>NC_091124.1:94973181-95583409 GCF_040183065.1 Periplaneta americana | reverse complement strand
ACTACGACTGGCAGTAAGTGGCATAATTCCTGATTTTGAAACTCTGTCGCAGAGACATTCTGAAGACAGTTAATGTTAGGTTGTGATAATGTGTCCTATGTTTTCTTATTCATTTCTTTCTTCGTTACACGTACTAAACATTAGTTTGTAAGCTTATACTGTATAAAATTATATTTAAATGCTTCGCGTAAGAAAAATGAAAATCCGTTAATAAGTCAGACAGTTGGTTCACTTCCCCTTCGAGTGTTCGCCCCCCTCCATAGGTGCACGTTGCAGGTTACACAGTGGCTCGGCGCACGATCACATTTTCGCCACGGCTGAAGTAGACTATACACTACAAATCCACTCGTCTTAGAAGTTCTCAATTGTAATATCTGTAAGAAGATGGCCTGTATTTCTCTACGAGAACTTGAGCGAGTTATTTGTTATTTGCAATATGCTTCAGTCTGTTTCAAACTGTATTATTTACATTTTTTTCTGAACCTTAGATAGTTTCCGAAAACAAGGGGACACGTATTTGGTCCATTTTTTAAATTACATTTTACGAGATGATTACATTTACTGCTCATTTGCATAGCATCAGTACATTTCAGGCACTGGAAATTAAAAACATTTTCATAATTAATTTTTTTTATTGTTAGGATCACGTGTAAAAATTTCAACACATCCCATGCAGGGGTTAATAGATACTATTTCTTAATTTACAAAAGTCCACCTGAGTATGATTTACATAACTTGATGCTCTTAGAAGTTTTTGACTGAAGTTAATATTCTTTTGGAAATTATTGCTTATGGGATAATAAATACAAATATATTAAAACCTTTTGCAAAATGAATTCTTATTATTTATAAGAGAATTATTTATTTGTATCGTAATTTATTTACCTTCATCTCCTCGACGAGAAAGGGGCTGTCATGGTTGAGGTCTGGCTGGTGGACGGCAAACTGATGCAGATAATACTGCTGTCTTTCCTCACGCCACTGCCAGGCAGAGCCGCTGAACACGCTTTGCTGGAAAACAAAACAATTAAAACCATCGTAAATACAGACATTTGTTAAATGCATTTTAATAAAAGTGTATCAGATAATTTTAATGTTAACGTGTGTGTACGACAGGGTGATGTATTATCACTACTTCTTTTTAATTTTGTCTTGGAAAAAACTCTGAAAAGAATCAGTTTTAGCATACATGGAGTACGATTGGGAAAAAGTTTTTATCGGTTTTAGCCTACGCCGATGGCACAGTACTAATAAGCAAAACAAAGAAACGAGTCTAAAGTTTCACGAAGAAATTAATAAACGAAGCTTATTCATAAATCCAGGAAAAAGCAAATATATGAAAGTATCGAGAACAGACAAAAGTAAAGATGCACTTACGATAGATAGGCCTAATCAAGAATTTGAGAAATCGACGAATTCCAATATCTGGGACATATAAACACAGATAAAAATTAGGAGAAGGTTCCCCAGCCCCCGATAGGTTCCAGCATCAGACAAACATTGTTGCTATGCCCGGTAGATGGTAGACGGCAACTATGTATCGTTAGAAAATATTTGTTGATTCACTGCATTCGACAGGATGAGACACGTGTTAGGTCTCTACAGTAGGTTATGCGAGTGATTTAGTGTGAGATGTATGTTTTCCAATTGTTATGTCGTATTTTCTATACTTTCTACTGTCTCATGAGGTTCAATCTAGTGTGGCAAAGGATTACTGTGGTATCAAAAATGTCCACTTTCTATTGAAAATACTTTCATGCTATGATTCCTTTTTTCAACTGCCTGTACTTGTTTTAAATTGTATTAAAAATGGTGTTCGCTGTATGTCCAATACTGGGATCAATTTTTTGCCTACTGTAATATCAAGGTTGTTTAACTTTAACTGTTTATGTAATTTGTCTTAAATGTAGGTCATTAATTTCATGGAGATTACGCTGGTCAACAGAATTTAAACTTTTGTCTGTTAAATGGGAAACAATGGGTGATTCTAAATAACTTTCTTGTGCTGATTTCAAATCTTTTTACAGAACTTTTCCATCACCCAGGGTTTTGGAGTAATCATATGAAAAACATTTTTCGTGTCTATACATTATAGTATTACGATATGTTAGCTGAAATTACATTTATTGACCTAAAATATATGTGAAGCATATTTTCGGCTGTACTTTCCTTGAGGAACATCTCTTTTCAGTATCCAACAATAGTCTGCCAACATATCTGGACAACATTTACTCTGGTAGCGCCTTTCCACTTCCACGATGTCCTAGTGGAAACGCTCCCCGTGTTCGTCTCTCACAGCCTTAGGTTTTCAGGAAAGAAATCGAGATGGGATGTAGAAAGTGTGTTTTTTAAAACATATTACATCCCATGATCTTATAGTTCTCAATCATCTCACTGATAAGTTCTCTGTAGTTCTCAGAACTGAAGTTTTCTAAAAAGTTTGTGACAACCTTTTTGAAATGAACCCATGGAGCTGCTTCTTGCATATTTAACTGGTTTTCAAATTGCGTTATCTTTCATCAGTTTCCTTATTTGAGGTCAACAAATATTCCTTCTTTTAGTTTAGCTTCACTGATTCTTGCGAATTTATTTTTCAGAAAGATAAATGGACTACCATCACGATCCATTGCTTTCACAAAATTCTTAATCAAGCCTAATTTGATATGCAGTGGAGCAATAAGATTTTTTCAGAACTTACAAGTGGTTGGTGAAGAACATTATCTTGTCCAGGATTAAAGTGATTCTCTCTTTGGCCAATTCTATTTATAAAAAGATAACTTTTAACTCTGCTATCCAACTTGCTCAAGAAGCAGCAAAATTTAGTATAGCCAGCTGTAACCCAAGTAAGATAGCTATTACTTTCAAATCCCCACATATCTGCCAAGAAAAATTGTCACACTTGATAGTCGTTAGTAAGAGCTTCATATTCTCATAATTTCCTTTCATGCCAACTGCATGGCTAAAGGAATGGATGGATATTTGTTTCCATTATGTAGTAACACTCCTTTCAAACTTGTTTTCGAGGAGTCTATGAACAAACGCCAATCCTCAGGTTTATGCTAACCCAGTGACGAACAAATTCTCAACATCATTGTAGAAAACTAGGTCCTCCTCTTTAGAAAACAAATGCTCAAATTCCTTTTGGCGTTGGCGGAAGAAACTTACTTTGGTGTTACCTGCAGCAGCTTCCAGCCTTTCAATCTTGAGGCGAGTAATTCTGTCTTGCTTTTACTTAAACCAAGATACTGAACCAAATCATTTAAATCCTCCTGTGTTAGAAAGTGATGTTCATTTATAGTATTATCTGCCACAAAATCTGGATGATTTTGTAATTCACTCTGAACATCAGGAACACTTTGAATTACTTCAGTCAATGTTATGTCATCTAGTGGAGTTGGTATGGGAAGTCCTGGCCCATGAAGCACCGGCCGAATTGCAGAAACTAAATATTGATATTTAACAGTGTCTGGACTTCGAACTTATTCCAGATATATTTGTTAAGCAGAAGTAGCAGTCTGTCAAATGATCCTTAGGTTCGCACCATATCATAGAGAATACAAAAGACATATGACGGGATCTTTTTAAGCAGACAGTTAATAGTGTTACACATTTAGCACAACAGATTTCCGGGGCCCATGTCTTGTTCTGGTCTATTTTGTTGTTCAAATAACAGTCATAAGCTCTTCTAACTAGAGGAGTAAAATTTGACCTCTGCCATTTTAAAGTTAGCTCACCACACACTTAACAGAAGTTGTTTCTATCTATAAGATATGTTTCTTATACATTATACACTTATACACTACTCCTTACAATGCACTATTAAGTACGGTATTATATACTTCTATCACAATTCAATTGACAACGGAAGAGAGCACAGGATTAGCTTCTTTTTTTAAAGAAAGCTTCTATTTATCTGGGAAATTTTCCTTAAAATCACAGTTTTGTGAGGGAAATGTCATTATTGTTATTCGTGAATTCACAGGCAACAATACCAAACTTTACAAGTCCAATAGTTGGCACAATGTAATGAAATATAAATATAAAATACGCCTTCTAATCAGTATGTTATGCACCACAAATGCTAATAAACAGGAACAAATTTATTTTCAAAATTAAAAAAAAAAATGATGGGTGATGGAAAATTTCTGACTTCATTTTTGGAATCAGCAGATGGCAATACATAAGAAACACCCGAAATTATTTATTTAACAAAATCATTGTTGACCAGTGTTATCAGAGTAAAAGTCAATTGATCATATTTGCACTTACTTAAATTTTTCACAGTTGTTGAAAAGGCTTAAGTGTCCGGTGCTGGGAGACATTTCCCTAGTTGAAATTGAAATTGAAATTTTTCATCAAATATAAAAAAACGAACAGAGTTTTTTTTCGTTCAAATCACTAATGATTTCCAAAATTCTTACCACCGCCATAAAAATAAGATGTTGTAAGAATAACAATCCTCCCCATTTTAATAATCGGAACAGAAACGTAAATTTTAACAAAAAAAATAGAAAGGGAACTTATAGATTTTTGAAAACAAAATATTGAGAAATAATTTTGTCACATTTAAGAAAATGAACAGTGGCGAATTAGGAAGAATATGGAAATTAGAAGCCTATACTGGAACCAGGTATTCTAGCAATACTTGGTTACATGACCCCAAACACAGAAATGTAATCGGATGTAAATCCGGTGACGTAGGAGGCCATGGTGCGTAAGGAACTATTGCATGAACGGTTAATTTGCGGAACAATATTTATTGCAGCTTTGTTTTTTTGCTTCTTTCAGCTTGCACTTTTCACCATCATTTTTGAAAGTCCCTGTATATACACTACACTAGCTGTGAAATTCGGCGATATAAAATTAGTGCCTACCCAGTTATTGGGCTCGACCCTAGTGCCGTTCTCTAGGATTCTACCGTCGTGCCACACATAGTAGTCTGTGTAAGGATCCGTTCTGTTCAGGGACAACTGGAACCATTCGTGCTCCACACTCGAGTCGTTGGGCACGAAGTCCATGAGGAGCTTGATGTCTGGAACACATACAAATGAAGTGATTTTGGTAGTTGTGTTATTTAACTCACAATTGCAATTCTCTTATGGAGTGTGATGAACGAATTCGGAAATTGGATCCAGTTTCATATACGAGGAAGAGATTATATATGTGGTAATAAACAAAGGTTTTCCTTGTGAATGAAGGACATTTTTCTTTCTGCAAAAGAACAGGTTAAAGACTCGAATATTGACGGACACTAATGTGATTTTATGCACATGACACTTGAACTAAAACCAGTATAATTACTATTTGGACTGGGATGAAGACGAATGTAATACTGTTCCGAATTACCCTTGTGCTTCTAAATTTTATTAACGCTCACTTCTCACTTATCAATGAACCGAAGCTTTTTATTTTGTTTTATTTCAATTTTGGCTACATTCTGACTGTTTCCCATGAATGTTTTGCTTCAGAAATAGTAGGATGATAGTGCATCTACTCAATTATACTAACAAAGGATACCTCGAACATATATGAAACCTGTCTAACCTGTCTAACCTGACTAATTTGAGGGCGCTGAGTCTCTTGATCATAGTCTTTTCTATGTCAAGTCAACTGTTTAGCCTGCGACGTCGTCTAAATTTAAAAATCACTGACACTTTTGGTTTGTTTGGAGTGAATTTGGTAAGGATCAAAGTGGATTTATTTACGAGGTCTTCTCTAGGAGTACTCTTTCTTACAAGGAAGAAAAGGCAACTGTATATGCTGTCCAAATACTAAATATGATCACCCACAACTATGCAATTGATGTTGCCATGTCTATGTGTGAAAAACTATCCTTGAGGGAAATTTGATCCGAGGGTGCAAATAGATGTTGATGAGGTGTGCCAGTCTCTCTGAAACATAGTTGTCGACGCAAGTGAAAGTGGTCAAATGGAAAGGCACATCTCGCTAGGTTTCTTTCCCAAGTTTTGGCTGTTGGTATTGAAGACAACTCTCTTTTTCCTATTAGACTCATAGGGTGGTGACAAAAAAGCAAATGTTTTGCACGATGCAATTCCTGATAAAACTATCGCTCTAAAGATTATTCTGCCAAAGACATCTTGCTCTGTTCAACCTTTGGGTATGTACTTTCTCCTTCAGTATATAGTTTATTTCAGAAGACCGGTAGACTTTGCAAGACTTCGACTAGATCAGAACCAGCAAAACCTGTATGACATTCGCAATCCGTCATTTACAAACATTTATTTACACAGGTACACCAACTTATGATTCTCGTGTATACTACATGGTAAGCAGCTGGCTATAAAACTGTAGAGAAGATCTCATTCAGAATTGTAATAGAAATTGCCTTTCAATATGAATGCTCGAATGATAGTAAATATGCTGACTTTGCAATTGTAACTTGCATTACACAATTTGCCCTCGTTTTTATTATTTTATTGTCATTCCTCACCTATACAATTAGGAATATATGGTATGTACCTTTTTCATTATTCATTCATTTTCGTGTCCATTAAGAACATTTTAGCAATTGTTTCCCTACAAAACAAACCAAAAGTATCATCGAATTTCTTAACATTAGATGGGGCTGCAAGCTGTTGACTTAACACGGGAAAGAGATTATCACCACGAAACTCAACGCCCTCAAGTTAGTAAGATCAGCCAGGTTTCATCTGTGTTCGAGTGTTTAGACCCGAAGGCATCCCTTGTAAGGTACATTTCTACAAATATGTTGTCACTGAATTTCATTAGTATATTACGATACAAGGTTGGGAAGTGCTTTTTACAAAATCGAGGACAAGTTACAAAAACGAGCAGAGCGAGTTTTTCAATTTCCGAGATTTTGTAATGCACTTCACAAACATGTTTTGTACAACATTTTTTACAAGATCATATTTTTCAAAATTGCAAATACAACATATTTTGCATTGAAAATTTTGAACAATATTATTCCAAAGCTTTCGCAAAAATATACTGTAATGGTAACTAAGTAACAATAAGTGCACTGTAATGGGTCTATTTCAGTATAGTTTTATGTTATGAAGAATGGTTTCCTTAGCAACAAATGTCTGTGTGGGAATTCTAACTTTTAAAGCCTAACAACAATAGCTGTAAATACAACACAGCACGATCGTGCAAAATCATTTAATATGGGCAATTACACTGTTGCTGAATTGCTATTTTCAATATGTTCACTTCAGCTGTCTCCCATAGTTGTATAATTTGAATTTGGATATTTTGATCGTGTAAGCAGGCTGCTTCTTGTGTTTGAGATTTTGTGTTTGTAAGGCAATACTTTTGTTAATATTGCCCAAATTGTAACATCTGACTCGTTATCCACAAGTAGAGCAATTTGCTGTATATTTCTTTCCAGTACATTTTTTGTTTTATATCTAGTATTATTCCATCAAAATTCTCGCTGGAATACGAAGTGTGATTTATTATAATTTTATCTGAAAAAAAAATCCAGGATTTGGTATTGAACAGTTTCGGCTCCACATCTTCCGCCTATTTCTTGCACTTCCCCGTCCTTTTGTCTATTGGATTTTAATGAAATAAAATAAAAAGTCCATCGCGCTACAGCTCAAGACCGATCAGCCGACTGCTGACCTCACATCCACGTGCACGGTAATCCAACCAGTGAAGGAAAACATGTGGTTAGAACGGTGAACCCTAGCCTTTATATGATTTCTCAGACATTGTTACGGATATTAGAATGGCAGACTAAGATGGGCTGGACATGTTCAGAGAAAGAAGAGAGGGGATATGGTGAGGAGGATAATGGAAAGCAGAGTGAAGAATAGAAGAAATGTTGGGAGACAGAGTCTGAGATGGATGGATGGATGGGGTTGAGGAGATAGGGACGCCTGGAAATCAGTTTTGAGGGAGGCTAAGGCCCGCTTTGGGCTGTTAAGCCAATGATGATGATGATGATGATGATAATGATGATTATGATGATTATGATAGACAAATGTAAATAATTTTCAGGAGCCACCACATTTTGTCCAAACATTAAATGGAAAAACCTTTCAAGCTGAGATAAAGAGACATTTATCGAAATATATTAAACAATATTAAATATTATGCATTAGTGTAATATGTAGCTAATCGGCGATGTATGCAATGGAGGAGGAAAGGAACTGGCCACCCTGCCCCGTTATCTCCTGGCTTAGTTTCCTCATAAGTGATGCTTTGTTGGTATCGCTTGTGGGGTTCAGACCTGCCTTCGGACAGTTGACTAAACAACAAAAATGCTATATAACACGCGCTCTTAGAGACTCTCTGAAGCTATGTAGGACAATATCTTAAGATGAGCAAGAAATGTAACGATATTAATTTAAAAAGCGCATTCGAATTTCTTCCTACAACCGCTTTTGTTAACATTATGTATTAGTCTTAATGACATAAAAGAAATCGAAGTCTGAAACAATTTTGAACTCAATATAGAAAAACTCAGACGTCTCATGAAATTGTTTTTTGCTACAGCTACCTGTCGCCAGGAATTTGTTTACCCATAGATACTTGAGATCTTATTAAAGTTTAAAATTAACAAATGGAAAAATATAACTATCAGCACAAACTTGAAATAAAACAAATTATGAGTGCGTTCTTTACGAGTCTACACACTACAATGAATGACAGTAAACATTTGAAATGCTTCAAATGAAAAATGTTTCCTTCCTTCCGTAAAATATACATATTATCTTCTTTCCTAATGACGTACTCGCTACCAAATTCTATTGCACCCATTTACAATCGCCTGGCTTTGTTTTGTTCTCGTATGTTCACTGAACAGCAGACTTGAACTATACTTCGATCCGTAATGTCTGACAGGAGGAGTAAACATTGCCGGCAGAAGAGGACAGAAGTGTAGGGCCTAATTGCTATTCAACCAATGACAGAAGTATCATTCCACGCTTGTCTTGAAGTTGAACGGAGGTAGAACGCTTCAGACCGCCCAAATTCAAGTCAAGCGTGGAATGAGACCTCTGCCATTGGTTGAATAGCAATTAGGCTCTATACTTCTCTCCTCCTCTGCCGGCAATGTTTACTTCTCCTGTCAGACATTATGGAATGAAGCATAAGTAGCGATGGATGTCACCGAGCAATACGCCATACATACCTAAACTGTTGCGGATTTCTTGGAGGGTTTAGATAAGCAAACGCAGCACCCTAATGCTAATAGCCTACAGTAAGAGCGCAGAATATGGATGATAGAAATGAGATTGTGGAGAATTGTATGTAAAAAAAAAACTGAGTGAAGATATTAAAGCAGAGATATAAATTATTTAAAGTAATATTCAAAACTAAGCAATAGCGACAAACTTAACTGCAACGTATACATAGAATTCGAGTATATCGTATACCAAGACAAACATATATGAAAGCACCGCAGGTGAACTTAGAAAGCTCAGGATGAAATAATTTTTACTTCATATCATCATAAATAATAATAATAATAATAATAATAATAATAATAATAATAATAATAATAATAATAATAATTATTATTATTATTATTATTATTATTATTATTATTATTATTATTATATTAATTTACGTAGGCTAATACCCAGTTCTTTTGCTCTCTTCTGCAAGTCGTCAAAGTCATCCATGGTGCCGAAAACAGGATCGATCTCTCTGAAGTTGGAAATGTCATATCCGAAGTCCTCCATGGGAGACTTGTAGATAGGGGAGATCCACACTGCGCCCACTCCCAAGTCCTTGAGATGGTCCAGCTTCTGTGTGATTCCTGCGAAGGAAATAAAATGAATATTGATGAAAGAGCATTGTTTTATAATTTGGTTATATGTTCGGTTGACTTATTTTCACATGAGATTGTTTTAAAAACGTCCAATAGAAGACCCATGATTTGCGAGACTGAAATAAGACCTATTCTTTACGATCAATCGGAAGACAGATCGCTTATCATCATGAACGAGAGCGTACTACTATCGAGTCTGTTGTGACCTCAATTTTCTACTCTCATGTGTAAGCCTATCTTATTTTATTTAGAAGTGAACTAGCTGCTCAGATATGAAAACTCTTGCCCCTGACATATATATATATATATTTAAGTTGCTAGCAGTGGCGTAGCGTCAAAGTAAGCTAAAAAGCTTAGCTGCCCCAGTTAATAATAATTTCATAATAAGCCTGCAGTTTATGGAGAAAATTATTTATTAATTTTAATAGAATTTATATTTGCGCGTTAAATATTGTGATGCGGCAGCTCAGGATGATTTGTGATGCAGCAGTAAACAAGAAGCCTGCACACACCAGCTTCCAAGCAGACTGGTATCTTGTGTGCAATCCACCCCGCAGATTTTCCATCCCTTTCTAACTAAATTACCCTAGTCGCAAGGCTCGCAAGAAGCTAGCTTTAACATTTGAAATAAGTAGTTTCCGAGTTATCCCTTTTCGCCAGTTGTGTTAAATTGAAGTGTTAGTGTGCATTGTGGCTGATGCAATAAATAATGAGTGAAATAACAGTTCCTGACACTAATTTACTTGATTTTATTTAGGACAATTGTATTATCAAGACCGACTTACGAACAAAAGTGTGATTTAAAACCAAATGACCGATTCCCTTGCTGTCAATGAAGGACACAACCAAAACACAGACGCATACTTACGTAATGATACTAATACTGTATCTATTGACCGTTAATATTGTGAATTTCTCTAAGTATTACAGGGAGTGAGCTAATGTTATACGTATACGTGTATATTTGTTAAGGGATATGTGTAAACCGTGAAATCATATTTTACTACGTATCATTTGAGGTCATGCCTTATTGATGTTACTTACGATGTTCCAACCAATCTTCGACTGCTGACTTGAAATTGACTACTATTTATTTTAAGACTATATTTTTGTAATACGTTTTCTCATATTGCATGAAAGACAACTTGAGTTAGCTTCCCCTGCTCAAAATTTCATGCTACGCCATTGATTGCTGGTACTAGGCAAGATTATGGAGTGGAAATAATGAGGTAATCGTGAAAAGTTGTGAAATTTTGAAGTGGAGAACAGATATGCCAAAAAGCGTATGTATTATGAACATGTTAAATCTTACAACGCAGGTGTATTTATTTCTTTATCTAATAGAATGGGTTACATTTCCTATTAATGACTATTGCTTGAATATTACATATAGTCAATAATATTATGTAAATTATTAATGGGTTTTCGTTGATAGATTTGAAAATTAGAGATTGTTCATTTCTAGTTGTTCTGCCAGTCATTATTAAAATAACTAACGTTTATTTATGATATAAATTCATTAAGGTTCTCTTTTTGGCATGAGTATAAAGTTTGTGAGAGGGTCAAAAAGATAACTTTTCGAATGTATATCATGGAATGTTTTTTCTGTGATAACACAGATCTACATTAAATAAATATTTCAAGTTGGATAGTTTATAAGTCTAAGATCATGATTTCACAGCCGTTTAAACTCACAAGCAAACATTTTTTTCTCCCACCATGTTAATAATGTCAAAAGAAATGATTATACAAATTTTGGCCGCTCGACCGCAATTACGAGACCGTCCAGAAAGTGATTTTCCCTAGAACCGTTCACAGAAAAAAATCACAATTGCATGACAAGATTTATTGAAATAGATACAGCAATTGTAGAGCTATTTTTCAACATATCCCCCACTGGAATTGAGACATTTGTCATACCATGGGATCAGATTTTGTAGCCTTGTGTCGTAGAAGTCAGCCGCTTGAGATCGGAACCAGAGTTTGACAGCCGTCTGCATCTCTCTGTCGAGCCTATGATATGGCCTCGTTCTATTCATGATTACAATTTCATGGCCGTCTAAACCGGCAATATAAACAACAAAGCGGTTAGGAAAAATTGAATACTAAATCTCGTTTTAATGAGTACTGCAGATGTAACTTCATAATAATAGAGCTAAAATGTAAATATGAATGTTAAGTTTGTTATTATGTGTAATATTAATGAGTTCGAGGTAATGCATTAATTTCTTACTGAATGAAGTTTGTATATTGAATATTGGATTTTCTTTGGCACTAGTATTATTTCTAGGTACTAATATTTTAAAGGCTCACTTCACGCACTGATACAGTAGATAAAATGTAACTTTACATACTATCGTAAACATTTTTTATCATTGTCCGCCGTAAATTGAACTTAAACTAGACGAGACTTGAGTTCTGTTCGTTACTATTTGTTAGTGCATAAGAGGTTCTCTCAAAGCCCGCTCTCACTTAGCGGACTTGAATGGTAGATAGTAGGAAGTGGCGCGTCGAATCGAATGAATCGAATAGAATTCATGGGCTGGAATATGAATTCCAATGGCGGAACAAAACTTCTTGTTTCGGGTATGGTCATATGTTGTCTTGAAGCCTTCGTAAGAAACATATGATTGATATCCATTTTTGGTAGCATAATTTGTTTATTGAAAGTTATTGCGTTAATAGTACCGTATGTGTACAGGAAATTACATTTTAATAATAAATCGTGTCCAGAACTATCCGCTATTGTATGAAAAAACGTAAAAGTGCTAATGTAGTACTAATGCTCGTGATAATGCTTGAAAAGAAATAAGAAAATTAACGGAACAATTAGGTACAAATTTAAATTCAAAGAAGCGCAAAAGAACGAAATTTTCTTTAATCTCTCAGAAGATAGTCGAATAAAGTGGAAAATTCTCCTTGTGTACAGTATCTCTAGTTAAAGATATCATGAATTTAGCATTTCCTTTTCTTGATTGATTAAAGTTCTCGTTAACACTTTCTTAAAAACATAAAATTTACTCTGTCACACGTTAAAAGTGTTAAAATTGTTAAAAAGGTATTTACCTTCGACAGAGCCCGTTTCGACGCTATTTGTCGTCGTCTTCAGTGTCTCCTGAACCACTGCTGATTTTGGCTCTGCGATGTGCAGTTGTCGATGGTAGGGGTGGGGGTGTGTTGCTCCTATGGTGGGGGTTGGCTGTCTGTATGCCATGACGTACCATGACGTCAAACAATGTGTGCGTATTGAACTGTAGTTGCGTATTAAGTATGTATTGTGGGTGTGCTATTGTATTCTTATATATTTCGTATTGTTCTAGGATATTTAACTGTGAACTTTTTGGTGTGATGTGTAAAATTTCCATATCTGTTTCTATATTATTGTAGTCATGATTATTGTCGATAATGTGATCTGCGTAATTTGATGTAATGTAAGGCTTGGTTATAGCTTTAATATGTTCGTTGTATCTTGTATGAAAAGATCTTCCTGTCTGTCCTATGTAAAAATGTGGGCAACTATTGCATTTTAATTTGTAAACTCCAGTTGAATTATATATATATCTGAATGTCCAGTGTGGTTATTCAAGTATTTCTGTGTTGTGTTATTTGTTTTGTATACAATCTTGTATTTTAGTTTTCTGAATGAAGTTGCAATTTTGTGGGTATTGGTACTGTGATATGTTAATGTTATGTATTTATTCTCGCGTGCTGTTTGTGTTGGTTTGGTCTGTTTTTGTTTTGCTTTTTTTATTAGTGTGTCTATTATGTTAGGGTTGTATCCATTGTCTTGTGCTATATATTTTATTGTGTTTAATTCTTCAGTGTAATTGTCATTGTTCATTGGTATATTAATTAATCTGTGTGTCATTGTACGGAAAGCTGCATGTTTATGTTGTATGGGATGATTAGATGAATTGTATATATGTGTTATGGTTGTAGTAGGTTTCCTGTATATTTTGAATTCGTGTCTGTTATTTGTTTTGGTTATGGTGATGTCTAAGAAGTTTATAGCTTGCTTATGTTCCATTTCTACTGTATATTTTAATTTGGGGTGTATTTTGTTGAGTTGTTGATGTAGGTTTTCTATTTGTCTTTTGTTTCCATTATATAAGACTTATGTCCTCTACATATCGATGCCAGTACATTATTTTCTCTGCGTGTTTGATGTTGTCGGTATTTAGTATGTGTGTTTGTTCTATGTTGTGAATAAAGATTTCAGCTAATATACTTGATATAGGTGAACCCATTGGTAATCCTTCAGTTTGTGTATAGTATGTATTGTTATGTGTGAAATAATTTTGTTTAGTAATAATTCCTGTGATGTGTAAAATTTCGTTAATGTGAGTTTGTGGTATGTTATTTTTGATAAGCATTATCCGAAGTATTTCTAGTGTTTCTGTTACAGGTATGTTTGTATATAGATTTACGATATCAAATGATGCTAATGTTGTATTGTGTGGAATGTGTTTGTGTTTTATTTTGTTAACTAAGTCTATGGTGTTGATTATTGTTGTTGGGTTTTCAAATTGTATACTATTTCTTATAATGTTGTCTATATATTTCGCTAATTTGTATGCTGGTGCATTCTTGTAGTTAATAAGAGGCCTGATTGGTATATTTTGTTTGTGAATTTTTGGTAATGCATTTAGTTTAGGTGCGTGAGGTTTAATTTGTTTCAATTGTTGTTTTTTGTTGTTAGGTATGATGTGAGTGTTTTGATTTATTGTATTTTTGACTATTGTTTGATATTTTGTTGTTGGATCTGTTTTTATTTCTGTGATGTTATTTTCGTGAAAAAATGTGTTAATTTTATCATTCATGTCTTGAGCTTTGATTATTACAGTGCAATTACCCTTATCAGCTTTTACAAATGTCAAATTGTGTGCTTGTTGTTTCTCTCTTAATGTCTTTATTGTTTTAATTTCATGCTTATCGGTTAAAGGTTTGTTTATTTTATCTATGTTTCTTAATAAATCTTGTCGGATGTATTCTTGGTGTTGTGGTTGTGTGTTTTGAATTGCTGTTTCTGCATTGATGATCATTTGCATTTGTTCTGTTCTTGGTGTCTTATTATATTGTAGGTTATGTTTTAGTCCTTTTTCAAGTAATTTCGTTTCATTTTGGTTAAATGTTACGTTGGTGTTGTTGAATATCTTAGGATGGAATTTGTGTGTGGTGTTGTATTTGGTTTTTTGTTTATGTGTTAATGTTGCCAGTTTGTTTCTATGTCGTTTCTTTATCTTATCACTTATTTGTGCTATTACTTTGTTCGTATGTAAAATAATTTCCTCTAATTGTATATGATGTACTATTTTTGTTAACTGCAAATATGCCTTATATGCATTTGTATTGTGTTTGTTTTTCATGTGATGCAAATATTTTATATTGTTTTGTATGTATGTGCAGCTTTCCGTACAATGACACACAGATTAATTAATATACCAATGAACAATGACAATTACACTGAAGAATTAAACACAATAAAATATATAGCACAAGACAATGGATACAACCCTAACATAATAGACACACTAATAAAAAAAAAAGCAAAACAAAAACAGACCAAACCAACACAAACAGCACGCGAGAATAAATACATAACATTAACATATCACAGTACCAATACCCACAAAATTGCAACTTCATTCAGAAAACTAAAATACAAGATTACATACAAAACAAATAATACAACACAGAAATACTTGAATAACCACACTGGACATTCAGATATATATAATTCAACTGGAGTTTACAAATTAAAATGCAATAGTTGCCCACATTTTTACATAGGACAGACAGGAAGATCCTTTCATACAAGATACAACGAACATATTAAAGCTATAACCAAGCCTTACGTTACATCAAATTACGCAGATCACATTATCGACAATAATCATGACTACAATAATATAGAAACAGATATGGAAATTTTACACATCACACCAAAAAGTTCACAGTTAAATATCCTGGAACAATACGAAATATATAAGAATAAAATAGCACACCCACAATACATACTTAATACGCAACTACAGTTCAATACGCACACATTGTTTGACGTCATGGTACGTCATGGCATACAGACAGCCAACCCCCACCATAGGAGCAACACACCCCCACCCCTACCATCGACAACTGCACATCGCAGAGCCAAAATCAGCAGTGGTTCAGGAGACACTGAAGACGACGACAAATAGCGTCGAAACGGTCTCTGTCGAAGGTAAATACCTTTTTAACAATTTTAACACTTTTAACGTGTGACAGAGTATCCTTTTCTTGTTTTGAATGTTTTTTTTTTCTTCTCGTCATACAACTGTGCTAAAGTGTCATGTGATTTATTCTAAACTGCAACACGTTTCGGTGTTGTTCGATTCCACTAGATGTGAGCTCAATGAGAGTGGGCCTTCAGATTTCCTGTTTTTTTAATACTATTCAACCATTGCACCACTATCCCACGTAGCCACCGGGATGATTCAGGGTAAAGTTCTGGACTCATGTTCTGGAGCTGCACAGGAGAGTGCATTCAAAACCTGCTTAATTGATGCACATTTTTTATTTTTCGAGATCTTCCCTAAACGTACATAGGCAGCTAGGGAACAGTGTCTGGGGGGGGGGGTTAGGGACGACCCTTCAGCACGTCGGCCAGACTGAGGGCTGTTATGCACCCCGAATTATAGGATGAATGAGGATGAGGTGTACCAGCCCACCGGTCGCATGAAACCCCTCACCCGCTCACCCAATGTGCCCCCTACATTCTCTCGCCCTAAGTTCATACCACCGAGGTAACCAAACAGCACAGGATCCGTTCTGACGGCCCTTCCAAGGTGTCGAAGCGCCCTTGGATGTGCTCTTAAGGAATGAATCCTGGCAGAGATATTGCGAAAAGCTTGGAACCCAGAGACGGTTTCGGAGAGGACGCCCGTCCTGTAAGCGGACGAAGACATGCGTTATGACCTGAATGCCAATGGAATGAGATGATGAAGATGAATAATATGAAATCTAAATTCTTTTTTCTACACGGAAGAGGAAGGGAAATGGACAGTGGCAATGGAAATTTCGACCCAGAATATTCCTAAGTAATTATGGAAAACCACGGAAAAACCACAGTCATGGTGGTCGGTCCGAGTATTTGAACCTAAAAGTAATGCTCCCTAAAAGTAATGCTCCCTAAAAGTAAAGCGAATGCCAGAATATTTCTCATGGCAAATTCTCAGACTTACTTAGCTAAAATACCCATTCTAGCGATGCTAAATAACAAGCGTCGCTAAACAACCGATTGGAAAACTACCCCACATAAACTTTGAATGTATCCTGTACATAAAAAGGTGGTTAAATAAATATGCAACCAGGAAATAATCCTAAGATATAAATAACGATACTATTTGGTGTAATATAGGCAAATTAAGAAATCATTATTGAACGCTGCCCACTATCAAGCCTCGACTGTAGATCATTCGTTGTCTCTTGAAACCAAATGCATGCGTGCGCAGTAGCTTATAGTAAGAACTTTGTGGTGGGGGTAAGCTAGCTGGTAGCGTAGGGAAGGAAGCTTCACTATCCACTTTCTACTTTCCCTCACGCGTAGGTAGGTTTCACGAGATAATGAATGGCCCATACACTGCTTACACTTAACTTCCCTGTCCTCTTATTTGTTACTACGTTTCTTGCTTTGGCCGGAAGAGGGCTCTTTTTCCCAGGCAATGTCCTACAGAGATACTTCAATCAGACATGGCTGGAAATTAGGAACTCGGAGAGATGAGAAACAACAAGCCGGTAATTACTCTTAATCAGATAAAGGGCTTCTTCCCCAGATTTATTCCTGTGGCGTTATTTTATCGCTCACCGGCGATGAACCTTTTGGGTTGGACGATATAGTGCAGGACATTATGGTGTGGACATTTTGGAGATTCTACGGTGGACATTATGTCTGCTCACCCCTCGGCCATGCTACAACCCATCAATAACAAGAATGGCGGGCAAATCGCAATATAGCGAACGTAGAAGCTCCGCTCACCACCCCTTCCACTTTTCCTCTACTAGCTCAAAAGACACTGTACGTGATAGGTGAGTGTTGTGTCGAATGCACATTTCATGTGGGTGGGGATAACTTCCCCTACTGGCGTTCGCTGTATTGCGATTTATCCAGAATGGCAAACATTTGACAAGCTTGGACGACTATAGCAGAAATTTCATATAAAGTAGGTAATATGTATTTTTTACATGAAATAATGCAACAAATGTTAAAAAAAGACAACAGCTGGTTTGTAGTGAGTAATATTTAAATAAGATATTGCATTGAATTTACTCAAGTAAGGTCAAATTCAATAGTGTTCATAAATGAGATATTAAGCATACAGAGAAATAATTAAATAACTACAAGATGAGTTACCTTTTAGATCTCCAATGCCATCCCCATCATAGTCCATGAAAGATCGGGGATAAATCTGGTAGATGACTTTGGTTTGCCACCATTCCAGCGCCCATGTGCATGGCAATATTACAAATACTGCAACGAAGGGAAGAAAGGTTTTGAAACCGGCCATCTTGATAATAACGCAGTTCAGTATTTTCTGACCCGAGTTCGTAGGATTGTTTCAGATTTTATACGCCGATTTTCCCACTATACACATTACATAACTGAGCACATTGAAGGGGAGTGTTGACAGAGTGATTTCGATCAGTTATCAGTGTCAAAGTCTTGTGTAATTCCATTGAGTTGTGTGATTCTGCTCTGTCATATCAGTAAACAAACAATAAGCTTTTGTTTCTTTTTGCTTGAGTGCTTCTGTACTTCCCCATTAAAATACCGCCTTCATCATTGTCATCGTTATTGCCATCACATCGCCATCTTCATCATTATCATCACCATTATTGTTGTCTTTACCTCCAACATCACTATCGTTATTGTAGTCATCACATCATTACCATCATTATTATTGTTGTCTCCGTCTGCGTCATCATCACTATCATTATTATCATAGTTACATCATCATAATCCTCATCATTATTGTTGTCTTCACCTGCATCACTGTCGCTACCGTAGTCATATCATTATTATTGTCTTCACCTTTATCATCATTATCATCATTGTCATTATTGTCGACACATCATCATCATCATCATTATTGTTGTCTTCACCTCCTTCATCACTGTCATTATCGTTGTCATATCATCATTGTTATTGTCTTGACCTATTTCATCAGTCATCATTATCATTAATATTATCGTCACATTATCATTGTCATTATCTTCGACACATCATCATTAATTTTTTTCTTCACTTCCGTAAGTCCACACCTGTAGAGTAACGGTCAGCGCGTCTGGCCGCGAAACCAGGTGGCCCGGGTTCGAATCCCGGTCGGGGCAAGTTACCTGGTTGAGGTTTTTTCCGGGGTTTTCCGTCAACCCTATACGAGCAAATGCTGGGTAACTTTCGGTGCTGGACCCCGGACTCATTTCACCGGCATTATCATCTTCATTTCATTCAGACGCTGAATAACCTAGATGTTGATACAACGTCGTAAAATAACCCAATAAAATAAAATAAAAAATTCACTTCCGTAATTACCGTCATTATCGTTTCATCATCATTATTATTGTCTTCACTTCCACCATCATTGTCATCGACGTCTCATCATCACTGTCATTATCTTCGAGACATCAACATTAATCCATCACTATTGTCATTATCGTCGTCTGATCATCATAATTGTCATTATCTCCGACAGATCATCTCCGACACATCATCATTAATTTTTTCTTTACCTTCATCATTATCATCTCATCATCATCATTATTGTCTTCATGTCCATCAGCATTATCATTATAGTCGTCTCATCATCATCATTGTCATTATCTTCCGTCACATCGTCATTAATTTTTTCTTCACCTCCATCATCATTGCCGTCATTGTCATCATCTCATCATCATCATCATCATCATAAACATTATTGTTTTCACCTCCATCATCATCGTTATTATCGTTTCATCATCATCGTCATCGTCGGCTGATCATCATCATCATTATTGTCTTCACCTTCATCATCATTGCCATTATCGTCATTTCATCATCGTCATTATTGTTTTCACCTTCATCATCATTGTCATTGTCGTCGTTTCATCATCATCATCATAATTATTGTCTTCACCTGCATCACCATTGTCATTATCGTCGTGTCATCATCATTATTGCCTTCACTTGCGTCATCATTATCGTTATCGTGGTCTCATCATCATTATTGTCTTCGCCTGCATCATCATTTTCATTGTCGTCGTTTCATCATCATCATCATCATCATCATCATTATTGTTTTCACCTGCATCACCATTGTCATTATCGTCGTCTCATCATCAACATTATTTTCTTCACTTGCGTCATCATTGTCGTTATCGTCTCATCATCATTATTGTTTTCATCTTCATCATCATTGTCATTATCGTCGTCTCATCATCATCATTATTGTCTTCACCTGCATCACCATTGTCATTATCGTCGTCTCATCATCATTATTGTCTTCACTTGCGTCATCATTATCGTTATCGTCGTCTCATCATCATTATTGTCTTCACCTGCATCATCATTTTCATTGTCGTCGTTTCATCATCATCATCATCATCATCATCATTATTGTCTTCACCTGCTTCACCATTGTCATTATCGTCGTCTCATCATCAACATTATTTTCTTCACTTGCGTCATCATTGTCGTTATCGTCTCATCATCATTATTGTTTTCATCTTCATCATCATTGTCATTATCGTCGTCTCATCATCATCATTATTGTCTTCACCTGCATCACCATTGTCATTATCGTCGTCTCATCATCATTATTGTCTTCACTTGCGTCATCATTATCGTTATCGTCGTCTCATCATCATTATTGTCTTCACCTGCATCATCATTTTCATTGTCGTTTCATCATCATCATCATCATCATCATCATCATCATCATCATTATTGTCTTCACCTGCTTCACCATTGTCATTATCGTCGTCTCATCATCATTATTGTCTTCACTTGCGTCATCATTGTCGTTATCGTCTCATCATCATTATCGTTTTCACCTCCATCATCGTTATTATCGTCTCATCATCATTGTCATTATCGTCGTCTCATCATCATTATTATTGTCTTTACTTGCGTCATCATTGTCGTAATCGTCTCATCATCATTATCGTTTTCACCTCCATCATCGTTATTATCGTCTCATCATCATCATTGTTATTAACTTATCGTCGTCTCATCATCATCATTATTGTCTTCACTTGCGTTATCATTGTCGTTATCATCTCATCAGCATTATCGTTTTCACCTCCATCATCGTTATTGTCGTCTCATCATCATCATCATTGTCATTATCGGCGTCTCATCATCATCATTATTTCTTCACCTTCATCATCATTGTCATTATCGTCGTTTCATCATCATCATTATTGTCTTCACTTGCGTCATCATTGTCATTATTGTCGTCTCATCATCATGATCATTACTGTCGTCACCTTCATAAACATAATTGCCATTATTGTCGTCACATCATCATTATTTTCTTCATCTCCATGGTAATCATTGTCATTATTGTCATCATATCATCATTGTTGACTCACCCATATCATCATCATTATCATTATATTGTTGTGTTGACATCCATCATCTCTTTGTCATAATATCGTCGTCATATCGTCTTTATTGTCATTGTCATCATGTTGTGTTGACCTCCAGCAGCACTTTGCCATTAATATCGTCGTCACATTATCATCGTTATCCTTCTCTTCACCTCCATCGTCATTATTGTGGTTACGTCGTAACATCATTACAGCTGTCTTCACTTTCATTGTCATTTTCATTATTATCGTCGTCACACCATTATCATTGTCACAATCGTCCACATTTTCATCATCGCTGTTATTGTCATCACCATCATCGTCATCATATCATTGTCTTCTCTGTAATCTTCATGAACTTATGTTGTATAATCTTCGACATCATCAACGTTATTACAGTCACCTAATATCATCTACGTTATTAATTCTGCTACAATTTGTCCCTTATTTAATAATACTTTTTAGGTTATTTTGCGATTTAGGCCTAATGTTTGTAGGTAGGTATAATATGGAAGAATGCATTAATACAGTGAGTGGAAATATACCCAATAAGGAATTGGTCTACTTGCCTGTACTGTGTGTAAATGTGAAAGCCTGCTTGTTTGGTGCTCAACGTTTTATCTACGAGAGTGAAAATTCCTAAATGGTATCATAAGAGTATCTCTTCATTTCTGATATGAATTTCTGTGGTATGTCATGCGATCGTTGTTATATCATTCATCTCTACTGTTTTTTTTTTTTTCGTTGTCTTGTTGTTCGGTTAAGGTCCAGAAATTCTGTTGGCAATTTCCATTACTTCGTACGTTTGTTGATTTCGTCCTGACCTTGAGTTGTAACGGGATATTGATGGTGTAGTATTTATTTATTTATTTTTATTTATTTATGTCTATAACAGGGCAAAGCCCCAATTACAATAGACAGTACAGATATTTGTTTAAAACATAGAATTGCAAATAACATGAAAAAAGAGGTGAAACAGATACAAATGCAAGGTATCAGTGTAAACACAAAATGAAAAATGAAAAAAAAACAGACAAATAGATACTACCTAAATAATAGACACAGATATAGTTATAAATGAAAAATATAAAATAAAAATAAAAGAACAATAGATAAGTATAGATATCATAGCCAAAAATGAAAAATGTAGCTATAAATGGCAATTACAGACTAACAAATAGATAGCAATATTATTTAAAATCAACTACCTTCTGTAGGCATATATTAATAAGAAAATGTTTATATTTCATGTAAGAAATGCTGAAATCTAGATCCCATGTTTTACATATTTCATTGAAATTTGAACACATTTTTCACACTGGTGAATTTTTATGTGCTGAAGTGGTGTAGGTTATTTCTATGGACCGCTGTAAAAAAGGGTGTACATCAGAAATGGGTAATTTTGACCTACGACCCCAACGCGAATTCAAAAATTATACTTCTTCGGATGGTATAGAGGGCATACTTCTATCCTCTTCGATAATGATGTAAAGGGTCAGAATTGCAGCCCATAGTAATCATATTGTTCCTCATTTCAAACTTTGCTTTAGCTCTACTGAAAACTTGTAATTTGTGACTTTTGCGTTTTTTTTTTTTTTTTACCGCGCACCATAGCATTAATTTTGTGAGTGGCTTACCCATCCAGACGGGCCCGTTTCGAACTGCAACCTGGATGTGATTACATTTGTGGTGCATAAAGGAAACGTTGGAGAGGGTTTATCTTGATATACTCAGCATTGCGCGTCTTTTTCTTACTCCTCAACAAGAGAGTTGCCGGATCAAGAAGTACCGCGCGAGTGAAAATGAGTATTTATTTTGAGTTAATTGTGCATGTTTGCGTAAGGAAATAAAAATAAGAATTTCCGAAACAATAATACATAATAAAATACATGGCTCTCTTAAGTCTGTGTCAGCTTCTTTATCGTATTCTCGTTAAAACTTAAAAAATTATTAAAAAAATTGATGTATGCAAATGTTAAAAATGATACCTTTTTTAATGTATTTATTACGATGCTCGCAACTACCGAGGTTATATCACCGTCGCCAGTAGCGCTATACCGAAATTTTGTCCCGCAGGACTTCTTTTACATGCCAGTAAATCTACTGACATGAGCATCTGGCATTTAAGCACACTATCGACCTAGGCCGGGATCGAACCCGCAACCTCCAGCACAGAAGGTTAGCGCTATACCGACTACGCTACCCAGGTCGACTATGATACCTTGTGATAAGGGTAAAAGTGAAAAATAATGAGATTTTGTGTTTTTTCTATAGAATGTGCCTGGATTAATAAATTCCAAGACAATAAACCATATTAAGTTATATAGTAATGAATATCACCCACACAAAGATTAGTACAGAGGATGCACAGCAATAAGACCGAACTCACAGCGGAATCGCGCGCACCGCGGCACAGAAAATAATTAATTTCGGACATTTTCGCAAGTTTCCAAAGAGAGAGAGAGAGAGAGAGAGAGAGAGAGAGAGAGAGAGAGAGAGAGGTGCCGTTACAGAAAATACCATAAAATATAATGGATAATTTTTTTTTTGTTAGTCCGTGTGAGTCTCTACACTATAAGCTTCGTTAAAACTTAAAAATTATTTTTAAATTGCATATTTGCAGTCGTCATAAAAACCTTTTGTGATACTTTTTATTTTATTTTACGACACTTCATCCACATCTTAGCTTATTTAACGTCTGAATGAGATGAAGATGATAATTCCGGTGAAATGAGTCCGGGGTCCAGCACCGAAAGTTATGCAGCATTTGCTCACATTGGGTTGAGGGAAAGCCCCGGAAAAAACCTCAACTTGTCCCAATCGGGAATCAAACCCGGGGCACTTGGTTTCGCGGCCAGACGCGCTAACCGTTACTCCACAGGTGTGGGCTTTTCTGATACACAGTAATATTAAAGGAACAATAAAAACATATATTATCATAAAGAACATATTTGGATTTAATGATTCCATCACAATGAATCAAATTCATCACACACTATCCACCAATTAAACATTGTTACAAAGATCGCTTTGCACGAAGACTGAAGTCACAATAGAGCAGCGGTGACCAAAACTCGAGCTGCAGTGATTACATGCGACAGACAGCCTATGGAGTAAGGAGACGGAGGAGAGGTACTTGGCATGAAAACTACAACCAGTGGTGGTTCCTGTACTAACATCTTGATCAATCCCGCGGATAAAAATCTCAGGCTTTGCTTTATCAGTAATGTCGCTGCTGTTTGTTATTCACTGCAACAATATATGAAAGGAAAAATTATGTAAAACAAAAACGTAATAAACTATCATATTAACACAGTGAAATAATAAGGCTGATACGTCTTTTTACAGACATAAAATAGCATGTAGTCAATGATATTTTGACGAACCGAATAGTTGGAATAGTTGGAGTTCTGCTGAAATTTGATCGAAACCTTGAGACTTGTACTTTTTTCAGATTTTCTATCGCAATTGAGGGGTTGGGTGCAAGAAAGCCACTTCTCTCAAATGCAAGTTTTGAGAAAATTGATGTATTGTCCTGACTATCGGCTTTTCTATTATCATTCTTAATCACCTTTATATCTTTCATATTGTTACATTTTCATTATTATTATTTGTTCTTACTCCAGTTAATTATACAGGGTATAAGAAGTATAAGTGCCATTATTTTAACTGATGATTACTCACGTCATAAGGAAGGAAAAATGTCCTTACAATCTTTCTAATTGCGATATTTAACTATAATAATAGATGTTTTGCAACGTTGCTGGATGCTGAGGAGGGGGTTTAGAAGTACACAGTACAGCTCAAGCGGGAAGGAGGGGGTTTAGAAGTACAAGTACAGCTCAAGCGAATACAGACATACCGGTACAAAACAGATGCTCTATTTTAATGAAGGAGCGACCATGACAATACTGTTGTTTAATTAAAACGAGCAGCAAATACAAACTTTCAATCTCATTAATAGAACACAATGATAAATTTACATTTTATATAACAATATTGCTCAATTTTTTAATTGTACGTCTAAAGAATAAACAATATTTGTTTTCTACACAAAATCACAGGAACTTTTTTCTAATGCATCATTTTAATCTGTCCTGCTTCCGTAAAGCAATATCATTTTTAAACAAATTTCTGGTTGTGTGATTGTCGAAACGGGGTAAGAGACTCCTAGTTTCTAATAATCGTTGAGAAACTGCTACAAAAGTTCGCCGATTAGGTAACCTTCTTTGAGGAAAACGTTGACGGTACATCCTTCTTACCTCACTTGAATTACGACAAATTTCTCCACAAATTAATAACATACGACATTCCTAAACTGTGAATGATATTGCAATACCCGATGCTGAAATTTCATCCGCTCGACAGTAGAGCTTTGGACAGGGAACTTGAACTCAGCTGACTCGTACTTATGTCTATGCAGAGTATTGCCTGGTGAACACGTTGCCACGTCTCTCACGCCAGAATATTAACAAATTTTAGCATGCATTTTTATTTAATTTCACGAAAACCTAATAGAACATACAAATATTTATTTAAATTAATATTAACTCTTTGCTACATATATCTCCTCATGTAATTGTTTTCGTAATTTTACTAATGATATAAGCAGCATAGCGCGAATAAAATAACAAAATAAATATAATAAATATTCTTTTTTCTGGGAAAACTCAAGTTTTGACCCTATGTTGTATGGATATTTTTTGATCCTGTAGACCTTCCCCGACGACTGTGAGGAGGAGGCACTTACATTATAACCCTTACACTCTGTATAGGCCTATTATGTAGTATTTGTATTCTTTTATTTATTTATTTATTTATTTATTTATTTATTTATTTATTTATTTATTTATTTATTTGTTTATCTATTTATTTATTTATTTAATTATATACAGAGTGTTTAAAAAATACGGGGCATAATTTCAGGTATGTATTTCCCACATGTAGAAAATCAAAATTGTTCATTACAACATGTGTCCGGAAATGCTTCATTTCCGAGTTATGGCCTTCACAACATTGAAATTCACCGGAACGTTTTTCTTTCCGCAGGTCGTTGTCATTATAAAAGATGTTCAAAATGTCCACCTCCTGCTTGAATACAGACCTCACATCGATGTCTCATTGACCTGCGAACACGATCCCAAACTCCACGAGTATTGCGTATGTCCTCAGAATATGCCACAATTCGATTCCGAAAGAATTCCAAATCAGGCACAATTGATACTCTTTCAACAGTCTCCAGACAGTCGTATGAAGAACATTGACTTGCAACGCTATCCTTCGTGTGCTGATAGGAGGAGTCATGTTCACAGCCTCCAGAATCTCCTCCTGTACTTCTGGAGTTGTAGATCTTGGTCGTCCCCTTCCCAAACCAGGAGAGTTAAATTTTCCATACTCGCACAGACGGTAATGGAGACGTACAAATGTCTTCCGATCTGGACATTGTCGCTGTGGGTACCTTCCCTGGTACAAACGACGAGCCAGCGTACCATTGCCGTCCGCCTTACCGTACATGAAGTGCATCTCTGCCAGCTCTTGATTTCAATACATGTCGCACAGTCTAACGCCTACACAACACTGAATGTAACCTTCGCCTCAGAATGAACTGTCAGAGTGCCCTCTTAATGTCTCCTTTGACGGCAACGACCTGCGGAAAGAAAAGCGTTCCGGTGAATTTGAATGTTGTGAAGGCCATAACTCGGAAATAAAGCATTTCCGGACACATGTTGTAATGAACTATTTTGATTGTCTACATATGGGAAATACATACCTGAAATCATGCCCCGTATTTTTTAATATACAGTGCCGGAAAAATTAATAGCAACTCGGTTATTTTTTCTTTCAGATTAAGTTATATCATGTTTTAATGTGACAGGTGTTTACAAAATAATACAATCTATATATTTTCTGAAAGCTTGTTTTATTTCCTTTCCAATGGTATGTAACAACTTCATTTCTGTCTGTTTACATCACAGTCTGTGTAGCATTTGTGAATTGAAAGCATGAGACCAAAATTTTGCACTTCATGGATTAGTTTCTTATCTCGGCACTAGTACTTGGTGGGATAGCCTTTTGACCTCACACCTTCTTGATACCTTCTTGGCATGCACTCTACTAGTCGTTGGAGAGTTTCCATGGGAATTGCATGCTACCAGATGCTCACAATGGTCTCAATCAATTGCACTTTTGTTCAGGGCTTCCTTTCTCTTATTTTATTCTTCAAAATCATCCACTAATTTTCAATAGGATTTACATCTGGTGAATTGCCAGGCCAAGACAGTGCTGTGACATATTCTTGCTCACGTAGGAACTCTTTGTTATTTTTGCACGATGGCAGGGTGCTGAATCGTCCTGAAAAGTGAATGGTTGTCCTGCAAACAAATCCCTCACTGATGGTAACATCTTCTCCAAAATCTTCTTGTACTTCTCTCCATTGACGGTAGATTACTGGACATCGATATTCCCAACACCATTTTAAGAGAAACACTCCCCAAAGCATAACACTAGTAGGAAACTTCACAGTTTTACAGTACATGTTGGATTCAGTGTTTCACTTGCATTCCGAAACACTGTACAACCCCATCACTTCCACCAATGTTGATTTATATTCGTCACTGAAGAGAACTTTACGTCATTGCTCAGCTGGCCAGTGCTGATGTTCTTTAGCCCCTGTAAAAGCTTCATGCGTTGTTTGGTGAGCATTGGTTTCTTCACTGGGTTCTTGGACACCAAATCAAATTTTCGCAATATTTTCCTTACAGTTCTAGAACAAATATTAACCCCAGAAGTTTCCTTTCAATTTTCCGTAAGCTCTTATGAGTTAGCAAATCTGTCTTCCAAACATAAACGACGCAAAGCATTGTCGGATCTGGGTGAAGTTTTCAGTTTTCTGCCAAATTTTCGCGTTCTACTACTCATAACAGCACCCCTCTCTCGAAACTTAGCCAACTATCTCCAAATTGTACTTTTATTCACCCCCACAATTTGAGCTATCGTACTATTAGTTTTGCCACATTCACTTAATGTCACTATCTGTGTAGATTTTCTTGGTGTTGTATCATATTTTTTACGCGTTTTTGAATTAGAATTTGTCAATCAAACTCTTTCAATCGCAAAAACACAACAGGTAATCACGAAAAATTCCTGTGAACATTCATAGGGATTATTAACAGACAAGAAGGAACAGAAGGTAGACATTAGCAACTGTATCCACTACAGAAACATCTGTGGACAATGAATAAAACTAGCAAAAGCATTTCGTGCCATTTACTGCCATCTGGCAGCACAATACACACTAACCCATAAAATGCAAAATTTTGGTATTTTGCTTTCAATTAACAAACACTACACATATTGCCATATAAACAGCCATAAAAGAGTTTTTTTATATACGATTAGAAAGGAAATAAAACAAGCTTTCAGAAAATATATAAATTGTTTAACTTTTTAAACACCTGTCACATTAAAACATGATATAACTTAATCTGGAGGAAAAAATAATCGAGTTGCTATTAATTTTTCCGGCACTGTATATATAGTTCAATATTCAGCCTTGCGTATATGTTTGCTTCGACTGCGCTATTTTGGTGAAATCCAAATCTGAGGTTATTCTTTATTTCGTGGTTTTCCTCAATTTATTTCCTTGGTTTTCCCCAGTGCTATGTGTGACCTCATACAGGATAGTAATCGAAGTGGATTTATTGTGTGGCTTTCCCTAGCGGTGCGCGGTGTTGTATGACTATAATGAGCATAGTTAGTACGTGGGTACTTACATGGCTGTATGATTATATATTTGGTGATTTGTTGCATCGCGAGTGTTTTTGAATAATGATAGATATTTTGCGGTGTTGATGGTGTAGGTTCCCGCGTCTAAGCTTTGCGTGTGCCGAATTGAAGCGTATATGAAGTAGGATGGGGAAGTTATTTGGTACCATAGAATTTAGTTCTGCGAGATTTTTGGTTATAGCACATTGGGAGTATGTTTGTTGTTCATTACGTGCTACTCGGTCAATTTTATTTTGCTTGCATATCGCAATACTTTTATGTGAAGTGGATTTGATCAGCTTTATTGCTGCAGTCTGGCTGGATATTGATTTACTTGTATTGAATCTGATATTGTTATTATATTTGTTTGTTATAATGAGTCTACCAATTGATTGGTGTTGCAACCTCGCGAAATCTACCTTGGTTTTGGAATTGCAACTTTTCGGCTTAATTGCGAAGGCAAGAAGAGAGAGTTTTCGCAGTACTTGAAGACTTCGGATCCGGATGGTATTTCCACTACCGTATTCGAGAGAGAGTTGAGGAGGAACTTAGAGAAAAGGATGCCATGTAAGGTCTAAATTCACAAACTTCTACGGTCTTAGATCCGAAGAAGTCGGGCTCGAATAGCGACTAGCCGCAGAATGTGGATTTAGGACCCGACAATCAAGTTCAAAGGTTAGTTGGGACTGATGCGTCGTCATTAAAGTTAGGTGGAAGTGTACCTGATATTGAGAAGGAGTCTTGTCGCCTGATGTGAACCAGTGGCATATAAATGGTTATAGGCTAAGCTGCATCGTATGAAGAGCTCTGTGTTTACAAAATGCTTGTGTGCACGCTCGACTGGTTACAGTAGCGGCTGCTTGTACAGTCCACTCCGTATGAATGGACTCATAATATAATTAGGTTTACAGCATTACTTTTGTTTCAAATTAATTAACTCAGAACAAATATTATATTTACAAAAAAATCATTGTTATCAATTAAGTCAAACACACTTTGCCTATGTTCTGAATTCAGTCGTCTTATTATCTGTTCTTTGTTGGATTTTTGTTTCGGCACTCTGATACAACCTCACGTCACTTAAGCAGGTCTACTATTGAGGAGAGTCGGTTGTTCACTCTATCTGCTCCTTACAACGGGACGCATTTTGTAAACAATGTATATAGAAATTAGTTACTACCCTGATACCAATACTTTTCTTCAGTCTGCATATAAAGATATGTTTAGATTTCGTTAGGAATGTGCGAATTGTAGACGGCAAAGACTCGATGCCACTAACGAAATTTTTTATGGAAGTTATCAGGATCCATAGTTCAGGTTTAGTGGATGACCAACACTTCATATTGTGCCTTATGCCACGGACTAACTAACGGGTTGTTATTGGAGCCTTTGGTCGAGCTTTTCAGTTCCAATGGGGATGGTCTGTGTTGTTAAAACATATTGTTGTAGAATTTTTTCCTACCGACTTCGGGAAAATTTGATTAGGAATTATTTGTCGCGGCGATTCCAGTTACGTGATGAAAGTTTTTCCGACTTTGTCAACTGTTTGTATAGGACGAACGTTATACTATAGGTATTGTACAAGGAAAACTCAGCTCGGACTCCTCGCGGCGAGCATGTTATACCCCTCTTACTCCCTGGAGTAGGCGTGAGAGCATGTTGGGAATGGGAGCATACGTCATCTGCGCGAGACAGTAACTTTTTTTATTTTTATTAGATTATTTTACAACGCTTTATCAACAGCTTTGCTTATTTAGCGTCTGAATGAGATGAAGGTGATAATGCCGGTGAAGTGAGTCCGGGGTCCAACACCGTGAGTTACCCAGCATTTGCTCGTATTGGGTTGAGGGAAAACCCCGGAAAAAACCTCAACCAGGTAACTGCCCCGACCGGGACTCGAACCCGGGCCACCTTATTTCGCGGCTAGACGTGCTAACCGTTACTCCACAGGCGTGGACAGTCACGCCCGCTGGTTTCTGCACACTGTGTTTTCCTTGTTGGATGCCTATAGCTTACTGCGCTAGTGAGGTAGAATTGATTGAGATGGTATTGCAAATATGAGTCCTTCTATTAGATCACACTTTGTCTTCTCGTCTAAGCCAACTTGGAGTTACATGAGTTGGGGCGTAGGGTGAACAATTATTTGGTAGCTGAAAACTAGAGATGCCAAAATTTTTCGGATCATTCATCACGAAGAGGACAAGTACCGCAGAGGATTGAACCGGGTTCGTGGAATAAGTCGGGGAGGGTTACTCCGAATACGCACGTCACTTTTTATGAGCGGGGGAAGGTCGCGGTTAGGTTCAGTGCCACTCGTCGTCTTCATACTTTTGAATTAGGAGATGGGTTAGAGTCAGAAGTTTTCCCCAAAGTTCTGCTCCGAACCAGTTGTCCGCTAAATTGATGTTTAACTGGTCCCAACCACATCTAAGTTTCTTTGACCAGTTACCGTTAAGTTATCTTGTCTGTAGTCTGGTCGCCAAATTCGAAAGGCTGATGTCATACATCTGCAACTAGTACAAGGAGAGTTGGGCCCCATGTTTCGGGGCTACTATGCAGTGGTATGCAGACAATAATGTTCACCGTTTGGACTGACCTGCTCAGAGTCCTGATCTCAATCTCATTGAGTACCTTTGGGACGAATTGGACCGGCGATTGAGGTCTCGGGAGATGCGGCCAGCTTCCATTGTCCAACTGAGTGCCATGTTCCAAGAGGAATGGCGACGCATTCCAGTGGATATCCTACACAAACTAGTGGGGAGCATGCCTGACAGGTGGCTGCTGTTATGGCAACGAGAGGTGGTACCAGGAGGTTCTAAAGGGGCAAAAACAGTGCCCAGTTACTTTTGGTAGATAGTGTATATTGTTCAATATTTAGTCTTGCTTATTTCTTTGCTTCCACTGCGCTATTATGGTCAAATCCAAATCACCTTTTACATCTGACCTAGTAGTCGTAACCAATATGCTGTGAAACGTTTCATATGGTTTTGAGAATCAATTTTGATTACGTGGTATGTGGAACGTTTCATTAAACAATGGCTTTATTTATAGCAATGAATTATCTTCAAATCACTCTCCATGACAATCAACATATTAGCGACAATAAACATAATACATTAATTTGTAACTTCTTTACAAACAACAGATTAAAAAGAAAGGCCTATAATTTAAAATTAAATTTAGGTACTTATAATGAAATTTAGATACCAGTAATGGATAAAATAATGTATAGGACATGGGAGTATTTTATTCTCTTATAATATAATATAAATATAAATTATAGTTGTAATAATATTGCTATATTGCAATAATCACCATAGTCACTGACCGTAGTAATATAAATATTTTCATTGTATCTACTAGGCTTTGTTATTTCGATGAAAACGGTTGAAAACTGAAGATCAGTACATTATTTCGATAGTTCTGCGATGTAAGAAGAGTTACAGATTCCGTGTCGCTCCGAACATCGAGATATTAAGTAAGTGTATGATATAAAGGATCCTTAGGACTAGTAAATGTTGAAGGAACTAATTTATAAAACTTACAGCTTCATTAACGTTAATTTAATACTTAAATGTATTGAGAAACCGACCATTAAACATGAAGTCAACTTAAAAATTTATGTAGCAAATGAAAACAGAAAGGAAGAAAGAAGAAACGAAGGAACAAACGAAAAAATATATATATAAAAGGAAGGGAGAAATCAAGAAAATGTAAAGAAAGAATAAAAGGGAGAAAGAAAAATAAGGTAGAAGAACTAGTAAAAGGAAGAAAGAAGATAGAAAGCAGACTGGAAGAAAGAGAAAGAAAGAGGGAGAAAGCAAATGTAAAGGAAGGGAAAGAAAGAGTAAGAAAGAAAGAAAATAAAATGTAAAGGAAGAGAAAGGTAACAACGAAAGAAGAGGGAAAAAGATAGAGGAAACACAAATAAAGAATTCATTAAGTAATTGACTAGGATTAAAGAAACATAGAAAGAAAGACAAAATAATACTGAAAAGAGGGAAAGTAATAAAAAATGAAGGACGAAAATAAATAACACAAGAAAGTTGAAGAAAAAAGATTGAGAAAAATGGTTACGTATTGGATATGAAATATGGGGGAAAAAACAGGGATTACAGGCATATGAAACTTTGAAAAGAAGCAAATGTGAAAGAAGGGAATGGTTTAAGGGTAAATGGTGATGTGAAAATGAGCAAAGCGTGCTGGAGTCACTTGTACTGGTATTTGTATACTTCCTACTTGTTTTAGTTCTGTACTCAGTGAATTTATTGAATTTATTTTTTACATTTCATCTGATATACACTCTCCCTCACTTAAATTGAAAGCGAACTTTAAGTTTCACCCAATTTTCTTGTAAGTGCAGCATCTCCTTGTATTCATTGTTTTCTGTATTACATATACGAAAGTTTGAGATATTAATCCATATACTCATTAATCATATCTTTAAACTTAGAACACATGTTTCATTTTGAACATGACCTCTTTATTAGAAAAACAGATATAATTTATGATTTATTAATTGAAAATAGATGTGATTAAATGCTTTCGTTGCTGTTATTAAAATAATAAAGTAGACATGCATGCATGTAAGCGCTTTGGAACTGGAGATGCATTGGTATTCATCACGCTGTTTTCCAGATGAACAACGGCATGCCACACGCCAACACCAGTGTGAAGATTTCCATTGACAGCCTTGTGCCACTTCCAGGGGTGGTTGATTGTGGCTCTTCTGTGGTTCCTGTTACTTCATCGGTTCCTGATCCTGATGTTTCATTGGTTTCTGATGTTGCAGTGCTTCCTGTTGCAGTGCTTCCTGTTGCAGTGCTTCCTGTTGCAGTGCTTCCTGTTGCAGTGCTTCCTGTTGCAGTGCTTCCTGTTGCAGTGCTTCCTGTTGCAGTGCTTCCTGTTGCAGTGCTTCCTGTTGCAGTGCTTCCTGTTGCAGTGCTTTCTGTTGTTACAGTGGTTGATGAATTTGGGTCTAGAAATAAAATTCAATTATATTAGTGCCAACTTCATATTTGTTAAAATAATTTTTAGTGTTTGTTGCATAAAGTACACATACATGTGTCTGATATAAAATTTCACGTGAACATAATGTGAAACAACGTGAAATATAAGAGTTGTCTTTGCATGAATACCTATTAGATTCTAATTACTATAGACATGTCTTACAAATATAAAGTGCTTGTATTTTCATATTTTTATTAGAGATGATCTGTAGTTCAGTAAAATTTATATGTCTGATTATTGTAGTGAACAAGATATTGACATATGTGAGATTCAAGTTGGTGGTCAGATATAAAATGTTATTATTCTGTGTGTTTTAAGGCTGCCAGTAGAAATTTAAAGAATTTTATATATACCTTAGTTTTATCACCTAAAAACTTTTACGGATAGGGTATAATATCCACGATAGTCCTATAAATCAGTGAATAAAAAAATGAGTGATTTCTGAAATAAAAGTTATTTTTCCAGGACAAAAAAATGTAACAAAATTGGAGTAAACATTAGTCTCTTGCACCAAAGTTGTGCTAAAACGGCTTAGTACACACTGCCGTGGATCACTATAGATGTTCTGATTTTACAAACCACATGAAGAATTTGTGTCTTGTGGAGACATAAATATAGATTCTCTTTCAGAAAGTTTCCGTATAAGCAGGCCAAATTCAACTCACTTCTTGAAACATATAACTTTAGTCATACAGTGAGTTTCTCCATCACATACATCCTCGAATTAGTACAGCCATTGATAAAATGTTTATAGGTAAAAGTAGATTGAATTCCTTTTCGACAGGATCTTCAATCTATGACCTGTCTAATCATAATCCACAAATCCTAAATGTTTATAATGTCACTGAAAAATTCCAAAACCAATATTTAAAACTTTAAAAAAAGGTCCATAAATGAAATATTCTGTATATCCATAACAACAAAATTAATTACATTTATTATTATATTTTTATTATTAGTTATTAATGAAAACTTAATAAATAATGCAGAAATTATAATTCACGAAAATATTTACAATACAGAAAACGAAATAAATTCATTAATATCTATTGATTTATTAATAATTTAAAAAAATTCATGTCTAGAAAATGAAACTTGGAAAACATAGCCTCTAGGTAGTGCCACTGATATTAATAGTAAATGTTTTACGTACTTTTACTATATATATATATATATATATATATATATATATATATATATAAGAATTATTTAAATAGATTTTTCCTCTCCAGGTTGTGGAAAATTGGCCATTTAACAAATACCGGTCCACTTAGGACAGAATTTCAAGGTTTCATATATTTGTTCCCACTACTGCAGCAGAAATTATATACGTAATAATACACACACATCAAATTTGTCTGAGGAAAGATGATGGAACATTGGGTATACATAAATGAGTTCTTCATTCGTCTAACTACTAGAGAGCATGAAAACCAGTGCAAATTAAACGAAAAAGAAAACTTTAAGAACTTCGAGCTTCGAAAAAACTATGTCCCCGTAAAAGTAACAATTAGATCACTATGAGTAGGCACTTTCTTCTTAACCTATGACTCCTCCTGATCAGTTTCAGCTTTATTCTTTCTTCATCCACTCTTTCTCGAACAGCTTCACTTCTTATTCTGCCTGTCCATTTCACACGCTCCATTTTTCTCCATGTCCACATTTCAAATGCTTCCAGTCCCTTTTTCTTCACTTCATCGTAATGTCCGGGTTTCTGCCCTATACGGTGCCACACTCCATACAAAGCACTTCATTAGTCTGTTCCTCAGTTATTTTTCCACAAGTCCATAGAAGATGCTCTATTTTCTATTAAAAGCCTCCTTTGCCATTGTTATCTTCATTTTGACTTCCTGGCAGCAGTTCATGTTAATGCTTATGGTACTGTACATTTCAAGTAATTTGAAAGACATATTTTCCGATAAGTCAAGTGTATATTATAACCATGGATAAAGGTAATCAGGAGAGGTAATAAGTTCGTACCGGAATAGTTAAGTTGTGTGAATATGGACCATACGGTATATCTACCGAATGAACAGTAGTGACTAGGGGGCGGATGTTGATGACCTAAAACTCTGCTTAAAATGATCATTAAAATGCCCTTAAAATAATGTAAAAATGACATGAAATTAAAAGAAAATGACATTTAAATTAAATATTATTCACCTTACTCGCACTACAACTTCTTAAACATTAGTTACCTTGTTTCAATGACTGCCCTGCAAATGTCGGAGAGAGGAGACAACTTCTTGGAATTTGTCTCAGGTAAAGGAAAATTACATGCAACAAAATGAAGGTTTTAAGGGAAAACTATAGATTTTAATGAGTGTTTATAATGTGTTTCAATCAGGGGTGGTCCATGTCAGTGCCTTCATTCTCCGTCTCCTTCTCCTTCCGCGCTTCACTTTTGTTACCAGATCTTCCAGATGAGGAAGTGTGAATGACAAAACAAATAGTGGGCGCAGCGTGCATTCTTGCAATCTTTGTACAGGGACATCACTTTATTTTTACTTCAATTTTTATTGTACCTGAGTTTTTGAATGTACTTCACTCCCACCCCTTCTACTAATGAAGTTCCAACTGTCCACACAGAATCAAGGCCGCATATAGTAAACAGCACTGAGTTAGTGATTATAGTACGTTCCAGAAATATGTTCGCGTTTTCCAGTGACGAAAGAGCTTTCAATATTGAATCATATTTTCGCACAGGTGCTGTCCGTTTGCCTACGTCGCATCCCGATTTCCCCCACCTGCTTCTGCTCGCCCCTCTGTAAAAGCTGGGCTGTCTTAGCTCTTTTCTGAAAAACATTAATTTCAGTTAGGAAATGGACGTTTAAGTAATATTATACAACTGTTTAATATAACTAAAGTAAAAGGGCCTCATTAAGTAATTAACTGTCACGTGATTTCCCCCCTTTCTACGATCCTGCAGCATAAAAACTTGGACGGACAGTAGATAGCATGTCTGAGTAATTTTATCTTTTCGGATCGGGAAGAAGTGAAGATTAAATTTACAGTATGTAAGGTACTCTTTTATAGAGTAGGTACAGAATTATTTCAACATGAGTTACGTGTACGAAGGACGAAACTGGACATTGGAATTAGGTACGATAGTCTATATTGCGATAATATGCACAAAAGGACTGAAGCCTGAATCGAAATGAACGGCCACCATTTTCAAAAATGTGTTTAAATATTCATATTATGATTATTTTTCAATTTAACTTCTTTCTCTATATTGCACGCTAATGTGCTGTAGACAGTATAATATACACTGCATAATGAATACGTTCGCATGGATAACTCAGTTCATGAGTAAAAACACTTATTCTCAATACAGTAATGTATTTTGATTAAACAAAATCCTAATGGAAATTATCGCACTCAAAATCGCGATATTTCCTAGTTTACGTAAATGGATGAACAACTTTTCTTCCCTTCTATACCTAGTAGAGTGATTTGTGTGTGTTTTACGCCATTATCATCGAACTACACTCGTGGAAGGGGATATCAAATTGTTTTTCCTGTTCTCTAAAGGTATAGCCAGGTTAATATTAAAAATGTTAGTAAAAATAAAATGATGTCCCTGTATTAAAACTACTGTCTACTACAGTAGACATCTCTTCCGAACCATGTTGAGGACACAACGTCCAATTGTTCAGGACATGGTGAAAGCTTCCCCCCTTCCAAACATAAATTCTAAAGATACCCTCGTACCGACAAAAGAACAGTAGCGGTCGAAGTCCTCACTTAAACTAGGTAAGCTGCTGTCAAGCAATTTATATTACTTCCGTTGTGTGAAGTGAAGCCTTCAGTGGAATGAGGGATGGATTTCAGTGTCTATTCCAAACTATAAAACCCAAATTTCACTGTTATTCACTTATTCAGTATGTAGTTTCTACTGACCTATTTGCTTAGAAAATGATTTAACTGACCTACCGGTAAAGAAGAATGTAAAATGCATTCCAAATCATCTAAAAGATCTTGAAGGTATTAAAAATGATCAAAAATGTCGAAAAAATATATAAAAATGACATATTTGTTCAAGAACGTCAAAAAGTACAAAAAATGCAACATAAGAAATTACTTTTTACGTTGATATTAACATAGAAAGGATTTTTATGTTAATAGGCATCTCCTAATGTGAAAAATAAGAAGATGGCTTTTCATCAACATCCACCCCCTAGTAATAACCCATCTCTGAACGTCAACAAACTGGTAGGCTACACCCTTTGACACGGAAATTTGTCGCTGTTCAGAGACTGTCCCACTTCGGAATAGTTCGGGAATCATCGTGTGTGCTGTGTTTACTGGCGTTTTACGTAGAGGGATTCGAAACCCGATCTTTGTAAGAAGAAGAAGAAAGATCTTTATTACTAATTTCTTGGGAGCAGATAGAAAAGTTAATTATTTTCTTCCACCGTTTTAATAATGTCAAAACAAGTGCTTATACAAAATTTAGGCCACTCCTGCGCAATTACGAGGGCCGTAAAATTATATTCCCTAGTGCCGTTTACAGAAAGAAATCACAATTTCATTGGAAAAATTTATTGGAACAGAAATAGCAATTGTTGAGCTATTTTTCAACATATTCCCTACCGGAATTGAGACATTTGTCATACCATGAGATCAACAGAGATGTGCAGACGGCTGTCACACATTGGTACACAGGAGTACAAAACTGGAGCAAATATGAAATATGATGCAGTATTAATTTTACTGTATCACCAAGTGAAAAACAGATTTGTAAATCTACGTAATAGTGAATATTAGGACTTCTACGGATTTGTGTATATACTGTATATCTTTGAACAATAATTATTCTTCCACATCTCGCGGAGCCAGTCATTTCTATGCAGAGTGACTGCAGCAGAAATTGTTTGAACGGATATTGAAACATACCACAGGAACACTTACAACCAGACTGAGAAATGAAATTTAACTGTACCATTGTACTTATAATATTCAAATATGCTCATGTATTCAGTGTAAATGCATGAAAAGGGTAAAATAATGACGTAAAATTAAAAAATAATAATAAAAAATAACATAAAAATAAAAGTCAGTCTAAAATGGCAAAAAAGAAAAAGAGTTAAAAATATGCATTTCTAAAATCTGAGAGGTATGATCAGAATTTATTTACAAGTTATCAATGTTTATAAGGCATAAATGTCATCAAAATCCGGACCTTGGCAATTAGGGCCTACTATTATTTTTTCTATTATTGTGTAAGAGACGTTAAAACCTACGCTATCTGACAAAAATATTTTACATTGAATAAACATTCAAGTACTCATGTCGGTCTACTTCAAGAAGTACTGTTCACTCTTAGGAATCATGATATTTGTATGCAAATTTTATAGATGAAAGTATTTATTCTGAATAGGAGAAAGGTCCGAAATATAGTTAGTAAAGATTATATTGCAGTTCCACAAACCTTCTCATCATGTACTTACTTTGTGCTTAACATAACAACTATTGTAAGGAATTAATGCATATAAGGAAATTACTTAAACCTCTTTATATTCTCAAATTCACTGTAAACTTACAAATGTTACCTGTTTAAACCATTCGCGTATATATACTGTATATTCTTAGTTTCGAGATTTAAAAAAACTGCAAAAATGCGATGAATGAAACATATGACATATAACAGTTTATTAGTCACCATTTCCTATTAGGTAAACCAAACAATAAATAAAAGCAGACTCTTAGATCACGTAGCTCACATGAGAATTCGTTTTTTTGCCGATTCTATGAAGTGTTTAACGGACAGGCGTATGTGAAAGCAAGTTTCCTCTGAGTACCTACTCGACTTTCTCCTACAATTTTCTTCACATAATTGCTTAATTTAAGTTAATATAACTTTATCGTCTCCGATAATCTTTGCAATTTGAGAGAGTTGTTGTATAATTACTGAAATTTAAGTTTTTCTTTATTTCTTCGTTGATTATTTAACGACTCTCTGTCAACTACTAGAATATTTATCGTAAAAGAAGTTGGTGTTAGCGAGATGGTATTTGGTGAGACAGATCCAAGAATTAAGCTAATGTTCTCTCTGTAGTTGCGGAAAACCTCAGAAAAAACCAATAAGATGATCAGCAAATGCAGGAATGGAACGCGCAGCTTTGGATCAGCAAGTAAACACACTACCACCTGAGCTACGCACCGAAGAATACCGCTAAAAGTTATAAGTCACTGGGTTTTTATTTTCTTGCCAAAATACGTAGGCTTATAATATTTAACTTTTGAATATACATCTTGATTACACATATGTAACATTTATATCGCAAATTATTTGTTAAATTTGATATATAAACAACTTTCTTAACTTTCCTGTGTTAATCGAAACTATTAATATAGAATTTAACCTTTGTAAATGACTACAGTCGGATTAGTTTCCGCAATCTTCAGATTTCTATAAGATGGCGGATATTAAGTCGAAACTAGTCACCAAGTTAAAGTACCATAATCGTTTCAATTAACACAAGAAAGTTTGAAAAGTTATTTTATAAGTTATATCAAATTTAATAAATCACTAATTTCACTTTTCTTGCACACACTTTTTACATTATGAACAAAAGATAATGAATGTTTTGTGAACGGCAGGCTGCACAAAAGAAAATAGAGAAAGCACAAAATAGTTGCTGAATATCACTTTTAATATTAGAGGTGATGAAAACGAGTTGACATGCAAAATATACAACTTACTCCAAATATATCCCACAATTCGTCATACTTTGCACAGTAGGAAATATCATAAACCTATTATTTAGATATCCTAGAGATAACGTTAGTGGTATATTATACATGGATATTCCTTAATTTTTATTATAAGCATCTATAATTCACTGTATATATCAGTTATCTTTGCTATTGATTAAGTATTAATCAGTTTTGTTATTATAATTAATGTACCTTCATTTCATTTACTTGCTATTCTAAAAAATAGGTTGTCAGTTTTTATAATAATGATTTAAAAGTACGATGTTACACTATGTTGAAGAGAAAACAATTCACAGTACATACCCGCAGCTGTCGCGAAAGCAACGAGGGCAAACACGAGGAAAAGCTTAATGTGCGCCATTGCTTGCAGAGTGAGCGCTCTTGACAACGCCGTGAGCTTATATGCTGACCTTATCACGTTTATCAATCACAGATTACAACGTGTTCTGATACGTCAAACTGAAAGATCGAGAGAGATATGCGAGGTGCGTCTCATTCTCTGAATTGAACATGACTAAACGAACAATATCGCTGTGTTCGATCAATCTGTTATTGCACCCAAATAAAACAAATATGTTCCCGTCGAGTAATTGAAACGCTAATTTCAGAAACCCCGCAAATCACATTTTTTCTCAAATTCAGTTTTTCGTATGCCTGTAATATTCATAAATAAGTCTTTCAAGTGGTGCATAAATTCCAGACGTCTAGTGCTCAGTGTACATTTGACAGCTGCAATAAGTTACAGTGTTTTGCAGGAAATTGCAGAACACCACAAATCCGAAACATGTGGAATTTTTTAGATACTGAAAAATTTCATTTTACTTTTCTTTGTTTTTTTTTATGGGATTAAAGGAATTTTGAGTAATTAAACATGTTATTCATATTGCGAATTTGTATGTATTTGTATACTTTTTTCAATTTCTTGGCTTAAATATTGTACATTTGCAGTTCTTTATAAGATAAAGAAAATTGTCCTTTTCCGTCTTCTTCACGTTAAGGTTATTTTAAAGAAACAAATTATTATTACTAGTCGTGAATTGCAGAAACCTCACATCTTCAGGCAATTAATTTTTTTTTCAGAAAAAAATCAAAATTCATGTATGTCATACACTATAACTTATTATGATTTAATAGAAAAAACAGACAAATTCACATATATTTAGGAGTAGTGATTTTTCGCAAGAGCGGTGAAATTGCAAAATGACTGAAAAGGCTTGTGCTTTTTTATTTATTTTTCACTATCTGTATCCTTTCTCAACTAATTATGAAAATGCGATAAAATGCGAAATGTACTGAAAATGCGAAACTTTTACTATAATACGATATAAATGCGAAACCAATAATTTAAAAAGAAATATTGATCTTATGTAAAGCTAAAATTATATATTCATTCATAGTGTTCTGCCCAAGAACAGGTCTTTCATTGCAAACCCAGCATTCTCCAGTCTTTCCTATTTTCTACCTTCCCCTTAGTCTCCGCATATGATCCATGTAGGCTATCTTAATGTCGTCTATCATCTGATATCATCTTCTGCCCCGAACTCTTCTCCCGTTCACCATTCTTTCCAGGTCATCCTTCAGAAGCCAGTTTCTTCTTAACCAGTGATCGAGCTAATTTCTTTTCCTCTTCCTGATCGGCTTCAGCATCATTCTTTCTTCACCACTCTTTCCAACACAGCTTCGTTTCTTATTCTGTCTGTCCATTTCACACGCTCCATTCTTCTTCAGTGTATGTCATCCTTTCTGTGAAGATGCGTTTAATTGACATCGAGATGTAGGGGATTGAGCTCCAATGTTCGGAAAAATCCTCACTGCATTTACAATCGGACCTCATGCTTCATTTCGGGAGGGATGACTATATAAATTTTTGTAGAAAAATAGTAGAACAGATTTGGCGTAGCTAAGATTGGGGACATGGAAAGGTCATAAAATATCACTGAAGAAGGAGACCGCATCTGTCCATTATGTGTCGAAAAGGAGTCATGTCATGAGAATACATTCTGGCGCATTGTAAGAAAATATCTAGGTCGAAATAGGGGTTCCCTTGCATGTCTTGACCTCATGAGGAATAGAAAATACGAACAAAAATTGGAAAGTTCCTCTTCAAGACGACACAACTTAGAACAGCGATGGACAATTGGCGGCTTCATTTACTCCAGCTCCCGCCAAGTCTCAGATTTACTTAAAAAGTATTGACTTTACAACTGTATTTGCATAGAATTCAGTTCTTAATAGGACGTTTCTTTAGTTTACAACTGTTTTATAACGACTGTGGACATGTCTTGGAAATTCCAGAAAAAAAAAGAAGCAAAATAAGTCCCCCAACCCTAATTCTTGTGTATGGCGATGAGCGTAAAGTAAGTACAGTGCATATCCCTTTCAGTTCTTCGGTAAAAAATCTTGGCATTCACATGGATAATAATCTCAACTGGGACATGCAAATCACAGAAACCTGCAGAAAAGTATATTCTATTATTCATGTGCTAAAAAGGATAAATGTTCATCTTCCCTCTTGCTTAAAAAAGTCCCTTGTGCAGACCCTTGTATTTCCCTATTTTGACTATGCTGACATTTTACTGACTGACCTTTCCAGCGACAACAAAATGAAACTTCAACGTGCTCATAATTTGTGTGTACGTTTTGTAAGCAATGTTCGTAAATATGATCATATTACCCCATCCCTGGAAGCAATAGGTTGGCTTAAACTAGATAAGAAAAGAAATTTACATTCACTTCTCTTTCTCTTCGAAATCTTGAACTCTTCTATTCCTTCGTACCTGTCGTCTCGCTTCACTTACCTTTCTTCCCACCACAATCTGAACACACGCTCTCGCCATGAAACAATACTAACAATACCATCCCATCGCACCTCTTCATACTCATCCTCTTTCACAATAGCCCTGCCAAGACTCTGGAACTCGCTACCTGCTAGCATCAGGGACTGTCGAAATAAAATTGAATTCAAACGCAAACTTACTAGGCACTTGGTCAGTAATTGAGACTCGTTCAGACATGGTTTCTTGTAAATAGTTCTTTTAATCTACCACAAAATATCTCAATATCCGGTAATTTCATCACTATAGAATTTTGTTATTGTAGGTTTAATTTGTAATTTAGTAAATACAAAAATATTCTTTGTTCTTAACTTCTATGATAAAATGTCTAGCTTTCATTAATCAGGTATTCTTGTCGTACTTTAATTTTTATTGTAATTGTAATTGTAAATTTAATATTAATTGTAATCTTATTGTTCATGTTATAGTTGTAATCCCCTGGTAGAGGGGCAGAGAAGGCCTGACGGCCTTATCTCTACCAGGTTAAATAAATAAATCTAATCTAATCTAATCTAATCGTATTCCGAATCTCTCCCGACCGGTGGACATCAATGATGTCACACTGCAGCGAAATATGAAGGTTCAATGGCTATCTGACGGCTGTACAAGTTGTTGTGCTATGCTACCAAGATTTTGCGAAATTTGCGTACTGTCATCTCGCTCAAAGGAAAGAGAGCATAAAGAATTTATTTCTTGGACCAGTAATAATAACTGGTCCGTTGACATGTTCGCTTATAAGCCATTAACATATGTTTTTGCGTTATGCTCATTACAAACAATACAGCAGAACACACCGCCATGACACAACAATGTACGATGTCATTCGTCTGCTAATTCCCGCCCTATACAAGAATCAATCAGATTCACTGATGGCGGCTGATGAATACTACCACCACCTCTGCAAGCTGATGGAACCGATGCGACACCGGTGGAGCATCAGCAACGTCATTGTTGAAATTCGGAACACTGTGATGCCATCAGTTTGCTCAGCGCTGAGATTCGGAATTCGCTCGATGGTACTGAGGGGAAGACCGTGGTGGCGAATGATTTATGACACCTTCAAAATTGTGACCGCTACCACCTGGCTAGCGGAGAATGCGGTGTTTGCTGTTTCTCTCGACATTCTGGATTTTGTTAAGTGGCGATTCTTGAAACAATGTATCGCAGTTGTTAGAAAGTGAAGTGTGAATACGGAGTAAGAGTGTGGAACTTTTGCAATTAATATTGTAATTGAAGTTACGGTGAGTGATGCAATATGACTAATAGTAATATGAGAAAAGTTGATAGTGAAAATAGAGCGTTCAAACCTGATTGGGAGCATGATTATTTTTTTATTTTAAATAAAGACCACAAACCACAGTGCTTAGTGTGTGTTCAAGTGCTAACAGTTTTAAAGGAGTAGAGCCTAAAGATGCTTTATATGACAAAGTTCGAAAAACACTCTTATGAATCAAAGAAAATAGTCTGCAATCAGTTAAAGAAAAACCTTTTCTAGCAAGAGGCTCTTTTTAAAAATGAAACAAAACAACAAGAAGAAGTTGTGCTGGCTTCTTATTTCGTGACATATGAATTTATGAAAGCTAAAAAGACGTTGAGTGATGGTAAATTAATTAAGAACTGTGCGGTAAAGATGGCAGAAGCTTGCAATGAAAATAAGGTAGGAAATAAATTTCAAACAATGTTCCTTTCAAAATAGACTGTTACTAGGAGACTGGAAGACATTAACAACCAGGTATCTAATAATTAGTGTTGTGGAATTTAATCTATAAATATAATCGATTAATCGATAAATTTCTGTTGTAAAATTAATCGGTAAAATATTTGATCGAATAATGGAGTCGATTAAAATTAATCGGTTGTAGTTTATATTAATTATTATTTTGTTAATACAAACTCATACTAAAAATTACGATAATATTCCTCTCTCAGAAATTGCTTACTTAAAAGCACAATAATACTGTTATTTTCTAACTGTAAACCAGGTAGCGTAGGGAAAATCTTTGCACAAACACTTCAGAAAGAGATGGATATATGAGGACAGTGACCTAGTCTACCTCTATTGAAAGTCAAAAAACACAATGCGAAACCTTTATTAAGTTTTATGGTTTTCCAAGAAAACTTCCACCTTGTCAGCTCATCTTCCTAGCATATGAAATATATAATTTTCTGCGATTCGTCTCCCTCATCCCTTATATTATAGCCATGCCTACACCGTGTGCATATCTGGTAATTCGATTACAATAGGGGCCAGTCTTCTGTTTCGACCGCTGTAGTTTTGCAGTTGCAGTTTATGAACTGAGTTGTATGAAGGTTGTGTGTTCAGTTTGATAAAGAAAAAAAAAATCAGTTTTCTGTGGTCTATGAAAAGCAGGGAACGGATTTATATGGACTAAAATATATGAAATATGTAAATATATATGTAGTTATTTTTACCAAAATATGGAATTAAATATGGATTTTTACCAAAATATGGAATTAAATATGGACTTAAAATTATAAAAAAATGACTATGTACGTTAAATATTGGTACATTTTAATCAAACTAAACAAAAAATATAATGGACGTACCTTATCTTCCAATGTAGTTTCAACAAAACACAATTTTTATTGTCTGTTACCATAACAATAGGTTACAAACATTTCTTTCAAGTGCTGAAAAGTGAATCTTCTTCTATTGTCTCTGAGGATAGATTTATACTGACTAAAAGAGCGTTCGACGTCACAAGAAGTAACTGGTACATAATTCAATTTCACAATGTCTGCTGGGGATAAGTCCAAGTTAATCTTCACTGTTGATTCACCACTCATCACAGCAACAACCTTTTGTAGTTCTTCATATCCAGGGTTTTTTGAAAGTACAGTGTCCACCTTAGCTCTTACTGCATCTGCAACTTTACCTCTACCACGATTCAGTTGTTCCACAGTACTATTTATAATTTCAAAACTTTCAGATAGTGAAAGGTGCCTATTTTGGAGACTTTTGAGCGTTTTTATGATGCATGAAAATGTATGCTGAATGTGAGCTAAGTCATTCTTCACACTTATGTCACAGGTAACTGTTTTCGCAGTATCAATTGAGACTGCATCTTCAGAGTCCAATGCAAGGAGAACATTGTTAATAGAGTCTATATGTTCGGCATAATATTCAACTGCTTCTAGCCATGTACCCCATCTAGTTAAAATTGGCTTTGGTGGCAATGGAATTTCAGGGTACATTTCTTTCAACACGTTAACTCTACTGGGAGCTTTGAGAAATACTTTTTTCACTGATGAAATCAACAAATCTACTTTAGGGAAATTGTCTCTGACCACTTCTGCCACACGATGAAATGCATGCGCCACACAAGTAAAATGAGTCAATTTAGGATATACAACAGATAATGCTTGTCCAGCTTTGACCATATAAGGGGCAGCATCGCTAATAAAGAATAACACATTATCGTACATAATACCCTTTGGCCACAGGATACCCATAGCTTCGTTGAACAGTTTAACTATAGTTTTGTTATTGCACTTTTCTAGAACATCACAATGTAAAAGAATTCGTTCAGAATATTGTTCACTTAACAAACCGATAACTACATTACCAACAAGTCTACCTTCTTTGTCGGGAGTCTCATCAATGGAAACCCAAATTGAACTATCTTTAATTTCATCTCTTATCTTCTGTATTGTCTCATCGTAGATGGATGGAGCATACGTCTTCCTAAGTGTTGACTCATCCGGGATTGTATGTTGAGTATATTTTTCAAGGAATTCCCTGAAGACCTTATTCTTTAGTTTGTAGAGAGGAATATCAGCAGAGATGAGAGAACGGCACAGGTCGATGTTAAACTCAGATCTTACATTCGATGTTGTTGGTTGTGTTAAAAACAATTGTCTCTGCTTGGAATTTAGTTGTTTGTTGGCCTGATGTTTACTAGTTGTAATGTGTTGTTGCACCAGGAACTTTTGTGTAGATGATACTGCACACTGACACAAATTACAAAATAATATTTTATTGTCAGTTGATAAACCATCTTCTTTAAATTCTGAAATGTAACTTGTTAGTTTTGATTTTAAATTGACTGAATGACGTACTTTTGGCATATTTACCGTCTTTATAGTATGATTTACAAAACTGAACCTATGTGTACTCTGACTGGCATTTAACTGTTGAGCTGCACAACTGAAGTCTGTTAAAAATTTTAAATTAAATTAATACAGTTTTGTAACTTACTTTCCCATTGTTGATAGGACTGCTAATTTTCAAATAACTCTGATGTTAAAGGGATTACTGAACATGTGTTTAAATCTCTATTGTTGAAATGTATTTTTAAAAGTTAATGGAATTTTGTTTTGTTTTATTGTTAAACCTAATATAATATGGACTGTTTTATATGAAATATGGAAAATATATGGAAATTAACGAAAATATGTACTAAACTCTAAAATATGGAAAAATATGGAAAATAAAAGTAGGATTTTTCAACCCTACACATTGTGAAACATAAAGATAATGCAAAATATAAATTATATTAGCTTTATAAGTAAATATGTATTTACATATAAATCCTTTCCCTGATGAAAAGTGTTAACTCCATTATGTTATAAGAGAATTTGAGAGGTAAACTCGGTGAAATGTTTGGATTTAAATTGAACGATCGTGGAGAAGTGCTTGACAGGAAAAAGTTGTTTTGTGTTTAGTGATGAAGGAAACATTGTTACTAAACGTAGAACGGCACTTAATTCGGAGCATGTGAATGCACTTACATGTTTAAAGTCATGATTGAAGCAGTATTAACTAGGTGAGTCTTCATAAGTATGTTATTTATGTTTGTCTCAAAAATTGCCGGAGAAATTGACACAATAAATTATAAACCTCATAATAAATATGTTAGTAAATAATTGAAGTAGTTGTTTTGTAATATGATGATACAATATATACAGATATACAACATTTAATAGTTATGCTTATCACCGAACACAAGTTAAATTTAACAATAATTGAGTATTACAGTATATTAAAACATTTTTTCTAACCGATCAAAACTCGATAAATCTATCGATTAATCGATTAAATTCAAATAGTTAAACGATTAAGTATTTTGATCGATCAACAGCACTACTAATAATAAAGTGAAAAACATTGTCGCTAATTGTTCCTATTTCTCAATTATTGCTCTCGACGAAAGCACAGATGTTTGGGATACTAGTCAGTTATATTTATTCGTCCAATTAAGCAAGGTTTTATAATTTTCGAAGATTTATTAGAAGTGTGCTCTTTGCATAACACGACTAAAGGTGTCGACATTTTTAATGCAGTTAAGAGTGCCTCACAGTGTGTAAAAACGAAAATCTAACTGGACAAAATTGATAACTTTTCTACATACTAACGGATTGATATGAAACTTTGTACAAACCTGATACGTAATACGTATTTTTTGTGTACGAATTTTCATTACGTTTATGTAAGAGGAATTACCCCTTTATAGGTGGTGGTTTTAGACAAAATTGTTAAATTCTAACGGATTTTTATGAAATTCTGTTTAGTAGTTATAGGTAGCATATATTTTTTTGTGTACAAATTCTGATTACATCTGTATGCTACCTGTAATTGTTGTACAAAGTTTTATAAAAATATGTTATATAGAACAGAAGTTATTAATTTTCTGTAAATGCACCATTGTAAAAGGACGGTTCCCCTTATAGAAACATAATCAGACTTTGTAGACGAAAAATATATGCTACCTGTAACTTCTATACAATGTTTCATAAAAACGTGTTAAATAAGAGAGATTTTATTAATTTTGTCTAAATGCACCCACTATAAAGGAGTAGTTTTTCTTGTAAAAATATAATAAGAATTTCACAAAAATTATGTACCACCTGTAAGACCTGTACAAAGTTTCATAACAATCCGTTGGAATGCAGAGGAGTTATTAATTTTGTTCAGCTACTAGATTTGCGTTCTGATCCACGGTGCGTTCCTTCAAGTTAGATGAAAATGTGTTCAGTGTACTTTTAACCTAATATTCGATGTCATGTGAATAATTTTTCAGGCCTGAAACACTCACACATTGATTAAAAACTTCCTCATTCCATGATTCTTTTCTGCTGTTAAACCAAATATTCAACAGTTGCCTCCGCGTTACTGTCTATTCCACCACTGAAAAAAAAAAAAAAATTAATTGAGGGGGTCCTGGCAAGAAAGTGCCAAGCCACATTTTTGGCCAAATTGAAGTAATCATGCCATTCCATGGGAAATAATATATTTATAATTATGGTGTCAAGAGTGTCTGCAGAAAACCTAACAGATGGCTCTATTATCCGTTGTATGTTCTTGCTCTAATACTTTATGTATCTTCTGTAACGGCAAGACAATGTCAAGCAACAAAGGTAGTTTGGAGAGAATGGTGTACATGAGGAAGCTGAAGTTTTCTAATGAATCAAATGATGAAGGCAGTGATTCCAGCTCTATTCTGAATATTTGTCACTTTCTGAGGAAGAATTAACATAAAAAACTGAAATACAGTTAAATGTTGCTTGGCATTATATTGCCCTCAGAGTGTTAAATGTTGATGTGTTGCTTGGACAAAGTATGCATTTCATTTCAAAAACATGTTTCTAATTGCTTTTTCATTATTTATTTAAAGTGGTGATAATGTCCATTAATGTTTAACGTTTTATTCATTTTAATACCTTATGTGAGTCAAGATATTCTTAAAATTAAAGTTATTGCTTGGCATTTTCTTGCCCTAATTTTTTGCAATATGTTGCTTGGCATTCTCTTGTCCTAAATATTTAATATTTATATGAGTGCATTACCTTATTATTAAATTACTATCAAGTAGATTTCTGAGTAGTAGGAACATGTGAACTAATTTGACTTTTATAATACGGTATTTTATTACTGAAAGAAAAAATTCATTATTAAAATGTTGTTTCAAATATATCAGTAATACATTTCCCTCAAGATGACTGTAGACCTATTTTGCCACGAGAAGAAGAAAAAGAGTCAGCTCACGGCAGATCTCCATTCAATAGCCTTGAAAATCAACCCACATCATAGAGGACGAATGAACAACAGCAGAATGAATATGAAGTTTGAAGAGGTTTCTTGGAAGAAAGGGAGTGCAAGTACCATGACTGTAGACAGAAAAATGTGGGACCTGTGAAAATAAAGAAAATCAAACTTACAGATGTAATGAAGCTAATGGAATATGTCCCCCCAATCCACCATGGCTTTTACCTCAACTTGATATCTGATGATGATGGTGATGATGGGGAATGTGATGTGGAAGATGTATAGAGTATTTCAAAAATCAGTTCAAACATTAAACCCCTATAAATATTATAATATTTGAGATAGGGAAAAAACAAAACAAAAAAAAAAAAAAACATTACAGTGTTGGACAAACAACGGGGTTTACAAAACATTGGGAAGATGTCCGCCGTTCTCTTGTTCAACGTACAGCTTCTGTCTGCGACAACACGCACAGCGTTTTGCAGATAATGCCTTGGAATATTGGCAATTTCTTGCGAGATGGCATCTTTCAGTTGCAGTAGGGTTGTTGGATATCAGGAAAACTCGTTCTTTAAGGTAACCCCACAACCAAAAATTGGCCGGATTGAAATCTGGAGATAGCGGACGCCACATTGTTGGAAAGTGCCTACTGATGACACGATCGCTAAACATCTGCGCAATTAACTGTTTTGCAGGGGTAAAATTGTGGTGTGGAGCGCCATCTTTCATAAAGATTATGTTTTCCATATCGTGATTCCTCATTATAGGGATGACGAAGTTCTGTAAAATGCTGTAGTAGCGCTCCCCGTTTACTATAACAGTCTGTCTTATTCCATTGTTATCCAGACCTGTGGAGTAACGATTAGCGCGTCTGACAGGGAAACCAGGTGGCCCGGGTTCGATTCCCGGTCGGGGAAAGTTACCTGGTTGAGGTTTTTCCGGGTTTTTTCCTCAACCCTATACGAGCAAATGCTGGGTAACTTTCGGTGCTGGACCCCGGACTCATGTCACCGGCATTATCACCTTCATCCCATTCAGACGCTAAATAAACTAAGATGTTGATAAAGCGTCATAAAATAACCTACTAAAAATTAATGGTGGAGTTAACACGCGTAATTGAGGTTCGTTTTCCGACCAAAGTCATCAGGAGGTACTTTCCAACAATGTGGCCTCCGCGATCTCCAGATTTCAATCCGGCCCCTCTTGGTTGTGGGATTACCTTAAGGAACGAGTTTTCCTGATATCCAACAACCCTACTGCAACTGAAAGATGCCATCTCATTGTCATTCTCATTATCGTCGTTTCGTCATCATTATTATTGTCTTCACTTGCGTCATCATCATTATCGTCGTCTCATCATCATTATTGTCTTCACCTGCATCATCATTGTCATTTTTGTCGTCTCATCGTTATCTTTATTGTCGTTACATTCATAAACATAATTGTCGTTATTGTCGTCTCATCATCATCATTATTTTCTTCATCTCCATGGTAATCATTGTCATTATTGTCATCATATCATCATTGTTGACTCACCCATATCATCATCGTCATGTCCACACCTGTGGAGTAACGGTTAGCACGTCTAGCCGCGAAACCAGGTGGCCCGGGTTCGATTCCGGTCGGGGCAAGTTACCTGGTTGAGGTTTTTTCCGGGGTTTTCCCTCAACCCAACATGAGAAAATGCTGGGTAACTTTCAGTGTTGGACCACGGACTCATTTCACCGGCATTATCACCTTCATCTCATTCAGACGCTAAATAACCTAGATGTTGATAAAGCGTCGTAAAATAACCTACTAAAAATCATCGTCATTATCATTATATTGTTGTGTTGACATCCATCATCTCTTTGTCATTAATATCGTCTTTACTGTCATTGTCATCTTGTTGCGTAGACCCCCAGCAGCTCTTTGCCATTAATATCGTCGTCACATTGTCATCGTTATCCTTCTCTTCACCTCCATCGTCATTATTGTGGTTATTGTCGTAACATCATTACAGCTGTCTTCACTTTCATTGTCATTTTCATTATTATCGTCGTCACACCATTATCATTGTCACAATCGTCCACATTTTCATCATCGCTGTTATTCTCATCACCATCATCATCATATCATTGTCTTCTCAGTAATCTTTATGAACTTATGTATAATCTTCGACATCATCACGTTATTACTGTCACCTAATGTTATCTACGTTATTAATTCTGCTACAAATTTTCTCTTATTTAATAATACTTTTTTTTGGTTAATTTCCGATTTAGGCTTAATGTTTGTAGGTAGGTATAATATGGAAGAGTGAAAATTCCTAAATGGTATCATAAGAGTATCTCTTTATTTCTGATATGAATTTCTGTGGTATGTCATGCGATCGTTGTTATATCATTCATCTCTACTGTTTTTTTTTTCGATGTCTTGTTCGGTTAAGGTTCAGAAATTCTGTTGGGTATTTCCATTACATCGTACATTTGTTGGTTTCTGTCCTGACCTTGAGTTGTAACGGGGTATTGATAGTGTAGTTATGATGTTGGGGGTTATTTCTATGGAGCGCTGTAAAAAAGGTGTACATCAGAATTGGGTAATTTTGACTACGACCTCATCGTTAATACAAAAATTGTACTTCTTCAGATGGTATAGAGGGCATACTTTCATCCTCTTCCATAACGATGTAGAGGGTCAGAATTGCAGCCCATCGTAATCATATTGGTCTTCATTTCAAACTTTGCTTTTGCTCTACTGAAAGCTTGTAATTTGTGACTTATGCTTTTGTTTACCGCGCATCATAGCATTAATATAGTGAGTGGCTTACCCATCCAGACTGTCCCGTTTCGAACGCAATCTGGATGTGATTAAATTTGTGTTACACAAAGCAGACGTTGCAGAGGGTTTTTCTTGATATACTCAGTATTGCGCGTCTCTTTCTTATTCCTCAGCAAGAGAGTTGCCGGATCACGGAGTACCGCGCGAGTGAAAATCATTAGTTTCAGTTAATTGTGCATGTTTGGGTAAGGAAATAAAAATAAGAATTTCCGAAACAATAATACTTAATAAAATACATGATTCTCTTGAGTCTGTGTCAGCTTCTTTATCGAATTCTGGTTAAAACTTGAAAATTATTTAAAAAATTGATGTATGCAAATGTAAAAAATGATACCTTTTTTAAATTTATTTATTACGATGCTCGCAACTGCCGAGGTTATATCACCGTCGCCGGTAGTGCTATACCGAAATTTTGTCCCGCGGGAGTTCTTTTACAGCCAGTAAATCTACTGACATGAGCCTGTCGCATTTAAGCACACTATCGTCCCAGGCCGGGATTGAACCCGCAACCTCGAGCACAGAAGGCCAGCGGGACTATGATATCTTGTCATAAGGTTAAAAATGAAAAATAATGAGATTTTGTGTTTTATTCTAAAGAATGTACCTGGGTTAATAAATTCTAAGACAATAAACCTTATTAAGTTATATGCTAAGGAATAACACTCAAGCAAAGATTATTACAGAGAATGCAGAGCAATAAGACCGAACTCACGGCGGAATCGCGCGCACCGCGGCACAGAAAATAATTAATTTCGGACATTTTCGCAAGTTTCCATAAAAGAGAGAGAGAGAGAGAGAGAGAGAGAGAGAGAGAGAGAGAGAGAGAGAGAGAGAGAAAGGTGTCGTTACAGAAAATAACATAAAATATAATGGATAAAGTTTCTTTGTTAGTCCGTCTGAGTCCCCATACTATAAGCTTCGTTAAAACTTTTTTTTAATTGCATATTTACAGTCGTCATAAAAACCTTTTGTGGTACCTTATTTTATTTTACGACGTTTTATCAACATCTTAGCTTATTTAGCGTCTGAATGAGATAAAGGTGATAATGCCGGTGAAATGAGTCCGGGGTCCAGCACTGAAAGTTACCCAGCATTTGCTCACATTGGGTTGAGGAAAAACCCCGGAAAAACCTCAACCAAGCAACTTGCCCCAACCTGGAGTCGAAGCACGGCCACTTGGTTTCGCGGCCAGACGCACTAACCGTTACTTCACAGGTGGGTACTTTTCTGATACACAGTAATATTAAAGGCAGAATAGAAACATATATCATCATAAAGAACATATTTGGATTTATTGATTCCATCACAGTGAATCAAATTTATCACACAATATCCACCAATTACACATTGTTACAAAGAGCGCTTTGCACGAAGACTGAAGTCACAATAGAGCAGCGGTGACCAAAACTCGAGCTGCAGTGATTACATGCGACAAACAGCCTATGAAGTAAAGAGAGGAAAAGTACTTGACATGAAAACTACAACCAGTGGTTGTTCCTGTATTAACATCTTGACCAATCCCGCGGATAAAATCTCAAGCTTTGCTGTATCAGTAATGTCACTGCTGTCATCAAGAGCCAGTGAATAATATACGAGTTCTCTTGCTTCTTTTTTTTAACCTTCCTCTTGAATATAATCAAGAATTTTCTAAATTCTTCTCTCGATATTTGGTCGAGAAATTCGTAGTTTTTCAAAATTGAAAACTTCTTATGGACAAGTTATTTGAACTATTTTAATCATTATTCTTTTGAGAAATTCTGTTCTATTAAAAGACTTTAGAGCACGAGATATTTCAAACCCCAATTAGGTAGCTGACTTCCTTACATTTATTTATCTCCTCTTTCTCTTCCTCATTATGATTTAAGACATGTCAATTCCTGGCGTTTAAATAGTTCATTGACACATAATATTGAATCAGTTTTTCTACAATATTATTATAAAATGAATAACTAATAAATAGTTACCCTCATCTAAAGATTAAGAAGATTAAAACTGAGATAAAACCTAATAATTTTATCCTTCTAGGGAGAAGATCTAAAAATATAAATATTCATGCACGTACAGAAGAATTATAGAAACACGTAGTTAGTGGTCAGTAATAATAATAATAATAATAATAATAATAATAATAATAATAATGCATTATTCAGAGTGACAATGTCTCTATATACTCCTAATTGTACCGTTCAGCAAAGTAAATACATTACTTACGAAACCGCCTCTTACTGCTTGTAGAGACAGAGTTTGTAGAGCGACATGATACCGCCACTGCTTGGCTTCAGTACGCGAATGAAACAAACAGCAATGTACAGGAAACTCCTCGTTCCCGTTTCAATGTCTGTGGTTACACGATGTAATCACGACACCCGCTTTGGTCATCGCTGCAGTAGAGGGTCGAAGATGAAAGGCAATGTTTATTCTAACCTACAAGTAACAAATAGATGACACAGTTGTAAAAGGAATGCATCCTAAAATTCTTTGTAAAATCAAAACCACAAATTAATACATATTTGTGCGAAATCAGAAAGTCAAAAATTAATATTTATCCAGCTAGACCGCGCAAATCGCACACTGTGCACAAGATGGTTCTCAGAGTAAACTGAATTGACCGTCTGTCAGAGGTCTGTTACCGGTAGTGCAGTTTCTTCTTGTGTATTGAAAGAACAGTATCAAGGCCGAGATGACGTCCACGTCTACATCATAACAATTCCGCCCTGTGACACAATAACCGATTAAATAATTCCAATTCAGATATTCGAATATCTGAGTTATGTCACTGCAGTGGACTGACGAGTGGTAGACTCGTAGGGCTATTGTGATCTCATTGATTCTAGCATCTATTTCAAGCTTCGAACTGCTGAAAGTTGTAGGCTATCCACTCTCTTGTTTTAAACAGTGGTTTGGCTTGGGTAAATCTTATTTGTTACGGAATCCGAACCCAAACCGCGATGGAGGCGGAATACAGGGCCGAGTTCTGGTAGGAGTTTCGAAAATGATTGTATACCAAAACAAAATTCACTATGATAATACTTATAATTAATAATAATTTATTTATTTAATCTGGCAGAACTAAGGCCAGTAGGCCTTCTCTTCCGCCCAGTCAGACTCTAATTCTAATTGAATACAATTGGTTACATAGTTATTACATTAATATCTAGACCAGGCCTTCACAAGGTGCGCTCTCCGAGCCGGCTCACAGCTCATGAGCGGAATGCAGATATTAGCTGCGCTCTGTATAAGGTGGACTGGAAGAAGGAGTGATCTCGTACAAAATATACACAAAAGGAAATAATATTACGAGTGTTTATGAATTGAATTCCCGTTCAGTGTTTGCAAAACTATCTTGGACTATTATTAATTAATAAAGAAATATTTATTTTACAGAAATAATAGAAATTCTATAGCTACTTGAATGTATAATATCATTTTGTTATATTTTTATTTATCAGTACATCAAGACGAGGTTTTATGCAGTTGGCAGCTGAAAGGAACAGTAGCCTACTGATCGTAATGAAACATCAGTTACAGATGTTCGATGTCTGCCTTAATTAAAGTTGATAACAGAAAACAGTTGCTCACAAATATAAATGTTGAGCCAGCCAGCCTGTGTAGTTGTGGCTATTATTGCTAATGTTTAGTCTTGTAAAACTCAACCAGGCTAGTAGTATTATTCAAAAGATCTTTAGCCTTTAGGTCACATTGAAGATCAATAAGTTCGAGCTGTAAATCGTTAAATGTTAAATGTTATGTTCCGTCTTTTAGATTCCTCCATACTGTGCTGTAGCAGTAGATAATCAAAATGAAACAGTAACTGAGAATAGGCCTACACACTGCACTCCACTAGATAGCTGAGTGGTCGTTTCCCTCTCCTCTACCTATAGGAAGTCATTCTGATGTATCTTCCCCTCCTTTTCGGCGAGCGGTAAATACAGCTCTCCCGCTCCGAAGGAGCGCGCGCGCTCTTTGAGCGCTGTTTGTGCAGGTATGATCTAGACCACAAAACAACATGAAAGTAAATAATGAAAGTTGGATAAGTAATAGTGAGACAATAATAAACATTGGTAAGAAATAATAATAATAGTAGTAGTAGTAGTAGTAGAAGTAGTAGTAATAATAATAATAATAATAATAAAAATAATGACATAATTTAAATATTTATTTCGTGATATATATATAAAACCATTAAAAATTGACAAAACTGAAAGAGCTATTATTGTTAACAAGAATTGTTACAATTATATGTCGTTTGTCTGTTCTTTAATTGGTTTGATGTCTGACAGTCCCTCACATTACTCGGTAGGGAATTCCAAAGTCGAGGAACAGCCATATTGAAAGAAGATGAATATGAGGATGTTCGGTGGGAGGGAATGGATAATATTGAGGAATGTTGTGATCGTGTGTCTAGGTTAAGGTAGGTGGATAAATTTTGAAAACGAAACGCAAGATAGACAGGAATAGAGAAATGCAATATGTGAAAGAGAAGGAAAACATAGTGGATTTTCCTGCGATCTTCTAGACGGAGCCAGGACAACATTTCGAGGGATGGTGTTATGTGATCAGCCCAGCGAATATTGCAGACGAAACGGACGCACATACTAAGAAAACGTTGTAGTCCCTGCGACGAAGTAATGCTTAGGTCAGTAAACAGAATATCACAGTAATCGAAGTGGGGCATCACGAGTGTTTGCACTAACAGCTTTTTCAAGGAAAAGGGTAAGAAATTCTTCAAACGCTTAAACGAGTGGATTAATGAGAATACTTTTTTGCAGATTTCTACAACTTGAATGTTTCAATTTAAACTTTTATCCATATAAATACCTAGATTCTTTACTGATTCACTGAACGGAATTTCGGTGCCGTATATTTTAATCGGGAACAAATTTGGTATGGTAATAGTGCTTAACAACGTAAATGACCCACATGTGATTTTTCTGGATTTAGTTTAAGTCGGAATTTCCGTGTCCATGTCCAAATTGAATCGAGATCGTCATTAATTTTAGTTATTGCATCATTTATTTCGTGAGTGTGGAATTTTATGTAGGTCGTCTGCATAGAGATGGTGTCGGCGGTACTTTAGAGATTCTGATACGTCGTTTATTGTAAATTGATATCAACTAAGATAATAATGAGAGTTGTTGATGTTTAGTCAACTGTCCGAAGAAGGTCTGAACCTCACAAGTGGTATCAACAAGGCAACACTCATGAGCAACTAAGCCAGGAGATAATGGGGTAGGATAGCCAATTCTTTTCCCCCTCCATTGCATACATCGTCGACTAGCTACATATTACACTGATCAGTAGGCCTGAGAAATACTGTATATTATGCTGTTATACTACCAGTGCGCTTCGTGCGCCTTTAACTTTGAGTATAGCTCGTGCGGAACCTGGTGAAGCTTGGGGGGAGAGAACAGTAGTGTGGTGTGTGGTCGGCTACCAGCCGATGTTACAATGACGAGATGCAAGCGAGACTGACCAAGCGTTGCCCCCTCCACTCCTAACCGCTTTAGAACTGGTTTTTCTATCAAGGTCAAGCTTCACCAGGTTCCGTTCGAGCTATAAGTCTCGGAGTTGGGGTGAATTAACGCAGTTTCTTTCGTTCGTTTGAACTCATGCTTATCATAACGGTAAGTTAGTCGTCAGCTTTTGGGTGATTGAAAACCACTTCTTTGATTTCGAAACACAACTTTCTGCTAAATAAATATTTAAAGACATTATTTTCTTTGTTAAAGAAAAATTGCATTATTTTAAAGATATTTTATTTTCTGTCTGTAGGAAATACACCTAATACAATATAACATTGACAAGTAGCAGCCTTATTATTTCACTATGTTAATATGATGGTGTATTACGTTTTTGTTTTACATCATTTTTCATTTCATGTATTGTTGCAGTAAATAACAAACCACATTTTCAAATTTTCAAAGGCGAATGATTGCCTGTTGCTAAAATAAAAACTTCGTTCCACTTCTGCAGAAACAAAGAGGACATATTTGAAATATTTTCTACAATCATTATCTATCTCAAAATCTGTATCATTATTATAAATGTCCTCGTTTGAAATTGTCACAAATTTTACATACAGCTAAATATCCACAATGTTTAGCCAGTATTTTTTCATCTTGTTTGCTACATTTTTTTTTTTCCTATTTCATGTTCCAACTATTCGGTTCGTCACAATATCATTGACTACATGTTATTTTCTGTCTTTAAAAAATGCACCTAATATAACATTGACAAATATCAGCCTTATTATTTCACTATGTTAATAAGATAGTGTATTACGTTTTTGTTTTACATAATTTTTCATTTCATATATTGTTGCAGTGAATAACAAACCGCATTTTCAAATTTTCTAAGAAGAATGATTGTCTGTTGCAAAAAAAGTCTCATCTCTAGAGAAACTGTGTTCCACTTCTGCAGAAACAATGGGGGAATATTTGAAATATTTTATACAGGCATTATTTATCTCAAAATCTGTATCACTATTACAAATTTCCTCATTTGAAATTAAGTCACAAATTTCGTCCTCGACATCTTGCTATTATTCTTTTTTACAAGACGTTGAATGTTGCTTGTTACGAATAGCAGTACTCGGTCGTAATGTAACCGATCAACTAAAGTTTACTGCTGAACGAAACACACTGAAATCCCCCACCCCAAGCAATTAAGTACTGGTACCTAAAGTCAGAGACATGAAGCGCAATGTAACGGCATGCAATTCTTAGCCCTACTAATCAGACTTCAGATGTAGAATAGACAATTGTTCTTTCTCTGATAATATGTAGATGTACAGCCTTAGATTCAAAAAATGACCGAGGTCCTGTAACGTGAATTTGTTTAAGTCCACTTCGGGCAGCGCCTGGTTCACAAGACTAGGGAAAGCTTGTTTATTTTGTACCTAATTTACTCCTTGAATACAACTTCGTTTTTGATTGTTCATAACACTTGACCTATAACATACAGAAAAAGCAATAAACAAACAAAGCGGAGCCGTGCATAATAAATTCCTTCACGTGTAAACCTACTCTGTCACGGAATCAACCGAAGTCTTCCGAAGGGGCCTTAGCATATGGCAGCCGATCATTTTGTTGATTTAAGACTGTACTGTACACACAACTATCGAAAGAACTGCTTAATGCGAAGAAGATAGCGCAGGAAAATTACCTAAATAAACTTTTCAAAGGTGAACAAAACGGGTGGGGGGAATTTTATAAATATGTGAAGAGACGACGCAAGGAAAACTATTCGAGCCTCCCCCTAAAATATGACCGCAATCAATTTATCGTACAGGACAGCGAAAAAGCAGAAACATTAAATTCCTATTATGTCACTGTTTTTGGGATGAGGATAATAATACCACACTTAGCTTCTGTGAAAAATACGGGTCAGTTTTCTATCAAGCATAGAGACATAAGGAGAAGGATCTCTAAATTGAAAACTTATAAATCAGTAGGACCTGATGGTATCGCCGGAGACGTACTGAAATTGGGAGGGGAAGCCATGATTCCCTATCTAGTGCGTATATTTGAAATATCAATTAACAATGGTACTGTCCCACGAGATTGGAAAGATGCAATAGTGGTTCCAATTTATAAGTCAGGGTCTCGCTCAGATACAAAAAATTACAGACCGGTCAGCCTCACCTCTGTGGTTTGCAAACAGATGGAACACTTGATTTCAGCTTATCTAAGGCAGCATTGGGATACCTCAAATTGGTTACATAACTGTCAGCATGGATTTCGGGGGGGGGGGGGGCTATTCATGTGAGAGTCTATTAGTAACTGTATGTCAGGATTTAGAAGACGGAATAGATTCCAGTAGCCAAGTAGATGCAGTGATTATTGACTTTTCACGCGCATTCGATGTAGTCCCGCACGATATATTGTTGGTTAAACTACAATCAACGGGGATTGACTTCAGAGTACTCCAGTGGATCAAGGAATTTTTAACTTGTCGCACTCAGAGAGTACGGGTAGGGGAGGAATTATCGAACCCAATTGAAATTACTTCCAGAGTCCCACAGGAGAGTGTCTTGGGGCCTCTTCTATTCCTGGCTTTTGTAAATGATCTGCCAGTTAATATCTTGTCTGGGGTTCGCTTATTCGTGGATGATTGTATGGTATACAGGGAAATAAAAAGCTATGAAGATACTAATCTTCTTCAGACTGACCTAAATAGAATAAACGATTGGGCAATAGCCAACAAAATGAAAATAAATTCTCTAAAGAGCAAAGCCATCAGCTTTACAAGAAAAATAAATAAAATAGTCGCATCGTATACGTTAGGGGGTGAAACCATTCCGGAAGTTAACAAATGTAAATACCTCGGAATAACATTTAGCAGCGATCTCAGCTGGAGGGAACACGTTACGGACACAGCTGGAAAAGCATGGAGATCGTTACTCTTTGTGATGAGGATACTAAGAAAAGGCTCTGATAAATCCAAAGAGATTGCATATAAATCACTAGTACGTCCAGTAATGGAATATGGTGCTGCATGTTGGGATCCTTACAGATTAGAACATATTAAAACACTGGAAAAGATTCAAAAACGGGCTCTCAAGTGTTGTCGGAAAAATTCACCATTAAAATGGGACACACTCACGGACAGGAGAACGCGAATTCGATTATGCGCACTATTCAAAACATAGAGAGGTGAGCCTGCCTGGAGAGAAATAAAAAATAGGTTGCAGCCGCCAAATTACTCTTCAAGGAACGACCACTCATATAAATTGAGGGAAAGAAGACAGAGGACGGACACTGGAAAGTTTTCTTTTCTCAATCGTACTGTCCACACCTGTGGAGTAACGGTCAGCGCGTCTGGCCGCGAAACCAGGTGGCCCGGGTTCGAGTTCCGGTCGGGGCAAGTTACCTGGTTGAGATTTTTTCCGGGGTTTTCCCTCAACCCAATACGAGCAAATGCTGGGTAACTTTCGGTGCTGGACCCCGGACTCATTTCACTGGCATTATCACCTTCATATCATTCAGACGCTAAATAACCTGAGATGTTGATACAGCGTCGTATAATAACCCAATAAATTAAAATCAATCGTACTATCAGGGACTGGAATGCTTTACCTGCAGACTTACTAAAGGCTTTACCAACAACCAAAAACGTATTTAAAAATAGTCTGAAGGGCTTTACTAATAGACGGTAATTATACACAGTATGTAAAGGATGTAAATGATATTTTGTTATTGAAGTGTTGTATCAGTGAAGAATTATGTTGTGTCAGTGAAGTGTGTTGTGTAAGTGAAACATGTTCCTGTCAGGGAAGGTTTATAGTTTATAGTGGCAGTGCGAAGTATTTGAACAGTGAAATGTTTTTGAAGTGTTAGTGAAATCAGGATAGAATCAGTGAAATGTGTCGTAGTTCCAGTGCAGTGAGTGAGTTGACAGCGAAATGAGTGTAATGTGGAGAGGTACTTGTGCAGATATGAACATGGGTGGGTTTTAGTTGCAACTTGGATTTAAGATACAAATTAGATTTATTTTAAATGTTATTTTAAGTGATCGTGCTTCATTTAATTTAGAATATTCCCTATTATTATTATTATTATCATTATTATTATTGTTATTATTATTATTATTATTATTATTATTATTATTAGTAGTAGTAGTATTATTATTGTTAGTATTAATTCTTTGTATTAATTATTGGTATTATTATTATTAACTGTACTTTTAATTAATAAGTTTATTATTGTCATTATTGAGTGTAATTAGTTACCACTGCCACCGGGTATATACCCATTGCAGTGTGAATAAATACATACATATCAGCCAGAACCTCAATTAGAGGTAGTTAATGATAGTAATAATTATAATAATAATAATAATAATAATAATAATAATAATAATAAAACATTAAAATAAGAGGAACTTGCATGTAAAAATATTAGTACTCACAACAATTTGAATTGCACCTATTTGTGTAGAGTGTAAGAGAAGGCCACCTTAATTAGAGGTAGTTAATGATAGTAATAATAATAATAATAATAATAATAATAATAATAATAATAATAATAAAACATTAAAATAAGAGGAACTTGCATGTAAAAATATTAGTACTCACAACAATTTGAATTGCACCTATTTGTGTAGAGTGTAAGAGAAGGCCCTATGGTCTTAACTCTGCCAGTATAAATAAAGAATTATTATTATTATTATTATTATTACTATTATTATTATTGTTATTATTTTCATTATTATTATTATTATTATTATTATTATTATTATTATTATTTATGCCAGAGTTAAGTTCTCCGATTCTTCTTTAAGAACATGTCAATAACAGTTTTCGAATTAAATTTATTAAGCTAGTTTTTTCACATGCAACAAGGAAAGGAGAGAGGAGAGAGAATCAGCTTTGGATTTGAGTATTCTATAGGTAATTGTATTTTTTTTAGTGAACTGTAGTGTACTTTTTTCACCCTGCATATAAAGATATGTTTCGATTTGGTTAGGAATGTGCGAATTGTAGACGGCAAAGACTCGATGCCACTAACGAAATTTTTTATGGAAGTTATCAGGATCCATAGTTCAGGTTTAGTGGATGACCAACACTTCATATTGTGCCTTATGCCACGGACTAACTAACGGGTTGTTATTGGAGCCTTTGATCGAGCTACCCAGTTCCAATGGGGATGGTCTCTGTTGTTAAAACATATTGATGTAGAATTTTTTCCTAACTGACTTCGGGAAGATTTGACTAGGAATTATTTGTCACGGCGATTCCAGTTACCTGATGAAAGTTCTTTCGACTTTGTCAACTGTTTGTGTAGGGTGAACGTTATACTATAGGTATCCTACAAACAAAACTGAGCTCGGACTCCTCGCGGCACGCATGCTAAACCCCTCTTACTCCCCTGCAGTAGACGTGAGAGCATGCTGGGAATGGGAGCATACGTAATCTACGCGAGACAGTCACGCCCGCTGGTTTCTGCACACTGCACTTTCCTTGTTGGATGCCTATATCTTACTGCCCTAGTGAGGTAGAATTGATTGAGATGGTATTGCAACTATGAGTCCTTAACTATTAGATCACACTTTGTCTTCTCGTCTAAGCCAACTTGGAGTTACATGAGTTGGGGCGTAGGATGAACAATTATTTGGTAGCTGAAAACCAGAGATGCCAAAATTTTTCGGATCATTCATCACGAAGAGGACAAGTATCGCAGAGGATTGAACCGGGTTCGTGGAATAAGTCGGGGAGGGTTACTCCGAATACGCACGTCACTTGTTATGAGTGGGGGAAGGTCGCGGTTAGGTTCACTGCCACTCGTCGTCTTCATACTTTTGAATTAGGAGATTGGGTTAGAGTCAGAAGTTTTCCCCAAAGTTCTGCTCAGAACCAGTTGTCCGCTAAATTGATGTTTAGCTGGTCCCAACCACATCTAAGTTTCTTTGAACAGTTACCGTTGAGTTATCTTGTCTGTGGTCTGGTCGCCAAATTCGAAAGGCTGATGTGATACATCTGCATCTAGTACAGAGAGAGGAGGTTATGTTTGCCCTCTGGCGAATCTCAAGTCTAAGGAAAATTTCCGAGTCCCGGAACTTACATACTCGTTATTTGTTTTTCTGTGTAAGTGGGTTGTTATTTGTGTATGTATTTGATTTAACACAAATCTGTACAATAAATCCGACATGTTTTTACAGGTTATGTAACCCGCTTATTTGCATCCTATGTTTCGGTTCAGTTAATTTCCTTGGTTAATCCCTTTCCTAATATGCGTTGTGATGGATCGCGCTTTATCTACGCTGGTGGTACGTCGCATCGGATTTCTACGCCGATCCGCCGAGTGGATGCTGAAGATGCCCGATCTCCAACTTTGCGGAACCTGAGTTGTTATTCTTCTCGACGCGCGAAATCCTGGATGATTTCCGGGAGATCGTCCTTTAAAATCCAGTGCTAGTGCGGAGCATGAACAATGGCACATATCACTCTTCAAGGTGTTCCTTCATCTAGTGAGGACAGGTGGTCCTTAAGGACCTGATCTTTCGTGATCAGGCCATTCGCCTTGTTCACAGCGGAAATTGTTACGGGGTTCTCCTGAATTGGCTACCGGCGTAGCACTTAGAAGTCATGAGTGTTGGATGAATTCGGTCCCAATAGTACGCCTGAGTGATCTGGGTGGCTGTGGGCATCTGGGTTCTTGGTTTGCTGTGGTCATCCCTTTTCACGGAGCCTGCTTGACCTGCACATTGGAAAAGCGTGGGACGGCAGAAAACCGTTTGTCTGATGAGTTTGGAATTTGCAGTCAGTGTAGTGAAGACACCGCCTGAAACTCAGCGGAGTGTGGGAAAGTGAGCCGTGCTCGACGTCTCAATCGATGAAGTCGCTCTCTGTCGTCAGCTCCTCTTTTCACTCGGATTTCCCGAATGTTCCATAACTCATAGCAGCGAGGAATTGTAAGTTGACGAGAGATAAGGAAAGGAGATTTTTTGGACAGACGCATTATCATACATCGTCACTCGAAAATTCGATCCCGCTTGGTGTGTTTAATGTAATTCAGAGTATTGCCCTGACTATCGGCTTTCCTATTGCCATTTTTAATCACCTTTATATCTTTCTTAATGTTACATTTTTATCATTATTATTATTTGTTCTTACTTCAGTTAATTATATGATATGTTTTATTATTTTATTTATTTATATTTAAGTACACACACACACATATATATATACACACACACTATCTACCAAAAAGTAATTGGGCACTGTTTTTGTCTCTTTAGAATCTCGTGATACCACCTATTGTTGCTGTAACAGCAGCCACTCTGTTAGACATGCTCTCCAATAGTTTTTGTAGGATATCCACTGGAATGCGTCGCCATTCCTCTTGCAACATAGCACTCAGTTGGACAATGGAAGTTGGCCCCATATTTCGGCGGCTACTATGCAGTGGTATGCAGATAATAATGTTCACCGGTTGGACTGACCTTCACAGAGTTCTGATCTCAATCCCATTGAGCACCTTTGGAACGAATTGGACTTGCGATTGAGGTCTCGGGAGATGCGGCCAACTTCCATTGTCCAACTGAGTGTCATATTCCAAGAGGAATGACGACGCATTCCAGTGGATATCCTACAAAAACTAGTGGAAAGCATGTCTAACAGAGGGCTGCTGTTACAGCAACAAGAGGTGGTACCACGAGATTCTAAAGGGACAAAAGCAGTGCCACAGTTACTTTTGGTAGATAGTGTATATTGTTCAATATTCAGTCTTGCTTATTTCTTTGCTTCGACTGCGCTATTATGGTCAAATCCATAAAGATTGACCTAGTAGTCGTAACCAATATGCTGTGAAACGTTTCAAGTGGTTTTGAGAATCACTTCCGAATACGTGGTATGTTCAACGTTTCATAAAACAATGACTTTATTTATAGCAGTGAATTGTGTTTAAATCACTCTCCATGACAAACAACACATTAACAACAATAAACTTAATACATTAATTAATTTATAATTTCTTTACAAACAACAGTTTAAAAAGAAAGGCCTACAATTTAAAATTAAATTTAGATACTTATAATGAAATTTAGATACCATTAATGGATAAAAGAAGGTATAGACATGGGAGTATTTTACTCTCTTACAATGTAAATATAAATTATAGTTATAATAATATTGCTATACTGCAATAATAACCATAGTCACTGACCCTAGTAATATAAATATTTTCATTGTATCTACTAGGCTTTGTTATTTCGATGAAATGGCTGAAAACTGTAGATCAATACATTATTTCGATAGTTCTGCGATTTAAGAAGAGTTACAGATTCCGTATCGCTCCGAACATCGAGAGATTAAGTAAGTGTATGATTTAAAGAATCCTTGGGACTACTAAATGTTGAAGGAACTAATTTATAAAACTTACAGCTTCATTAACGTTAATTTAATACTTAAATGTATTGAGAAACCGACCAATAAACATGCAGTCAACTTAAAAAAAAATATGTAGCTAATGAAAACAGAAAGGAAGAAAGAAGAAACGAAGGAACAAACGAAAAAATATATAAAAGGAAGGGAGAAATCAAGAAATGTAAAGAAAAGAATAAAAGGTAGAAAGAAAAATAAGGTAGAAGAACGAGTAGAAGGAAGAAAGAAGATAGAAAGCAGACTGGAAGAAAGAGAAAGAAAGAGGGAGAAAGCAAATGTAAAGGAAGGGGAAGAAAGAGTAAGAAAGAAAGAAAATAAAATGTAAAGGAAGAGGAAGGAAACAACGAAAGAAGAGGGAAAAAGATAGAGGAAACACAAATAAAGAATTCATTAAGTAATTGACTAGGATTAAAGAAACATAGAACGAAAGATAAAATAATACAGGAAAGAGGGAAAGTAACAAAAAATGAAGAAAGAAAATAAATTACACAAGAAAGTTAAAGAAAAAAAGATTGAGAAAAATGATTACGTATTAGATATAAAATATGGGAAAAAACAGGGATTACAGGCATATGAAACTTTGAAAAGAAGCAAATGTGAAAGAAGGGAATGGTTTAAGGGTAAATGGTGATGTGAAAATGAGCAAAGCGTGCTGGATTCACTTGTACTGGTATTTGTACACTTCCTACTTGTTTTAGTTCTGTATTCAGTGAATTTATTGAATTTATTTTTTACATTTCATCTGATATACACTCTCCCTCACTTAAATTGAAAGCGAACTTTCCGTTTCACCCAAGTTTCTTGTAAGTGCAGCATCTCCTTGTATTCATTGTCTTCTGTATTACATATACGAAAGTTTGAGATATTAACCCATATACTAATTAATCATATCTTTAAACTTAGAACACATGTTTCATTTTGAAAACAACCTTTTTATTACAAAAAAGATATGATTTATTATATATTAATTGAAAATAGATGTGATTAAATGCTTTCGTTGCTGTTATTAAAATAATAAAGTAAACATGCATGCATATAAGCGCTTTGGAACTGGAGACGCATTGGTATTCATCACGCTGTTTTCCAGATGAACAACGGCATGCCACACGCCAGCACCAGTGTGAAGATTTCCATTGACAGCCTTGTGCCACTTCCAGGGGTGGTTGATTGTGGCTCTTCTGAGGTTGTTGGTCCGTCTGAGGGGCCTGATGATAGGTCTGTTGTTAGGTCTGTTGGTGGGTCTGTTGGAGGGTCTGTTGTTAAGTCTGTTGTTGAGTCTGCTGATGGATCTATTGATGAGCCTGTTGACACTCCTTCTGCTCCTAGAAATCAGTGAATAAGAAAAGAGTGTTTTCCGAAAGAAAAGACATTTTTCCTGGACAAAAAAATGCAACAGAATTGGAGTAAACATTAGTCTCTTGCACCAAAATTATGCTAAAACGGCTTAGTACACATTGCCGTGGATCAGTAGAGATGTTCTGATTTTACAAACCACATGAAGAATTTGTGTCCTGTGGAGACATAAATATAGATTCTCTCTCAAAAAGTTTCCGTATAAGTAGACGTAAATTCAACTCAGTTCTTGAAACTTATAACCTTAGTCATACGCTAAGCTTCCCAATCACATTAAAACCTTGAATTAGTACAGACATTGATAATATATTTATAGGTAAAAGTAGATTGAATTCCTATTCGATAGAATCTTCAATCTATGACCTGTCTAATCATGATGCACAAATACAAAATGTGTATAATGTCAGTGAAAAATTCCAAAACGACTATTTAAAACTTTAAAAAGGTTCATGAATACTGAATATATTAATAATTAAAAAAATTCATGTCTAGAAAATGAAACTTGTGGCAGTGCCACTGATATTAATAATAGCCTACATTTTTTTACGTACTTTTACTATATATAAGAGTTATTTAAATACATTTTTTCTCTCTAGGTTGTGAAAAATTGGTCATTTAACAAATACCGGCCCACATAGGACAGAATTTCCTGTTTTCAAATATTTGATCCCACTGCTGCAGCAGAAATGATATACGTAGTCTAATAATACACAGATCGAAATTGTTTGAGGAATAGATGATAGAACATTCCTTGTATACTGAATAAATCATAAACATTGGGTATACATAAATCAGCTATTCATTCGTCTAACTACTAGAGACCATGAAAACCAGTGCAAATTAAACGAAAAAGAATACATTAAGAACATTGAGCTTCGAAAAAGGTATGTCCCCGAAAAGTAAGAATTAGACCACTATGAGTAGGCAGTTTCTTCTTGGCCTGTGACCCCTCCTGATCAGTTTCAGCTTTATTCTTTCTTTATTCACTCTTTCTAGTACAGCTTCATTTCTTATTCTGCCTGTCCATTTCACACGCTCCATTCTTCTCCATACACACATTTCACTTCGTCGTAATGTCCGTGTTTCTGCCCTATACAATGCCACACTTCATACAAAACACTTCACTAGTCTCTTCCTTAGTTATTTTTCAGAGATATAGCCTATAGAAAATGCTCTATTTTCTATTAAAAGCCTCCTTTGCCATTGTTATCTTCATTTTGACTCCTGGCAGCAGATAATGTTAATGCTTAAAGTACATTCCAAGTAATTTGAAAGAGATATATTCGGTTAAGTCAAGTACATACTACTGTATATCGATGGATAAAGGTAATGAGGAGAGGTAAGAAGTTTGTACCGAAATTGTTAAGTTGTGTGAACTTGGACTATACCGGTACGATGTATCTACCGAATGAACAATAGTCACGCACTTCTCAACGTCAACAAACAGGTACACTCTTTGACACGGAAATTGGTCGCTGTTCAGAGACTGTCCCACTTCGGAATAGCTCGGGAATCATCGTGTGTCCTGTGTTTAAACGCGTTTTACATAGGAAGATTCGAAGTCCGGTCTTTGTAAGGAGAAGAAATATCTTTATTACTAAGAAGGTAACATTTTCATGGGGGCAGATAGAAAAGTTAATTATTTTCTTCCACCATGTCAATAATGTCAAAACAAATGCTTATACATATTTTGGCCACTCGAGCGAATTACAAGGGCCGTAAAAATAAGTTTTCCTGGATCCGTTTAATGAAAGAAATCACAGTGTCTTTGTAAAAATTTATAGGAACAGATATAGCAATTGTTGAACCATTTTTCAACATATTTCCCATCGGAATTGAGAGATTTGCCATACCATGGAATGAACAGAGAGGTGCAGAAGGCTGTCACACACTGGTTCCGATCCCAGGTAGCAGACTTCTATAACACAGGGGTACAAAACTGAGCAAATGCGAAATATGATACAGTATTCCTTTTGCAGTATCACCAAGTGAACAACAGCTTTGTGAATCTAATAGTGAGCTTCGTAAATGGCACATCACATTAAACCCGTAATTCGTTTCAAGAACACTTTCCATTTTTTGCTTTAATGACTATTAGGACTTCTTTGCATAGTTATATGTATTTGAACAATAATTATTCTTCCACATCTCGCGGACTCAGTCATTTCTGGACTGCTGCAGGCAATTGTTTAAAGGGCTATTGAAACATACCGCTGGAACACTTACAACCAGGCTGAGATATGAAAGTAAACTGTACCATTGTACTTACAATATTCAAATATGTTAATATATAGTGTAAATGCATGAAAAGGACAAAATAATGACGTAAAATTGAAAAGAAACCTAAAATGACAAAAGAAAGAGTTAAAAATAGGCTATGCATTCATAAATCTGGGAGCTGTGATCAGGATTTATTTACAAGTTAGCAATGTCTATAATGCATCAATGGCATCAAAATTCGGACCTTGGTGTTTACTATTATTTTTTATATTATTGTGTAAGAGACGTTAAAACCTACGCTATATAACAAAAAATATTTTACATTGACTATTACACTTTTACTAGTACTACTTTTGACCAATAAAATGGTACGAAAGGACGTCTTTCAACCAACCATGGCAGCTTATTGCACAATTTTATCACTTCCCCAGCATCTGTTTGTTTTTATCATTTCCCTAGCATTTGTTTCTTTGTTTGCTAATATTTTAAACTGTAAATTCTTTACGGTACTATAAAACATGCTTTGCCATCGTCATTTATTTCCCGCATAGATAGTCGACTGATAATGGCGGCTCCGTTCAAACGTTTTGGTGAAGCTAACATTAGTGAAATAGAATTTTAGTAAGTCAATTAATATTTTATTGTATTATAGTACTTCATTTCTTCTAATCGTCTAATAGTCAATTATTAAATCCCACTCGAGTTTTGATTTTCTCTAGATAAATCAAAACCTCTAGTGAGATTACTGTTGAATAAACATCCAAGTACTAATGACGATGCACTTCAAGAAGCAACAGTTCACTCTCATCAATCCTGATATTTGTATGTATATTTTATAGATGAAGGTATTTATTCTGAATAGGAGAAAAGTCCGAAAATATAGTTAAGAATACATTGCAGTTTCACATTCCTTCCCATCATGTACTTTGTGCTTAACATAACAACTATTCTACGGAATTAATGCAAGGAAATTATCTAAACCCCTTTATATTCTCAAATTATCTCTAAACTTATAAATGTTACCTGCTTTAACCATTCGCGTGTATATACTGTCTATCGAATCGAGAGCAATAATTCTTAGTTTCGAGATTCAACAAGCTTCAGAAATGCCATGAGGAAACATATTATGGCATATAACAGTTTATTATTTCCTATTTCCTATTTAGATAACCCAAACAATAAATAAATAACAGATTCTTAGATTATGTAGCTCACATGAGAATTCGATTTCTGGCCGATTCCATGAAGTGTTTAACGGACAGGCTTATGTGAAAGCAAGTTTCCTCTTAGTACCTTCTCGACTTTCTCCTACAATTTTCTTCACATAATTGCTTAATTTAACTTAATATAACTTTATCGTCTCCAATAACCTTTGCAATTTGAGAGAGATTTGTATAATTACTGAAATTAAAGTTTTTCTTTATTTATTCGTTGATTATTTAACGACTCTCTGTCAACTACTAGAATATTTAGCGTAAATATAGTTGTTAGCGAGATGGTATTTAGTGAGATAGATCCAAGGATTAAGTTAATGTTCTCTCTGTAGTTGCGGAAAATCTCAGAAAAAAAACATAAGATGATCAGCACATGCAGGAATCGAACCCACACCCGAGCGCAGCTTAGGATCAGCAAGTAAACACACTACCGCCTGAACTACGCATCGAAGAACACCGGTAGAAGTTATAAGTCACTGGGTTTTTATTTTCTTGCCAAAATAGGTAGGCTTATATTATTTAACTTTTGAACATACATCTTGATTACACACTTTTAACATTTGTATGGCAAATTATTTGTTAAATTTGATATATAAACAACTTCGCTGTGTTAATCGAAACTATTAATATAAGATTTAACCTTTGTAAATGACTACAGTCGGATTAATTTCCGCCATCTTCAGATTTCTATAAGATGGCGGATATTAAGTCGAAACAAGTCACTAAGGTGAAGTACCATAACCATTTCAATTAACACAAGAAAGTTTGAAAAGTTATTTATAAGTTATAACTAATGTAATAAATCCCTAATTTCACTTTCTTTGCGCACACTTTTTAGATTATGCTAGATATGAACAAAAGATGATGAATGTTTGTGAACGGCAGACTGCACAAACGAAGTCAGAGAAAGCATAAAATACCTGCCGAATATCACTTTTTATATTAGGGATGATGAAAACGAGTTGATATGCAAGATATACAACTTACTGTATACATATGGTTTTAGTCCAAATATATCCCATATTTCGTCATATTTTGCACAGTAGAAAATATCATAAACCTACTGTATATTTAGATATCCCAGAGATAACGTTAGTAGTATATTATACATGGATATTTCTTATTTTGTATTCAGAAGCGTCTATAATTCACTGCATATGAGGCACTCAGAAGCAAAGTGATAACAAGTGACATTTTGTAAGTTTTGAGATAAATGATTTTGAAGTTGAAAACGAAATTAAAAAATCTGTTACAGAACTATGTTGCTGTAAATTTACAGTTGTGTATGTTGGTGCCTATATTTTTTAAGTTCTAAATAGAAATTATCTATTCTAAAACATTTTAGGTAAAATAGGGTCCAAAAATCACTTGTATTATTTTGCCAAGAAAATATTTTTGTGGAGAAGTAATATAAGCGCAACAGTTTTCAGTATTTGTATATTATTTAAAACAAGAACAAGAACATTGCCTACAACATTCAAACATTCCTGTCTTAACAGCATTTGAGCTTTCTGATTATCATATTATAACACAAAATTTGTCTGTGTAACCGAAAGAATCCCTCAGTGAATTTTCTTAACGTATCCAGCTGTTTGCTGACAACATAAAGTCCACTATAGTCCATTCATTTTTTTGTTTTTCATGAGAAGTGAGAGGTATTTTGAACAGTGTTCATTATAGATGTCTGTTGCCAGTAGCCAGAGTAGTCAATATATACTGCAGAGCTGTGTCTTCTGCAATTGGTATTGATGATTTTAATTTACGTACTTCTTTTGTGGTTTATGGATGGACAGTATAGAAGAATGTGTTCCAGATCTTCATCGTGATTATTACACCACAGACAAGTAGGAGTATCAGAAAGGTGAAAACGGTTTAGGTACAATTGTGTGACAATGTGACCTGTTCTGGCTCTTGTTAAAAATGTTTGAATATGTCTGGGCAATTTTTATACATTTCCAGGTCATTTGGTTTCTTTTGAACAGACTGTAAAATTTTTCCTTTTTCAGAAGAGAACCAATTGTTGATCCATAAGTTTATAAAATGAGACTTTACTGAAGCAAAGGCAATGGATAGAGATATAACTTGATGAGGTCTTGGTAGCAAATATGTTGCCTATTTCGCAACGTTATTGACTTTCTTATTTCCAGGTGTACCACAATGACTAGGTATCCATTGAAATGTTATTTCCTCTTAGTGTTTTTTTTAGTTTAATTAATTGTTTCTGAATTGGAATAATTCTATGAGTATATAGGTTCGGTACATATTTAACTATATATTAAATATAGCTTCCTTGTAGTCGGTAAGTATGCATATAGACATTTCAGAAATTTGAGTAACACACTGAAGAGCAGCATCAATAGCTAGCAATTCAGTGTCAAGACGGAGGATGATGAACATGGTATGAAGTAACTTTCTAGATATTTTGGAATATAATACGCTGCTCCTGATGTCCCATCATCAGGGTTTAGAGATTCATCTGTATAAATTTGAAGATGATCCTTTATGTACTGCATAGTAGTTCCATGGCATCTAACTTAAGAATGTATGGAGGATAATTTTTGGAATGTTTTCTTGTAATTTGTATGCTATGTTCTGGAACTACACATTTCTGTGGAGGAATTTCACAACTGAAGTTTTAACAATGAGTGTGTCTGTGATATAGACTGGTATTTCTTCTTTGTTTATTTTGTAGAAAATACACAGAGTATTATCTGACAGTTTGAACAACATCTGAGATCTGATGAGGCTTGCAATTTTAAATGTATTTTTAGATCCTTTTTTAATACATAATGTCTGATAGGTTGAATATTACATTCAATTTCTAGGGCAACAGTTGATGTCGTTTTTAGTTCTCCGAATGAAGAAGGTTAAGAAAATATTCAATTTTAAATGTAATTCAGCCTTAGTCGCTGTTCATTACGTCACTATCCTCATCTGAAGAAGTCGCATCTCTCTCTGCTGCAACATCTATGTTTCTGTCATGAAGTGCATCTGTAGGACTCCTACCGCGAGTATTCATTGAACTTTCTCTTCCACGCACTCTCCCAAGTCCTGCAGTCCTTATTATAGAACCATCCTTCATGCTTCAGGTCATCAAATAAAGAGTAGTGTATGGGTGGGATGAATTTCTTTAACTATTGCAAGTTGCTCCACTTAGCAAAAGTTATCCTTTTTGTATAGTTTGTTCCAGCTCCATGTGTGAAGGCCTTCCACGAAGATGTTTCGAATATGTAATATGTTACCTCTCTCCATTGTGTCAAATGAATTAATCATAAACAGAAGAAACGCAACAACACTATGTAAACAACGCACTTGTATTAGTTTGCCTCTCAGTCAAAACTCTGTATGCATTGTAATACAAGAATAAGGCCAATATGGAGCAGCACTGACTGGAACTGCACTTATATTACTTTTTCTCTGAAGAGAAGTGACGTTAAAGATTTAGAATTTACACTTATCTCAATTTTTAAAAAATGTCACTTGTATCACTTTGCTTCTGAGTGTCTCATATATCAGTTATATTTGCTATTATATAAGTATTAATCAGTTTTTATATATGTAATTATTGTACCTTCATTTCAATTGCTTGCTATTCTAAAAAATATGTGTGTCAGTTTTTATAATAATGATTGAAAACTACGATGTTACGCCATGTTGAAGAGAAAACAATTCACAGTACATACCATCACCATCACCTTCACCATCAAATCCCTGAGCTGTCGCGAAAGCAACGAGGGCGAACAAAAGGAAAAGCTTAATGTGCGCCATTGCTTGCTGAGTGAGCGCACATGACAACGCCGTGGGCTTATATGCCGACCTTATCACGTTTATTAATCACAAATTAAAAAGTGTTCTGATACGTCAAACTGAAAGATCGAGGGAGATATGCGAGGTGCGTCTCATTCTCTGAATCGAACATGACTAAATGAACAATATCGCTGTGTTCGATCAATCTGTTATTGCACCCAAATAAAACAAATATGTTCCCATCGAGTAATTGAAACGCTAATTTCAGAAACCCCGCAAATCACATTTTTTCTCAAATTCAGTTATTCGTATGCTTGTAATATTCATAAATAAGTCTTTCAAGTGGTGCATAAATTCCAGACGTCCAGTGCTCAGTGTACATTTGACAGCTGCAATAAGTTACAGTGTTTTGCAGGAAATTGCAGAACACCACAAATCCGAAACATGTGGAATTTTTTAGAAACTGAAAAATTTCATTTTAATTTTCTTTGTTTTTTATGAGATTAAAGGAACTTTGAATAATTAAATATGTTATTCATATTGCGAATTTTTATGTATTTGTATACTTTTTTCAATTTCTTGGCTTAAATATTGTACATTTGCAGTTCTTTATAAGATAAAGAAAATTGTCCTCCGTCTTCTTCACGTTAAGGTTATTTTAAAGAAACAAATGATTATTACTAGTCATGAATTGCAGAAATCCCACATCTTCAGGCAATTCCTATTTTTTTTTTCAGAAAAAAATTAAAGTTCATGTATGTCATACACTATAACTTATTATGCCTTAATAGAAAAAAAAAAAACAGACAAATTCACATATATTTAGGAGTGGTGATTTTTCGCAAGAGCGGTGAAATTGCAAAATGACTGAAAAGGCTTGTGGCTTTTTATTTATTTTTCACTATCTGTATCCTTTCTCAATTAATTATGAAAATGCGATAAAATGCGAAACGTACGAAAATGCGAAACTTTTACTATAATACGATGGAAATGCGAAACCAATAATTTAAAGAAATCATTGATCTTATATAAAGCTAAAATTATATATTCATTCATAGTGTTCTGCCCAAGGACAGGTCTTTCACTGCAAACCCATCATTCTCCAGTCTTTCCTATTTACTGCCTTCCCCTTAGTTTCCGCATATGATCCATATAGGTCTAGGCTATCTTAATGTCGTCTATCATCTGATATCTTCTTCTGCTCGGAACTCTTCTCCCGTTCACCATTCCTTCCAGTGCATCTTTCAGAAGGCAGTTTCTTCTTAACCAGTGATCGAGCTAATTTCTTTTTCTCTTTCTGATCAGCTTCACCATAATTCTTTCTTCACCACTCTTTCCAACACAGCTTCTTTTTTTATTGTTTGTCCACTTCACACGCTCCATCCTTTTGCAATATATATATATATATATATATATATATATATATATATATATATATATATATATATATATATAACCCTTTCTGTGAAGATGCGTTTAATTGACATCGAGAGGCAAGAGGTTGAGCTCCAATGTTCGGAAAAATCCTCACTGCATTTACAATCGAACCTCATGCTTAATTTCGGAAGTGATGACTATATAAATTGTTGTAGGAAAGATATTAGAGCAGGTTTGGTGTGGCTATGTTTCGGTGCATGGAAGAGTCATGAAATGTTACTGAAGAAGGAAACCGCATCTGTCCATTATGTGTGGAAAAGGAGTCATGAGAGTACATTCTAGCGCATTGTAAGAAAGTATATACCATCCTTGTTGCTAGGTCGGAATAGGGATTCCCTTGCATGTTTTGACCTCATGAGGAATAGAAAATACGAACAAAGGATTGAAATGTTCCTTTTCAAGGCGAGAAAACTTAGAACAGTGATGGCCGATTGGCGGCTTCATTCACTCCAGCTCCCGCCAAGTCTCATGTTTACTTACAAAGTATTAACTTTACAACTGTATAAATAACAAATAATAAATTTAGCCTGCTAGATCCCGTAAGGGCAAGGGCCTCCTGATTGACAGGACTTGGCTCAGTAGACTTCACTCGTTAGGTGAGCCGATCCTAAGGAGTGTTCTATGTACACAAACACTATATGCACTTGTAAGATTCGCACCACACTACACACTGAGGACGGTGACTTCTAGATTTCTCCATAGCTGTCTGTCTCTTGTACTGCTCGTCCAATGTGGTCCTGCCTTCTTCTTGAAGAAATCGGCCCATCTAGTTGTCTGGCGTCCCATTCTTCTTCTGCCGATCCTGGGATCCCACAATGTCAGTCTGTGCGTCCATCGTCTGTATATTTGCATAGAGTTCTTAATAGGACGTTTCGGTAGTTTGTAACTGTTTTCCAACAAGTGTGGACATGTCTTGGAAATTCCAGAAAAAAAAAAGCAAAGTAAGTCCCCCAACCCTAATTCTTCTGTATGGCGATTGCACTGAGGAGAAGATCGTAGTGGTGAATGATTTATGACACGTTGAAAATTGTGACAGCTACCAGCTTGCTAGCGGGGGAATGCAGTATTTACTGTTCCTCTCGACATTCTGGATTTTGTTAAGTGGCAATAGAAGCAATGTATCTCAGTTGTTAGAAAGCGAAGTGTGAATGCGGAGTGAGAGTGTAGAACTGTTGTAATTAATGTTGTGATTTAAGTTGTGGTGTGTGATACAATATATCTAATAGTAATATGTCAAACCTCATTCAGAGCATATTTTTTTTTATCATAAGTAAACACCACGAACCATAGTGCTTAGTGTGTGTTCAAGTGCTAGCAGTGTTAAAGGAGTACAGCCTAAAGAGACATTATAATGATAAATCATAAACAAAAGGTCGAAAAACGCTCTTGTGAATCAAAAGAAAATAGTCCGCGATCCATTAAAGAAAAACCTTTTACAGTATGAAGCTCTTTTTAAAAATGAAACAAAAGAAGAAGAAGAAGAAGGAGAAGAAGCTGTGCCGACTTCTTATTTCGTGACATATGAATTTATGAAAGCTAAATAACATTAAGTGATGGTGAATTAATTAAGAACTGTGCGATGAATAGAACAGAAGCTTTCAATGAAAATAAGGTAGGAAACAAATTTCAAACAGTGTCCTTTTCAAAACAGACTGTTACTAGGAGACTGAAAGACATTAGCAACCAGATATCTAATAATGTAAAAGACATTGTCCCTATTGTTCCTGTTTCTCAATTGCTCTCGACGAAAGCACAGACGTTTCGAATACTAGTCAGTTACTGATATTTGTTCTCCAATTAAGGAAGATTTTAAAATTTTCTACGAATTGTTAAAAGTTTGCTCTTTACACAACACAACTAAAGGTGTCGATATTTTTAATGCTTTTAAGAGTGCCGTGGAGGAATTAGGTGGTTTCAAAAACTGTCCTCCGCAGTAACAGATGCCGCAAAATCAATGACAGAGATAATAAGAGGTTTTGTTGGACTTTTAAGACAATCAAATCACTGTACCCAGCTTGCATTGTATTGTACATCAAAAGACTCTATGTACAAAATCAATTAAACTGTCTACTATCATGGCTACTGTCACAAAAATCACCAATTTGAATAGAGGAGGAAATCGATCTCTCACTCACAGAAAATTTCTGACACTCTTGGATGAAATGGATTCTGCTCACGGAGACCTGCTTCCGCACACTGAAGTAAGATGGTTAAGCCGAGGAAAAAGTCTGGTGGTTCTTTAAACTCCGTCACGAAATAGCAACATTCCTAAGAGAAGAGGTTACGAATTCTGCTCAACTTCAGAATGATCTCGAAGAGAAATTCTTAAGAAACTTAGCTTTTCTCTACGACATCACTCAACACTTGAATGTATAAATCTCCAATTGCAAGCAAGAAGCAGACAATATGTCAAATCGTTGGCTTTGTTGAGAGGTTTCGTAAAAAAAAAAAAAACACATTTATTTAGATCTGCATTAGATAAAAATAACCTGCTTCATTTTCTTTCCTGTCAGAAAGCCTCAGAAGAAGAGGATTTTGGAGTTTAGGGACTTTACTGATGTTATTTAATGATTGACTTCAGAGATCGACCGACGATTTAGGGATTTTGAAATCTTTCGACATGATATTTCTTTATTTAATAATCTTATACATTGGACATCGAATTTCAGCCAGATCGTCTGCAATTAGTGCTTTGTAACCTTCAGTGTGATCGATTAGTAAATACATCTCAGGTTACTGGAATTTACTTTTGGAAAATGCTTTCACCAGAACGTTACCCATTGCTACGAAATTGGGCTCTCAAACTTTGCTCTATTTTTACAACTACCTATTATTGCCATTACAAATGGTTTTTATGGAACTCGGAGGTTCATTGCCGCCATCACATAAGCATGCCATCGGTCCCTATCCTGAGCAAGATTAATCCAGTCCCTACCATCATATCCCACTTTTCTCAAATCTATTTTAATATTATCCTCCCATCTACGCCTTGGTCTCCCAAAGGTCTTTTCCCCTCAGGTCTTCCAACTAACACCCTATATGCATTTCTAGATTCACCCTTATGTAGACGTACCACATGAAACAGCGTTTTCTTCACTAAAGCATTTGATGTCTAAGAACAGGAACAGATTTTCAGATGTCATGTTATCACATATTTTTTGAGTGGCAACCTCACAATTAGAAGTGGATTTTTTTATCATTGGTTTCCAATTTTAAGAAACCACACTGCTTTCATTAAAACAGTGTGTATATAAGGATTCCGTTTTATGTATGACTTGAGGCTTTCCCGGCGTTTGATGTAGAATAACTCTTCTCGGATTCTCAGCCAGGTGAGTTGGAGATTTGCTTCCAAGATTTCGACGGCTAGCTCTGCCATCTTCTTCAGGGAATGAAAGTTTCTTGTGCTCAACCCTGCTGAAAGAGAAATTTCTACCGTCTTATGGCGAGTAATTGCAAATTTCAAGGCATTTTATTTTTATTTCTTAAATAATAATTGCATCTATTCCCCGACGCATGTATAAAACTAAACATAAAACAGGATCTGGCTAGTGTATATTTCAGGAAAAATGCTCGGGATTAATAGTGATAGGGAAGGAAATAAAATCGATTGGTGAACGTTTCAATATTGACTTAATATTATTGACACAACGTAAGATGTAAATATATACAGGGTGTTTAAAAAATACGGGGCATAATTTCAGGTATGTATTTCCCACATGTAGACAATCAAAATAGTTCATTACAACATGTGTCCGGAAATGCTTTATTTCCGAGTTATGGCCTTCACAACATTGAAATTCACCGGAACGATTTTCTTTCCGCAGGTCGTTGCCGTCAAAGGAGACATTAAGAGGGCACTCTGACAGTTCATTCCGAGGCGAAGGTTACATTCAGTGTTGTGTAGGCGTTAGACTGTGCGACATGTATTCAAATCAAGAGCTTGCAGAGGTGCACTTCATGTACGGTAAGGCGGACGGCAATGCAGCGCTGGCTCGTCGTTTGTACCAGGAGAGGTACCTACAGCGACAATGTCCAGATCGGAAGACATTTGTACGTCTCCATTACCGTCTGTGCGAGTATGGAAAATTTAACTCTCCTGGTTTGGGAAGGGGACGACCAAGATCTACAATTTTACTCCAGAAGTACAGGAGGAGATTCTGGAGGCTGTGAACATGACTCCTTCTATCAGCACACGAAGGGTAGCGTTGCAACTCAATGTTCCTCACACGACTGTCTGGAGACTGTTGAAAGAGTATCAATTGTATCCTTATCATTTGCAACGCGTACAGGCCCTGACACCAGCAGATTACCCTGCACGAGTTAGGTTCTGTCAGTGGTTCTTGCAGCAGTGTGGTGTAAATTCGAACTTTCCTGCCTTAGTATTATTCACACGAGATAGCATAACAAATTTCCATAATCAGCATGTATGGGCGTATGAAAACCCATGTGCAACTGTTCCATCTCATCACCAGGTGCGGTTCTCCCTCAACATGTGGGCCGGTATCATTGGTGATCGATTAGTTGGACCCCATGTACTTGTAAACAGATTTACGGGGCAGGCGTACACAAACTTCCTAGAAAACACCATACAGTACCTCATGTTTTAGAAGACACTCCACTGATCAATCGTCAACACATTCACTTCTTGCATGATGGCGCTCCTGCACACTTCAGTCGTACGGCTCGCCGGTACTTGGATCGAAGGTTTCCTGATCGATGGATAGGTAGAGGTGGCCCAATTGCTTGGCCTCCACGCTCACCTGATCTGAACCCTCTCGATTTATACTTGTGGGGCCATTTAAAATCATCGGTTTATTCGTCTCCGGTGCCTGATTTGGAATTCCTTCGGAATCGAATTGTGGCATGTTCTGAGGACATACGCAATACTCCTGGAGTTTGGGATCGTGTTCGCAGGTCAATGAGACATCGATGTGAGGTCTGTATTCAAGCAGGAGGTGGACATTTTGAACATCTTCTGTAATGACAACGACCTGCGGAAAGAAAAACGTTCCGGTGAATTTCAATGTTGTGAAGGCCATAACTCGGAAATGAAGCATTTCCGGACACATGTTGTAATGAACTATTTTGATGTCTACATGTGGGAAATACATACCTGAAATTATGCCCCGTATTTTTTAAACACCCTGTACTGTAGATTTAAATACAGTTGTTTTTTCGGGAGGGTTTTGAGTGACTCACTTTGGGGGGGGGGGGTGCGTCCTTCTCAAAGAAACACTGTATTTGGCCCCTGATGGTGTTCTGTAAATTAAACTTGGCTCTCGAGATTTATTAAGTTGGCCAATTCTGGTTTAGAAGATCAGTTGTTGCAGTTCATGACACGAACTGACGAAGGTATTACACGGATAATGCTAACTATTGAATTATACACTTTTATGTTTGTTAATAAGTTAGGTTACGGTATATGATGTAATATGTTTTATATGTATCACTTGCATATTAATTTGTTTGTTTTATGGAGAATAGTGGGATTTTAATCATTAGGACGGCACAACCTACAATGTAGGACTTGTTTCATTAAACAGGTACAATCAAAGAATCCGTGCATTGGACTTAAGAGCATATTCTGTTAATATGATACATTTGTATTTATAATTTGTGAATCAATTCACATCTATTTTTCTTATTCCTCTTTCTTAAAAAAAACCATGCCGAAGAGATTGTGCAATCTCTTACATATATATTTTTTTTCTAAGAAGTTGATTTCTTGTAAATATTTAATCCCAACCATTGCTAGCCAGGTAGTACCATTTGTTTTGAAAGTTTTATGTATAGGAAGAAAACTAAACAAGGTGATATTTTAAGACGCTTTATCAACATCTTCGGTTATTTAGCGTCTGAATGAGATGACGTGATAATGCCGGTGAAATGAGTCCGGGTCCAGCACCGAAAGTTACCCAGCATTTGCTCATATTGGGTTGAGGGAAAACCCCGGGAAAACCTCAACCAGGTAATTTGCGTCGACCGGGAATCGAACCCTGGCCACCTGGTTTCTCGGCCAGATGCGCTGACCTTTACTCCACAGGTGTGGACACCTTAGAGAAGTAATTTGACTTACGTGCCGTCGTCAATAGCAACCAACCCCATCGCGGCAATAGTTATTTATGAGACAAGTTCGTAAAGTTTGTGAAACTCGGCTTTTCCTCGTCTCACAAACACATGAGGGTCAAAAAGATAACTGTACGAATTTTTCTCATACATTGTTTTTTCTACGATAGCACAAATTTAGCCTACATCAATATACCGGTATATATAAAGTTGGAGAGGTTATAAGATCGCGATTTCATGGCCGTCTAAATTCAGAACCATTAAGAATCAAGACATGGAATCACAGCTTCTTTTATTCATGATCACAACTACTTGGCCGTCTAAATCGACCATAATCAACAAAGCGGTTAGAAAACGGTGAAAGCTACATATATAGCTGCGGTAATTTCGATAAATAATAAGTTGTACAAAGTCCGGCTGTCACGTATCAAGGGCCATTCATAATGAAAAGTAGACCTAAACGCAAACGCTACGTGAACGTCGAAGCTTGCGGTCATGTTATTTAATGTAACCATCCACAGTGATTTTCGTAAACGTTAACATTAGAAGTGAAGGAAAACGCGATTGCAGAAGCTTGCAAACTTCAAGCTTTTGGTTTGCAATAATGCCAGCGACTATATTGAAACAAAAACACTATCTGAAGGCGCAAAAAAAAAATCTTTATCGGAGAGCGCTGGAAGAAACAAATAACATAAAATGGCATGTTTGACGAAAGTTTAATTCTCTTCTGATCATATCGCTGTCTGTGTGACAAAACACATCATGCATAAAGATAATATGCAGAAAGAAAATAGGTGTATGGAAGACAATCGCCGTAAACCTGAAGTGCAAGGGTATGTATTTTGTTCATTTTATCATTATTCGCATAATAGTTAACCTATAATATTAACCATATCTAGGGTAAGTACTAATTTGTAATGGCCAGCCATATGCCCTACTATGTGAAACAAATAAATATGTCACATTTGCTATCCTTTTACACGAACATTCAATATTCGACTGCACTTTCATGTGATTCTTCTCTGTGATTGCAGTAATCTGCGTACGGATATATTTCATGGCCTTGTGGTAACTTCAAAATTCCGTTGTGAATAATGGTTCAACTGCTTACCGTTACTGTAACGTTTATGTTCTCGCGTTAATGTTAACGTCTTCATTGCGAATGGGCCTACTTATTTCCAAAAAAATTTGTTAGTAAGTTATTGATTTTAACATAGCATTCTGGACAGGTTTCTGAATTATATTTCTGAAGTCAGAACCATAAAGAAATAAGTAACCATGGATTCATAGCCTGTTAGACTGATGTGAATAGAACATTTTGTAGCATTTTCTGGGTGACTTTAGCACAGGCTTCAATGATATGGTTCTTTAAATGTTCCACATTCTCAATTTTCTCTTCATCCTACCAAGCTCTTTATTTAACCTCAAAAGAAAAAATCAAGGGGTGTTAAATCTGGAGGCCTGGCCGGCCATTCTACTGGTCCATGTCGACCAATCCAATGTCCAGGGAACTGTTTGTTCCGTCTGATGCAAAATTTCTGTGGCTTAACCTATCAGAATGAAGAATGATATCAATTCTTTCCTTTTTCGATAATGTCATCGCGAAAATCAAGAAATTTGTTATAGGAAAGCTTCAAATAATCACAACAATGCATTAAAACTGTCACAGGTTAACCAAACAGTAAAGTAGGAAAAGTTAATTACCAGAATTCCATAAAAATACCTTTTCCAAAGCCTCCTTAATACTGTACCATGTTACAAAATATCTGTAGCTGCAGCAACTAATGTTTGTGTCATTATTACAGTTGTCTTTAAATAACTTGAAAACGATTAGAGATATCTCAAAACGGATTGCACCATTGTTTTTCTCAGAACATTTCACATGATTTTGAGTACCTACATGACCATTTTTACATTTAAAATTTCGAAGTTGCATTCAAAATGGCGGCTTTTGATATAGCTGAGGGCTAGAATCGAATGTGTCACTGGTAGAGCATTTGGTCTTACAAATACTGGTAACACCTATAGTAATTGAAAATCAAGCATATGGAAGATATTTATATGGTTACAGATTTTTGATTCAGCCTGTATATTCCTGCAGATAGCAGTGAATAGTTGGCTCAAATATACGTCGCTCCTCCGTCTGAACGTCTTCAGCCTGGTTCTTAGAGGATTCAAACCTAACCGTTGGATCGATTATGTAGCATCTATGACCGTCGTTGAAGGCTATCGAGTCACGCAAGAAATGTTGATTGATCTCTGTAAACAAGAGTACAACTTAAAAGTTGCTTATGCCAGTTACATTTTGCGCAATTTTTAAGTCACGTAGGGTACAATTTCATAAGTAGTACCATGTACACAGCAAAAGAGACAGTATTTATCACTTTATTTTTATTTTCTTAATTTTATTTTAGTGGCTTCAAAAATCGGGCTAATTTTTGTTTTGCAATTTCATCGTACTTGGATACTGCACGTGTTAGTGAATAAAAGGAGTTTGATGAAGACTATTGTGATTCTGTGTACTTTCTAAGTTATTGTTTTATTTTCAACATTACGTGTTAAATTTGTGTCGTATTGTCAGTATTTACAAATAATTTCATATAATCTTGTATGTTATAGCCTATAGTAATACATAGTCGAGAAAGTACAATGGACACGAGGTATGACAAAGATGTTGATTATTCTACTAAAGTCGAAAGTATGTTTGTGTAAAGGTGAGTCACTGGACTATCGCAGTAAACATAAAACGGAAAATGCTATTAACGAAATCAGACTTGAGATTAATGTCAAAAAAAAACTTATTTTTAAGTCACAGTTCACATACGTAAGAATAAAAAATTGAAGTTGATGAAATCAGAAGCGACAGAAAAGACATAGGCTATAGAACTAAATGGAAGTTGTTCGATGTCTGACTTGTATAAGCCATAAATGAGTACATTATTTTTAAATTGTTGTTTCTTAAAACATTATAAATAGCCTCATACACCACTGGTATGTATGCAATAGTGTACTTTAGCGTAAAAAAGTGATACATGAGTGGTCCATCGCTGTGGAGAACGGTTAGCATATCTGACAGTGAAATGAACGAGCACGGGTTCAAATCCTGGTTGGAACAAGTGACCTGGTTGAGGCTTTTTCCGTGTTCCCCCAACCAATTGAAACAGAATTGCTAGGTAAATTTCGGATCCATTTCGCCATCATATTTACGCTTCCTTCTTTCATCACATTCTCATACACACATATTGTACGTACACGAAAGGTACGTACGTTCCAAGCCTAATCAACAATAAAAAAACTAAGTATATTCATCTACCAAAAGAAATTCGACAAATTACAAAATAAAGTTTCAACCCTACCCAGGAAACCTATCTGAAGGAGGAACATCTTGTGCTGTACTGAAACTGTTGAAATTCGAAATATAACCAAACAAAATGGATGATATTTTGTAAGCAATTAAAGTCAGCGCTTGCAACATAGTTTGAAGATTTCTGTACGTCCGTCTTTAATATAGTTCTACTGTCCAAGAATATTGGAAATATCCCGAAATGTGAAATATTTAAATAAAATAATGATAATAATAATAATAATAATAATAATAATAATAATAATAATAATAGTAATAGTAATAATTATATTTTTGAAAAGAAGATTACGAGATTTAAACGCTTGTACAATGTTAATAATTTAAATGATAATAAAAAAATCAATGTAGAAGTTTTATTGTATTGAAAATGCCTGTTCCTATCAGTACCGTGCACAGGAATTTTAGAATGGGGTTTTGAAGACGGGAAAACATTGTTCTTTTTCATAAATCAATTTTTGATAAAATGTTAATAAATTGTTTTTCAATTACAATACAGTAACACATTACAAAATACACTTTGGAGGAGTTGAACAGGCACAAATTAAATGCAAGTTTTTTTTTTCCACTACGCTATTTGTTTTATTAACATAGTAACATTTTTCTGTTTGAATTTTAAAATTCGCTCACAGTCTCTTGACAGGAGATATTAAGTTATCTGAATGTTTAAACAAGCAGGACCATCCAGTCATTCTTCAGACATGGAATTTCTAAAATATGATTTTTATCGGCGTAGTGTTCATAACGATTTGTCTGCTGTCGCTTTTATTACAGACAGACGACATAATACTTTCTAGGTTACCTTACACTGAGGAACACTTCACCTCCTTCAAAAACGTCTCAGTACACGAATGGTGAGGTCTCCTTTTCTTCCGTTTTCACTACAATCTCCGATTCTTCTTCGCAACATTTTCACTTCAGCTATAAAATCTTCTTCACTGACGAATTCGAGGACTGACTCATAAGTTTTGTACGCGGTCCGATGGTTAGCTTCATTAAAATTCGTCTGCCGATATAGGAGACAGTCAAAAGTGCTAAGAATTTCGTCATACTTAATGAATCTCGATTCTATGTGACTGTTAAGTTCATAAAAGTTGATATCAACTTTATCAAGCGGTAATATTCTTCTGTAGACAGCTTCGAAGTTGCTTGGATGTTGCTGCTTCTTACTGAACCGTGGGACACAAAGAGAAATGTTGACATCCAATCAGAGACTTTGCTTTTTCAAACTGTGTAACAATTCGCTGGCGGACTCCCTCAGAAGTTTAAGTTTATTTATGGAATTTTTTTATTCGGTCGGGTCCAAGTCTTCTGCTGAAAAGACTTACTCCGAGGTAAAAAGATGGAATTTGAAAAGCATTTGACAGCAAATTTGGAATTGTAAATTTTAACTTATGTGTTGAAATGCTTCAGATCTCAATTTTGTTTCTCGCAGATGATATATTTTTACTAAGGCCTTCACGCCTTCCTGAATCTTGCAATAAATTGACACTGATTGGTGAAGTTCAATCCGTCTGGTGGGACACTATTTTTTTAATTTGTAATAATCACAGGAAATTTGTCCTTCCTTGTAAAGTTTTAAAAATCCTATTCGAAACGTTTGGTAGTAGCAGGCATTTTAGTAATGGACTTCATATTTGGGTGCGTATTCCATAAACTGTAGTATTAAAACATAAAATATGTAGACATCTCAAGAACAAACAGCAGAGACAAAACATTGCCAAGAATATTACAGTAGCTATATACTTCAAACAATAAGATATCAGTAAGACTTCATTAAAGAATACGAGTACATCAACGGTCATTTGGCAAAGAAACTAATAAGGGCAATTTTCAGTGGCGGCTCGTGGGTATTGAATTCAGGGGGGCTACATACAAGAATAAACCAACGTACTTTATTTAAAGATTAGTTCCATGCGCCTTGTTTTGTAGGTTGCAAACTTTTGAATCATCCTCTTATTAAAATCCGATATGTCGTTTAACATAGTCTTTACAATGGAAAACGTAGCTAATGCGGTCAGTCTCTCTTCTCTCATCGTATTTCTGAGATAGGATTTTACTCTCTTCAAACACGAAAAGCAACGTTCTGGTTCGGAAGTTGTCATTGGTATGGTGATAGCTATGCGTAGTAGTTCCACAACTTCTCAAAATGAGGCCTGCAAGTTCTCAGATAGAAGAAACTGCAAGAGCTTGACTGCGTCACTGATATTTCTGAATTCTTGTCTCTGATACACATAGTGAGTTCCGTTTTTAGTTCGTCTTTATCGAACATTGTAAAAAGCTTCACACATACATTTAGGTCATTTTCAGGAAATCAGCTTTCGTAGCATTCAAATTGTTCTTGACACAGAAGAGAAGATAATATCAGATGATCTATGAACTGGTATCGGGTATTAGCTTGTGTGAAAATGAGGTCACATACTTCCTTGGCTGCCGCAACCCTTGTCTGAATCCCTTCTACTTTACGACGCTTTTTAGGGTTTTCATTTTCACAGATCTCGCTGCTCAACTGTGCACTGTTCCATATTGTCTGTATGGAATTAACAAAGCTTGGTATGCAGAGTCGGCCTCGGTAGCATAGTCGGTTGCGGGTTCGATCCCGGCCCAGGTCGATGGCATTTAAATGTGTTTAAATGAGACAGGCTCACGTCAGTAGATTTACTGGCATTTAAAAGAATCCTATGGGACAAAATTCCGGCACACCGGCGAAGCTGATATAACCCCTGTAGTTGCGAGTGTCGTGAAATAAACCATAATTTATTTTTATATGCAGATCTGAACCTTAGAAATGGCGATGTTGTAGTTGGTTGTATAATATATCTACATGATACATAAAAAAATGAAAAAACTGAGCCAGAAATTTGAATTCAGGATTATCAATAGTACGCACCAGGGCGCTTGCCTCATTTATTGTGATGTTGTTAGATGTTTAAGATTCTATTATGGTTTGAAACCATTCTAGCAATGGCTCCTTCTCATAAACAACATTTACTGCTCTTATTTTAAAGCTCCATCTTGTTGCCCCAGCTGATGGAATTGTCTTTGAAACACATTGATCTAATACAGACTGTGTGGAGATCGAAAGAAAGCAGGGATACTCGATAAATTAGCAAAAAATATGCGAGCTTTGTAGACTGTTTTGTTTAGCGGCTCTTTCCATTATGAGATTCAACTGATGGGCACTTAATTTCATATTTCTCCTGAATTGTTAAGATACTGAACTGAATAGACTGTAAATATTGTACAGAATTAAACATTGTTACGCTTGTTATACTCACAACAATAAAGAAAATGTATTTAAAACTGCGAGCTACTGACAAGCTGCTGCAAATTTTGCAGCGCCTGGAAACTCTTGATTCACGGCGAGGAGTAGCAGGGGGAGGGGTATAACTAAAGCGCAAAGCATCCGACACGAGACTGGCAGCTCCAGGGGAGGAAGTGGCTTCACAAATCTGTCCTTGTCTCTCGTTTCGCTCTGGCAGCACCAGGGGAGGAATTGACTTCACTAACGATTGCGTGCATGTCAATAAGAGCGAAATTTTTTAAAAAATTCGAGCCGCTAAATAGAGACTGTATAATAAATGTATTTCACAACATAAAACGAGCCAAGATCCATAAATGTCTGGGGGTGCTGCAGCTCCGCAGCCCCCCTTCGAAAGCCGCCCCTGGCAACTTTTATGTATAAAAAATTAAGAGTTGATGGTAAAGTAGAATCGCAATAGTAGAAGGAAGCGGAAGAAGATTAAAAAAATAATATCAATATTTTGGTTCTCTCGTTGCCCTCAAGATCACAATTTCATACCTTCAGCACTCTCCATATCAACTTTCCTCTACACGTGATATAATTTCATGCCACAAATGTATGATTACGAGTTCATGTACGTGTTTCGGTGATGCTGGCTGGAGATGGGTAGTTAGATTACTGCTTCTCTGTAAAACGCTCACATGTCAGTCGGAGATTACGGTGAATGATTCCCTCTAACACATGAAAGTGTTCCCAATACAAGAAGGTGGTCGCCCTTTCCCGAGTGGGTTGATCACTGTCTAGGTCTGAATTACGGTGTCATTCGAAAAACGTCTAACTGGCGAGACTCATTTGGGTTCGAGGATAGTCTATATTTTTGGCGAATGTCCGTGAAGTGTCTGAGTCTTATCTAAAATAGTCCATCGTTGTGGCTGAGGGATTAGCGAGTCTAACTCCGAACCCAGCGATCCCGGGTTCGATTCCCGGTCAGGACGAGTTGCCTGGGTGAGGTTTTTTTTTCGGGATTTCTCCCTCACTCAACTTTGTGAGGCGATTGGAACCCCACTCATCTTCGCCACTTCCTTTCCTCCCCTATCATCCTTTCCTCATCATCCCGTTTCTGGTTTTCCAGATCACTCTACAGGTGGCCTCCCGAAGCTGCTGACTCTCTCGACCGGCCTCCGTGGAATGTAGTCAAGCGACGTTGGATGGCTTCTGCAATGGCACCCTAGGCGGACCTACTTGGGGCAGGAATTTCTCGTCGGACCGACAGGGGAAGTTGCCGAAGCAGGAATGGTATATGGATTCTGTCGGCTGTAGTGACCGGTCGTTAAGGGAGTCATGTGGTTAGGGCGGTGCGCGTAGGGGATCTGTGGCACGCAACTCATTTCATATCTAGGGTTAGCGCAATAGATATCAAAAGGTTGCCTCAGGCTCTGAAGATGGTGTGTGAAGCACTGAAACAGCTGTAAGCCGGACAAATCTTACATAATTAACACGAGTAAGTCCACTAGTTAATCAATTTATTATATTCAAGTGTTAAAAGTAGTGTACGCAAGATTCAAAATGGATTATAAATTTAAATAATATTAATATTGTTATTCAATTGTTTTTATTATTTTTATTCACTTGTTTCTGTTAGCATTTGTCTGCAAATGTTAGAAAGAAAAAAAAAATATAAACTTGCTGTATTTAAATGTAATGCGCATGGAAAATTTTTATTATGTCACTAATTTACATAATTAAAATAAAATTCTAAACTTGCAGTCCAATTGAGCTGAAAATGTGAACACGTCTTGTTCTTAATGCATCTCACAGACAGTTATTATTCCATTGCCGCTGTAATTTAAACTTTAGTTCCTATTTTATTTTACTTATTTATTTTTATTATTATTTTTTTCTCCTTATATTAATATTTTATTATATAATTTCTGTAACTGTAATTTTACATTCTATTTCCTATTTTACTTTATTTTATATTCTCTTATAGGCCTATTAATATTATATCTGAACTGCGACCGAACACGAGCGCTGCTCATTCGGTCTCAAATTTTGTTAGTACTACTGTATCTCCTTTTTTATATTGTTTGTATTGTTTTATTTCTATTTCTCTTGTTTGTTTATAATTATATTCTTTATTCTGTATATTTAAATTTAAATGAATAAATAAATAAAGTTAAAAATGGAAAGGAAAAAAAAAAGGGATTAAAATTGCAAAAATTCCAAAACTCAGTCCTAGTGTCTCTTAAGGTTCACAGGAGAAAGAAACTGAGTGAAAATAAATTAAGTATGATGTCAGAAGCTAGCATTTCAGTTCAATCCAAGAGACGAAAAGAACTCGGGACATCCAAGAAAGAGATTGATGGTGGGAAGTCGGAACTTCTTAAGGTCTAGCCATTGATATAGTTTGTTATTATTATTATTATTATTATTATTATTATTATTATTATTATTATTAGTAGTAGTAGTAGTAGTATTAGTAGTAGTAGTAGTAGTAGTAGTAGTAGTAGTAGTAGTAAGGCCTAGTAGGTAGTAATAGTACGTAGTATTATTGTTGCATGATTTGTTATATATTTTGCAACATTTGGTGTTTGCGAAAAGTAATTAAGAGTTATAAAGATAAATACAGTACAGCGTCTCGTTTAGGCACAGTGGAAACGTAAACAAAGTGCAGGTAACGTGAGAGGGAGGACGAGCCGTACGATAAACACGAGGGATGCACAAGGGTTAAATTACAACATTTATGGGGGAGCATTAATTGAAATTATATTTTTCAAAAACAAACAAAATAAAAGAACACAAATTGCATAACGTTATCATATACACATTTTAACAAACAAGCAATAAAAATGGAACGTAGAAATAATTCAATATGACAAATCAAATTTTGCTACTTATATGATGTTGCTTTCAAGCAGCATATTTTACGCTCATGAATTTCATTCTCTGTATGACTAACACAATATCTCCGTCTTTTGTGGCCGAATTAACAAAACTACAGTATATTGGTCTGAAGTGACAACACTATTTTCTAAACATAATCATTCCTTCTCAAGGTATACCTGAATAAATTGAACTTTGGTAATTGGGTAATTCCATGCAAAACAGTATGATGAAAAACATTCATATCTCCAAATTTGTTAAAAGTTGTACATTCAACTCTTCATGTCGTATATATTAATCATGTACAAAATTGTGTTAGCGACAGCTACCGTTTAAATGTAATGGGCAGTTAAAATAGTTTTATTTGAGCGCACAGCTCTACTTTAAATTTGTTTTCTGACCGTAAGAATAATTACAAATTTTTTTTTTTAAGATATCGCTAGGTAGCTTACAAAATAGGTTATAAAGATACTATAATTCAGCGCAGCTCTGAAAATTGTGTTTAAAGAAATTCAAAAATATATGAAAAAAACGCCATTACATAAAATCGAATATTTCACTTCACATAAAAAAAATAAATGACAATTTACTGAGCATTTTCATTAGGCTGTCAAATTTTCATAATGGGATGTTCAAAAATAAGGAAGTTATAAATTAAAACAACTCGCCGTGTAAAGGGATGACCTATAAATTGGTAAAAAAATGCAAAATAAAAAATGTATTTACCCTGGATATGACCTAAAAATACAAAAAAATGACCTAAAAAAACAAAAAAATGACCAATAAAAAGTAAGGCATTGCCAATGAAAATACTTTTAAAAATTACGTTAAGTACTAACTTGATTACTGAACTACATAAAATTTAAAAAAAATACATGTTACAGTACCTTGTATTGCAGAAAATTAATTTAAAGTGCACTTTTACAACAATTTTGAATTGCAGTTAACAATCAAAACTTGGCGGAGATTTTCAAACAAAAATGATTGTCTATTATCTGCTAGTACCGACTTATAATTGGAAAAGCTTCTCTCTACTTCAACGGAAACAATTGGAGCAAACTAAAAGCAAGCAATATCTCCTGGATTTAACTCACAGTCAGGAAGAGAAAAATTTTCACCAGACAAAGCTCTGCCAATTGAACACAATGTTGCGTACCCCCTGTTCTTGCTTAGACAGTTTTCCATTTTCATTGACACTGCATCACCCACTTTACCACATGCACGGCTCAAATCATTCACCACTTTATCCACTATTTGTAGCTGTTCCACTAATGTCACTTGGGATTTTTCCAGTGCAGTTATGCCATCAGGAAGGAATCCAAAATTAGTATTTATGTAAGAAGGTTTACCAGCAATTTCTTTATCAACTAACAGTTCTTGCGCCTTTTTTATTGACACTGACTCACCATTATCAAAAGAATCAACCACTTTCTTCACAACATCGAAATTCTTGCAATAATAACTGCAAGCTTGGAGCCATGTTCCCCATCTAGTCAAAACGGGTGAAAATGGCAATTGGATTTCTGGAGCTTCTGTTTTGAATGCTGAAATTCGAGAGGGGGCTTTCAAGAATACTTTCTTCACGCATCCAATTAATTTATCCACTTCAGGAAAATTTGCACGTACTTCTTCCGCGACCCGGTGTAATACATGCGCTAAACACGTCACATGTACCATTTTTGGGTACAGTGCACTTAAAGAAGCAGCTGCTTTCATCATGTAGGGTGCTGCATCTGTTATGAAAAGCAATACTTTGGAATTTCGAATCCCATCAGACCAAAGTATTCTCAATGCATGGTCAAATACTAAGCTGATCGTTGAGTAGTTGACTTTGTCCAGCTGCTCACAATGTAGTAGAAATTGTTCTCCAGGGCTGTGTGCTTCTAAAACTCCACAATAACATTAGCTACATAACGGCCCATAGAGTCTGTTGCCTCGTCAATGGATACGAATACATTTCTTTCTCCAATCATTTCTCTTATTTTTTTCAAAGTTTTGTCATAGCACTGAGCTATGTATGTTCTTCTCAATGTTCTGGGATCTGGAATTAATTTTCCGGTCTCCTCTTCTAAGAAAGTTCGCAGCCTAGGATGATTCAGTTTGTGAAGTGAAATATCAGCCGATAGAAAAGCTTCACATAGTTTCTCACAAAATGGCGAAAACGTTGAACACGTATCCCCAGAAGCATTTGCTATAAGTTTACACTGGATTTATTTTCAAGTCTCTGCAGGCCACGTTTATGTTTCTCCCGTGACATGTGTTGTTCTATCGTAAATTTTTTTTCAGCAGCCAATCTCACATCGCAGATCTTGGAGAATAAAATACGACCGTCCGTTGAAAAAATATTTTCTCCATATTTTGAAAAAAAATGCCTTTAATTTAACACTAGCACTTTCCTTTACTTTAGGTATTTTGCTCTCGACCTGTTCACACAGACAACTAGAAACAACTGACCACCTCAATTAACAGCATAACAATGCCAGTTTACCTGGAGAAAGGAATCTCTATGGGAGTGTGGGTAAATTCCTAGAAGTGGCAAGTTCATTATGCCTTGAAAAATAGGGGTACAAGCTAGCATACGCTCTAAGAATTTGAATAAAATTCCTAGAAGTGGGCAAGTTCATTATGCACATACCTTGAAAAATAGGGGTAGAAGCTAGCAAACATCTACTTAATTCCAAGAAATTGTATTGACAAAGAAAATACTGAATTATAATAAAAATCTCAAATCAAATCCAAATAATGTCACAGCGTTTCTGAAAAGTGTAAAAAATGCTCAAAATGACCTAAAAATTGCTAAAAAATGACATATCCGTAAAAAAGTTAAGAAAATGCAAAAAAATGCCCTAACGAATTGCTTTTATTTAACCCGGTTTTTAATGTCACACATTTCCATATATGCTAGCAATTTTTAAAACTTCTTAAGAAGAACATGCAAAATCATTAATTGCCTTGCCCTATGATCTATGTTGCTGCGCCATGCGCCATCACTGCTGCTGGTCACTACAGAAGCGTTTCTGCGTTGACGACCCGTGCGCGTCACACGTCTGATTTCAACTAGTTTCGGTACTTTTGATGATGCAGAATAGGGTTTTATTGCTAACTTTCCATTAAGTGGAACCACACAGTGAACACTTCTTGTTACGGGAACAGTCTTGAGGCCGGCAAATCTTTGATTTAGATTTTGTAACTACTTCTTCATACTTTTCAATGGATGTGACTGACAAAATTATTCCCTGTATATTGCATTTTGACCAATCATACAGTTCTTTAGGAGTTGAAATTAGAGTTCCTGGCTTTTCAGCGAACAGCTTGTTACGAATCCCTACAATAAGCCTCGGAATAGGACTGATTCTCTGGCACGACCACAGCAAAGGAATAAGGTTTTGAGATTTGGTACTTGGAATGTAACTAGTCTTTATAGAACAGGAGGGGTAACATTAGTAGCAAAAGAACTAGCTAGATATAGAATAGACTTCGTGGGAGTACAAGAGGTTAGGTTAGATGGGAATGGCATATCACAAATAGGAGATTACTTGTTGTATTATGGGGAAGGAAACAATAATCACCAATTAGGAACAGGATTCTTTGTTCATAAAAGAATAAAATCAGCAGTAAAAAAGGTCGAATTTATCAGTGACAGGTTATCATATTTAGTACTTAAGGATAGATGGTGCGACATCACAGTTATAAATGCTCACGCCCCTACAGAAGAGAAAGACGACCATATAAAGGATAGCTTCTATGAGGAATTGGAACATACTTTTGATCAGTTCCCTAGATATCACATGAAAATTTTATTGGGGGATTTCAACGCTAAAGTAGGACGGGAGGATATTTTTTTAGACCAACAATTGGATAAGAGAGCCTACACGCAATTAGTAGTGACAATGGAGTTAGATTAGTCAACTTTGCCACATCGAAAAATTTAATTGTCAAAAGTACAACATTCCCCCATAAGGATATACATAAATATACTTGGACTTCTCCAGCTGGATTGACACGCAACCAAATAGATCACATCATGATAGATAAACGGAGACATATTAGTATAGTAGATATTCGAACTTTCAGGGGTGCAGACTGTAATTCTGACCATTATTTGGTGATTGGAAAATTAAGAGATAGATTATCAGTAGCCAAGCGAGTAGAGCAACAAGTTAATACTACTAAGTTCAATATTTTGAAATTAAAGGACGAGGAAGCTAAGCAAAATTATCAGGTCGAAATTTCGAATAGGTTTGCCACTTTAGAAAGTTCCGACGAAGTTGAGAAAGAATTAGATGTTAATAGCGTGTGGGAAAATATCAGAGATAGTTCAAAATTGCAGCTGAGCAGAGCATAGGTTATTATGAAACTAAGAAAAAGAAACCGTGGTTTGATGAAGAATGTTGCATGGTAGTAGAAAGAAGGAAACAGGCAAAATTGAAATTCTTACAGGATCCTGTTGAGGGGAAGAGAGATAATTATTTCAATGAAAGACGGGAAGCAAGTCGTACACTTAGGAATAAAAAGAGAGGTTACTTGAAGGAAAAACTGATTGAGGTAGAAAAAAATAGTAAGAATAAAAACATTCGGGATTTATATGAGGGTATAAAGGAATTTAAGAACGGATATCAGCCAAGGGTAAACGTGATCAAGGATGAGAAAGGTGACTTGCTTGCAGAATCCCATCAATCCTAAACAGATGGAAAAACTATTTTGGACAACTACTAAATAAACATAGGCCAAATAGAAATGATCGGGACGAAATTGAAATACAAACTGCTGAGCCATTTATACCCGAACCCACGCTTTCAGAAGTCGAAATTGCGATAGAAAATCTGAAAAAGTACAAGTCTCCAGGTATAGATCAAATTCCAGCAGAATTAATACAAGAGGGTGGAAGTGCATTATATAGCGAAATTTATAAATTTGTACTTGCTATTTGGGAAAAGGAAATTATACCAGAACAATGGAAGGAGTCCATAATTGTACCTATTTTTAAAAAGGGGGACAAAACCAACTGTGGTAACTTTCGAGGAATATCACTTTTGTTGACGTCGTACAAAATTTTGTCCAATATTCTTTTGAGAAGATTAACTCCGTACGTAGATGAAATTATTGGGGATCATCAGTGCGGTTTTCGGCGTAATAGATCGACTATTGATCAGATTTTTTGTATTCGACAGATAATGGAGAAAAATGGGAGTATAAGGGTACAATACATCAGTTATTCATAGATTTCAAAAAGGAATATGACTCGGTTAAGAGGGAAGTATTATATGATATTCTTATTGAATTTGGTATTCACAAGAAACTAGTTCGATTAATTAAAATGTGTCTCAGTGAAACATGCAGCAGAGTCTGTATAGGTCAGTTTCTATCTGATGCTTTTCCAATTCACTGCGGGCTAAAGCAGGGAGATGCACTATCACCTTTACTTTTTAACTTCGCTCTAGAATATGCCATTAGGAAAGTTCAGGATAACAGGCAAGGTTTGGAATTGAACGGGTTACATCAGCTTCTTGTCTATGCAGATGATGTGAATATGTTAGGAGAAAATACACAAACGATTAGGGAAAACACGGAAATTTTACTTGAAGCAAGTAAAGCGATTGGTTTGGAAGTAAATCCCGAAAAGACAAAGTATATGATTATGTCTCGTGATCAGAATATTGTACGAAAAGGAAATATAAAAATTGGAGATTTATCCTTCGAAGAGGTGGAAAAATTCAATTATCTTGGAGCAACAGTAACAAATATAAATGACACTCGGGATGAAATTAAACGCAGAATAAATATGGGAAATGCGTGTTATTATTCGGTTGAGAAGCTCTTATCATCCAGTTTGCTGTCCAAAAATCTGAAAGTTGGAATTTATAAAACAGGTATATTACCGGTTGTACTGTATGGTTGTGAAACTTGGACTCTCACTCTGAGAGAGGAACATAGGTTAAAGGTGTTTGAGAATAAGGTTCTTAGGAAAATATTTGGGGCTAAGCGGGATGAAGTTACAGGAGAATGGAGAAAGTTACACAATACAGAACTGCATGCATTGTATTCTTCACCTGACATAATTAGGAACTTAAAATCCAGACGTTTGAGATGGGCAGGGCATGTAGCACAAATGGGCGAATCCAGAAATGCATATAGAGTGTTAGTTGGGAGACCGGAGGGAAAAAGACCTTTGGGGAGGCCGAGAAGTAGGTGAGAGGATAATGTTAAAATGGATTTGAGGGAGGAGGGGTGTGATGATAGAGACTGGATTAATCTTGCACAGGATAGGGACCGATGGCGGGCTTATGTGAGGGCGGCAATGAACCTTCGGGTTCTTTAAAAGCCATTTGTAAGTAAGTAGGTAAGTAAGTAAGTACGCTTGATTGTACCCCTTACACTGTCACTGGACCCTTTACCGTGACTAGTTCCAAAGAAATGCCACTCGGCAGGTATTTCAAAATCGTGTTCATGAATGAGTAGATTAACGGAGTTTTTTCGTTCTTGTATTTACTAGCTGCGCCACCACTGAAATTATATATTTTAGATATTTCGGTAAGTGTTTGTTTAATATATTCTATCATTTTCCTTCAAAAAACATTAACTATTGCACTATCGTGAACTAAGCATTCTGAAATTACTGAAAAACAAAGGTTCTCTAAATTACCACCAACTGAATTTCTGTAATATACTGTGAATGAGTGTATTGTTGCTTGAAAAGTACTCCAGTGATGTCCTTGTGTAGCATTCTGAATAATGAAACTGTAATTCTCTGAAAAATCACCAATGATAATGAACTCAACGGGCTTAATTTCATTTTTCAGCTACTCTAAATAATTTGCTTGGGACTTTGCAATGAAATTATGTACAGTATGTTGAATTTTTTAAGCCAGCCAATGAAGTTATTAATGAAATTTACACAGTCACATTTCACTAAAATCATATTGGCCCTGTCAGTTGTTCATTCCTTGTACTAAATTTCTCTGTGACAATGACGTCAATATTTCTGATAGATTTCTGATAGATACATTTATAGATCCTTACGTTCAGAAGCATATGCTTCTTCACTTGTTGAATTTCGCGCATCTGTTTGTAAACATTCTTCTTCGCTTGTTGATTTGTCGACCTTATTTTCAGTCCCAGTAACTTCACTAATTATTTCAATTTTTGAAATCTTATGGCAAAAGCGTTTTCAAATAGCATCACCTACCACTAAATGCGGGACCTTTTTACACATGCTACTTTTCACTTTTCTTTTACAGACTACTGACGAATGTTTTTGAAGTCCGAAAGTGTTGCAACACCACAGATAACGCCAACTTTTCGTCTTTAATTTAGGCATATTGAACACTTACAACTTACAATGACAGAACAGATCAAAATCACCGTCTAAACAGAAGGGAAAAAGTTACAATGACAGAACAGAACAAAATCACCCTCTAAACTGAAGGGAAAAAGTTGCGCTGAGATTATAACAGGAAAAAAACAAATTTTGACGTGAAATCTATTAGCGTACAGTTGAGCGGATGTCGCAACATCTGGCACTTGCCATATCGATCGCTAGGCACGCGTGTGGGTGTCTGGTATGAGCGCGTGACGTAATGCACTGCAAGCGACTTTGATCCTTAATGGCAACATTTGCAATTCTGGTTTATTTAATATTTCCCAAAGTATTAGAGATCCCATCATAAAATTTTTGTAATAGATTAAGAAATTGTTTGTCTCACCATAAAAATAGACCATGGTAAAATAAATATTCGATGTTAAAATATTAACATTTCTTTATTTTACTGTAAGATTTTAATACATGCTCGAAGTAAAAATCCATAATAACTCAGAGTAAGTTAAATATATACAGTCATCATTGTATTGGCACAAGTTTTACGTTGATACAATGAAGCATGTCATTTTAATAATATTTTTAACAATAGTCTACATATCAACTCCTCGAATATTTCACCCTTCATTACTTTTCAACCATTGGTGTGATGAAGTTCATATTAGGCCATTTAACTATTTATTATTATGACATTCATTTACTAGAATATTGAAAAAATCCAGAACTTGACGTTACAAATTTTAAAATGTTGTATGGAATGACCCAATTATGTTTAGTGTTGTCACTTCAGACCAATGTACTGTAGTTTTGTTAATTCGGTCACAGAAGACTGTGATATTATGTTAGTCATACAGAGAATGAAATTCATGAGCGTAAAAATGTTGCTTGAAAGCAACATCATATAAGTAGCAAAATTTGATTTGTTATATTGAATTATTTCAACGTTACAATTTTGTGACAGCGACGTGAGAATCGAACTCACGACCAGCGTCCCGCAAGAAAGCAGATCGCACAGGCTCCACGGAACATTGAGTGACGTCGCGCGGTGGAGAGAAGAGAGAGGGTGTATTACGACAACGCGACGAGTCTGCGCGCGCAGCTGCTATTTAACGCAGTGAATGTGGAACGACCTTCCCGAATATTCCAGAAGTCTGTCGATGTAGAGATATAGAGATAATTCTCTACACACCTGTAGAAGGTTCTCGCAACTATGATTTTGCTATAAAAGAGCAGGCGCCAGCGAACTAGAGTTTAGAGAGTTTGCAGTTATTCAGTCAGTGAGTAAGCCAGAGCAAGCAAGCCAGCCGGAGTTCGACTCGAGTGTGCGTCCGCATCTGCGTTCGAGTGCAGTGGACCGCAGTTGGAGGGACCTGAGTTCGAGTGCAGTGGACCGCAGTTGGAGGGACCCGAGTTCGAGTACAGTGAACTGTCTCTGGAGGTCTGTGGTTCGAGATACTGTGAACTCGAGTGACTGAGATAGAAGAACTGAGAACTGATAGTTCTGATTTGTAAATAGTGCTTTGTAAATATTAGTTAAGATTAACAGTTAATTGTTGTTCGTACTAGTCCAAGTAAATTGTCATTGTCGTCGGTGGAGTGCTATAACGAATACTGTGTGAGTGAAGATCCAATTGTTGACGAGAGCGTTTAAGGTGAATTGTAGAAAGGAATTATTGTTGTGACGAATAAATTACATTGTTGTTACAATAAAATTTACAATTTTATTGCTTTTGTTAAAATGTATATATGATAACCAGGGAAAGGATTTATATGTAAATACATATTTACTTATAAAGCTAATATAATTTATATTTTGCATTATCTTTATGTTTCACAATGTGTAGGGTTGAAAAATCCTACTTTTATTTTCCACATTTTTCCATATTTTAGAGTTTAGTACATATTTTCGTTAATTTCCATATATTTTCCATATTTCATATAAAACAGTCCATATTATATTAGGTTTAACAATAAAACAAAACAAAATTCCATTAACTTTTAAAAATACATTTCAACAATAGAGATTTAAACACATGTTCAGTAATCCCTTTAACATCAGAGTTATTTGAAAATTAGCAGTCCTATCAACAATGGGAAAGTAAGTTACAAAACTGTATTAATTTAATTTAAAATTTTTAACAGACTTCAGTTGTGCAGCTCAACAGTTAAATGCCAGTCAGAGTACACATAGGTTCAGTTTTGTAAATCATACTATAAAGACGGTAAATATGCCAAAAGTACGTCATTCAGTCAATTTAAAATCAAAACTAACAAGTTACATTTCAGAATTTAAAGAAGATGGTTTATCAACTGACAATAAAATATTATTTTGTAATTTGTGTCAGTGTGCAGTATCATCTACACAAAAGTTCCTGGTGCAACAACACATTACAACTAGTAAACATCAGGCCAACAAACAACTAAATTCCAAGCAGAGACAATTGTTTTTAACACAACCAACAACATCGAATGTAAGATCTGAGTTTAACATCGACCTGTGCCGTTCTCTCATCTCTGCTGATATTCCTCTCTACAAACTAAAGAATAAGGTCTTCAGGGAATTCCTTGAAAAATATACTCAACATACAATCCCGGATGAGTCAACACTTAGGAAGACGTATGCTCCATCCATCTACGATGAGACAATACAGAAGATAAGAGATGAAATTAAAGATAGTTCAATTTGGGTTTCCATTGATGAGACTCCCGACAAAGAAGGTAGACTTGTTGGTAATGTAGTTATCGGTTTGTTAAGTGAAAAATATTCTGAACGAATTCTTTTACATTGTGATGTTCTAGAAAAGTGCAATAACAAAACTATAGTTAAACTGTTCAACGAAGCTATGGGTATCCTGTGGCCAAAGGGTATTATGTACGATAATGTGTTATTCTTTATTAGCGATGCTGCCCCTTATATGGTCAAAGCTGGACAAGCATTATCTGTTGTATATCCTAAATTGACTCATTTTACTTGTGTGGCGCATGCATTTCATCGTGTGGCAGAAGTGGTCAGAGACAATTTCCCTAAAGTAGATTTGTTGATTTCATCAGTGAAAAAAGTATTTCTCAAAGCTCCCAGTAGAGTTAACGTGTTGAAAGAAACGTACCCTGAAATTCCATTGCCACCAAAGCCAATTTTAACTAGATGGGGTACATGGCTAGAAGCAGTTGAATATTATGCCGAACATATAGACTCTATTAACAATGTTCTCCTTGCATTGGACTCTGAAGATGCAGTCTCAATTGATACTGCGAAAACAGTTACCTGTGACATAAGTGTGAAGAATGACTTAGCTCACATTCAGCATACATTTTCATGCATCATAAAAACGCTCAAAAGTCTCCAAAATAGGCACCTTTCACTATCTGAAAGTTTTGAAATTATAAATAGTACTGTGGAACAACTGAATCGTGGTAGAGGTAAAGTTGCAGATGCAGTAAGAGCTAAGGTGGACACTGTACTTTCAAAAAACCCTGGATATGAAGAACTACAAAAGGTTGTTGCTGTGATGAGTGGTGAATCAACAGTGAAGATTAACTTGGACTTATCCCCAGCAGACATTGTGAAATTGAATTATGTACCAGTTACTTCTTGTGACGTCGAACGCTCTTTTAGTCAGTATAAATCTATCCTCAGAGACAATAGAAGAAGATTCACTTTTCAGCACTTGAAAGAAATGTTTGTAACCTATTGTTATGGTAACAGACAATAAAAATTGTGTTTTGTTGAAACTACATTGGAAGATAAGGTACGTCCATTATATTTTTTGTTTAGTTTGATTAAAATGTACCAATATTTAACGTACATAGTCATTTTTTTATAATTTTAAGTCCATATTTAATTCCATATTTTGGTAAAAATCCATATTTAATTCCATATTTTGGTAAAAATAACTACATATATATTTACATATTTCATATATTTTTAGTCCATATAAATCCGTTCCCTGATGATAACGTTATGCAATTTGTGTTCTTTTGTTTTGTGAGTTTTTGGAAAATATAATTTCAATTAATGCCCCGCCATTAATGTTGTATCTAAAACCTTGTGCATCCCTCGTGTATATCGTACGGCCAGTCTTTCCCCCACACGTTATCTGCACTTTGTTTCATGTTTTCACTGTGCCTAAGCGAGACGCTCTACTATAAGCCGTTACATTCTTAGAATTTTATTTAGCTTCATGTAACTTATTTCACGTGTTGTTGATATTAGCAACTTCACCTATTAGTTAAAGCAGTGGTCCCGAAACTTTCTGAAGGCGTGATCCACTTTTAGGCGAAACTTTTCTTTGCGACTCCCATTACCACATCGAAACTTAAGCTCCATTAGAAAAATACAAATTCATTGTAAAATCGAAAACAACAATAATTTACTCAGAAGCAATGGACACCACCCAACTTCTAATGTACAAGAAATCGAAATATGCAAACCTACTACCCAGTTCACTTTGACTTCTTACATTGGCCTTTCTTGGTGAATTTTAGAACACTTAAACGTGCTGTAGTTTGCAAGACAAAATGTTAACATAACAGCCAGAGATGAAGTCGACGGGTTTAAACTTGATTTCTGGTCGGTATCACTTGACAGAAAGAAATGTTATTCATTCCAGTGTGTTAAAGAACTTGTGGAAAATTCAGTTACTTACCGTGTGTACGACAAATACTGACTGTGAGTGTGTTTTTGCGGGCATACAATTAAATTTGTTTAATTTTTATTAACAGGTTATTTAGTATTTTCCGGGAGAAACTCGAAACAATTATTATGAGAGTTGCAGATGGATTCTGAATCCGTTTTCAGATAGTTGCGTTCAACTGACTGAAATTCCTAAACGTTTTAAGAAAAAACTCATTGAAATACTCGTATGCTGTACCTATTGATGGAATATTGAAACTAGACTTTTTTTTCGCAGAGCGTAGACCAATTTTAGATTTAAAAAATGCAAGAATAACACGAGTTTAGTTATTCGTCTATGATTACCATCAAAACAAAAGGGACACATCTCTTTGAAATTGATATCATTGCTTGTGTATCGAATCAGATTTGAGGAGTTGCTTTCTGAAAAATAGACACATTTATCGCATTAATTACACTACTCTGCATTTTGAAATTTGTTTTGACTTTTTGGTTTTGAATGTTGTTTCCCCATAATTTTGGAGTGCTGGTTCCAAATATGTACGCAGTTTTCTTCTATCACGTCCAGTTTTTTTTAAATGAAAACAAAATTTGCATATTGAACCATTACCGGTATATATTTATAGCCTTCTATAAGATCATTGTCATGCTTAAAAACGTGGTGTATATTATAATTATGTAATTGCAAACACAGTGTACGTACATTTCACAAGAACTACCAATAATTGATATTGTTTAGAGGGACCTAACATTATTTTACAGGCAAAAATTTTCTTCTTTTTGAACTTCTTCCATACTCATGAGAAATACTTTCTCTTTCCAGGGACCAACAGTAGTCTGCCATTATGTTAACAGTCAAACCATCATGGTATCATCTTTACATGTCTTTCAAGTCCTGGTGGAAACGTTCGCCCTGTTCCTCGCTGTAAAATACAAGACAGCTCTCTGGAAAATAGTCAATGCAGGAAGTGTAACTTCAAACTCATGTTATAACCTAGTTTTCTCAAATTTCCCAACATGGTGTTCACTATGCTTTCGTAAGATGAACTCCTGTTTTCTAGGAAGATTTTTACAACATCTTTATAGTTCTACCAGACTTGCATTTCTGTTTGGCTCATTGTAGCCTCAAAATTTGGGTCGCACATTAATTCCCTGATCTGAGATCCAGTAAAAACACCTCTTTTCAGCTCTTCTAGGGTCATCCTGTGACAAACACTACGTATGCACTTAAAACACTCACTGTCCTTATATAGGGCACGTACAAACTGGCTCATGATACCCAATTTTATGTGAAGGGGAGAGAGATGTTTTTTGGGTTCCACAAGGAACACATTCATAACATTCTTTGTTCCGGGTGTCAAGGGTCCCCTGGTTGGCCACTCCCGCCTTTGCCAGTGATGTTGTCTGTCTCGACTATCCCATTCACAGAGGAAACAAGGCATTTTTTTTGTATCCTATTTGTGGTCTCAGTAAAAGGTTGATAACTTTGAAGTCACCACATACGAGTAAAACCCACCCATACTCGGAGTACTTCACACACTGCAATAGAAACTGCAAACTTTCATACGATTCTTTCAAAGTAGTAGTATAGAATAAGCAACTAAGAATTACTGTTTCCAGACCGCATACAAAGATGTAATCACATTTTAACGCTAGATACTCTTCATGCTCTCATATGGTATATAAACGGGACTTTTATGGAACACAAATTCTTGATTTGCTCGAAAACCTGAGGTGATAGGAAAAAACGGATTGCACCGTTGAACTCAGCGCGAAAAATTCGTTTAGGAACACGCATTCATTCGAAAACATCATTTTTGCTACAGATCAGTGTTATATTGTTTACTTTATGACAAATGAAACTTTTTATTTTCATGACTTACGCTATGTTTATGTTTCTAAATATAAAATACATGCATATTAATAAGACTTTTTTGTTTCGCTTTGTAAATCATCTCTCAATCCTTCTCTACTCTTTACACGGCCTTTCAGGGGTTCGCGAACCACACTTTAGAAATCACGGGATTAAAGTAATCTCAAACAGCTGTATTATTGTTGCATGTGCACTTGTATTGTACAGGCCTATCTTTAGCGCTTAAGTAAAGCACGTTTGATGAGCTCATCACTGTGGTATAGTTGGGGAGTGTTGGAGGTATAAATCCGAACAGAATACATTGCCTCAATTATGTGTAGAAAATATGTAATTAATCGCGCATTTCAGATAAAATCTACAGCTTCTCACGTTATCATCAGCACGGGCATTATTTCATATGCGGGAGATAACAGATAAGAGATAGAGAAGACATCATTCTGCCCTTTCTAAGAATCTGTAGCCGCGAAACAAACTTTTCTCTATTATCAATTCTGTGGTGCTTGGGTGTTAGATTGTATAAAGTTGTGCAACTCCGAAGTGCGTTAATCAGGTACAAAGTACTTGAATGTTCTAACCTGACGTATATAGGAATTAAGAACAAGAATGGAAATATTCCTAGAGCTCTGACGTTAGTAACAAGTTGTTATTCACATGCTGTCATGTTATTGGCAAAGATAAGATCAGATAATATCAGACTCGTGTCCTCATCGCGGAAAAGAAGTCGGAGATAACGATATATTGCGGGATTGGTGAAGGGATCACGAAAGAGGAAATTTGTCTCTTTTAATGTGCACAAATTAATCAGTGAGGTGCACTGTTAATATTTTTTTTCTGCGGAAAAGATATTTTTAGTTTACTACAAATATAGAAAATACAGAAAAAGCAGCGCGATGCTGGCTGGTCTATGCTATACCCGCGATAAGATGAGATGAGATGAGATGAGATGAGATGAGATGAGATGAGATGAGATGAGATGAGATGAGATGAGATGGGATGGGATGGGATGGGATGGGATGGGATGGGATGAGATGGGATGGGAGGGATGGACTGGAAATTAATGGTATGGAATGAGATGGAATAGGATGGGAGGGAATGGGAAGGGATGGGATGAGATGGGATGGGATAGGATTGGATTGAATGGGAAGGGATGAGATGAGTTGGGATGGGAAGAGGTGGAATGAGATGAGATGGGATGCGGTAGGATGAGATGGGATGGGATGGACTGGAAATTAATGGTATGGAATGAGATGGAATAGGATGGGAGGGAATGGGAAGGGATGGGATGAGATGAGATGGAATGGGATAGGATGAGATGAGAAAGAATGGGATGGAATGGGATGGGAAGGGGTAGGATGGGAAGAGATGCGATGGGAAGGGATGGGATAGAATGGGATGGAAAGGAATAGAATGGAATGAGATGGAAAGGATGGGAAGGGATGTGATGGGATGGGATGGAAAGCAATGGAATGGGATGAGGTAGGATGCGAAGAGATGGGATGATTCGGGATGGAAAGGAATGGAATAAGATGGAATGGGATGGGATGAGATGAGCTGAGATGGGATGAGAAGCGAAGAAATGGGATGGGATGGGATGGGATGAAATGGGATGGGATGGCATAGGATGAGATGAGATGGGATGAAAAGGAATGGGATGGGATGAGATGGGAAGGGATGGGACGGGATGGGAAAGGATGGGATGAGGTGAGATGGAATGAGATAGGATGGGATGAGATAGGATGGTAAGGAATGAGATGAGATGGGATGGAATGGGATGAGACGAGGTGAGGTGAGACAGAATGAGGTGAGATGGGAAGGAATGGGATGGGATGAGACGGGACGAAATGAGATGCGATGAGATGGGAAGGAATGGGATGCGATGGGATGAGATGGGATAGGATGGGGTGAGATGAGATGGGATGAGATAAGATGAGATGCGAAGGGATGGGATGGATGGGAAGGAATGTGATGCGATGAGATGAAATGAGGTGGGATGGGATAAGATGAGATGGGATAGGATGGAAAGGAATGGGATGAGATGAGATGAGATGAGATGAGATGAGATGAGATGAGATGAGATGAGATGAGATTTGTTGGCATGCCACAGGGGAAGTAGAGCTGCTGAAGAAAACTCCTATGTTACCTGGACCACGGGCTTGCCCAACAAAAGTTATAAATTGGGGATACGCCGACATTATTATAAGTCTAACGCTCTATCTCAGACATGTCAAGGGCACGATCAAGGTTACGAAGTGATAGCTATCAGATTGCACTTTACGAGTGCCGTGGTTTGGATGAGCGTCGTGGCGTGTAAGAGAAAGCTTTAGTCAGGAATTCACAAGGGAATGAATTACTACAGTAATGTAAGTCAATGTTAGGCTATTCATAGCCCTACTAGGATAATTTATTTAGGAAATTTATGTTTCGACAACCATTTGAAAGAATATTTCTTTGGAGGTACACTTGACAATTTATTTATTTATTTATTTATTTTATTTGACAGGATTATGACCATAAGGCCTTCTCTTTCATCCTACCAGATAGCACATATAAATACAAAAAATAAATATAAACACTGATGAAAATAATACAAATTAAATTAAAGCTCTATAGAGGGTCAACAGGGTCAAAGAACACTAGTATAGAGCTCTCATCGAGCTAATACAAGAAAAAAAGAAAGAAAACAGAGATAGCAATGATGATAGTGATAACTGATAATAATAATAATAATAATAATAATAATAATAATAATAATAATAATAATAATAAATACATTACATATTACTTGTCAATTTTACAACAGCATAGTCACAATATATTCATGGGTTAAGCCGAAGTTGTGCAATCTGACAGGTGTTCAAGAACCAATTCCTTGAACTAGAATGTGATTTTTAAATTTAAATTTGAATTTTGATATTGTCCGACAGTGTCTGACATGGTCAGGGAGAGAATTCCAGAGGCATGGAATAGATATGCTGAAAGATGATGAGTAGAATAATGTTCTGTGCAGAGGAATAGAGAGAAGGTACATGTTCCGGGTTTAAAGTAGTGTAAGGTAAACAAAACGAGATGCTAGGTAAGAGGGTGTGGAGGTGTGGATGATTTTAAATAGTAATAATAGGAAGTTGAAGAATCTCTTTTCTTTAAGTGGATTCCAAGACAACAATTCTAGTGACGGTGTTACATGATCGAATTTTCTAATGTTACAAACGAAACGAACGCAGATATTGTGAACACGCTGTAGTCTATGGGCAAGATCAGTATTTAGATTCGTGAATAGAGAATCGCAATAATCGAAGTGGGGTATCACTAAAGTTTGGATCAGGTTCTTTTTAAGGCTGAGACTTAAAACGTTGGTTAAGTGTCTGAGGGAATGAATTATGGAAAAAGTTTTCTTACATAATGTAGGTCATTTGACTTTGAAAATTTAGATTTGAATTTAAATACATTTTTAAATTTTTTACTGTTTTACTATATGTAATTGTGGTATTATTTACTTTTGTGTTTGCTGCAGTGGCTAGATCTATTTTCTTTAATGCTCGTTGGTGGTCTATTATTATAGCTTGTGATTTGTCTGGATTTAGTCAGAGTCCAAATTTGTACGCTCATTGAGCTACAGATGCTAGATCTTCATTAATTTCTAATCCTTCATAATTCTTAATAAAATTTTTTTCACATTATAACATAAACAATTTGAAATATTACTATATTTCGAATGAAACTACCCATTTATGAGTAAATGCGCAGTAGGATATATCCTGACACCTTTTCAAAATTTTTATTTATTGACGAATTTTTCAAAATAAAACTAAAATAAATGAAATCTCTTTGGTTTTTATACACATATACAAACATCTGTGTTTGTACTTGTAAAAGTTTCAATGTTCTAAACTTTTGTCAGTTTTGCTGGAAATTATTCTCATAATGGACTCTGTGAGAATCTGTCAAACGTGGTCTTTGCCTAGTTTTGCTGAGATTCATTTGTGAAAAAACTGTACGCATCTACAGACCTCAGTGCTCCCAATTATTGATATTACTTGTGCTGCAGACTTACAGTGGATGGAATTTAAACAAATAAATAATAACTACCGGTTCAGTAAAATGTTGAACTACTTATAGTTTCAATTGTTTTTTATAATCGTCAATCATTTTCATCATATCATATTCCGCGACGTTCTTGTATTCATAGGAATTGTATACATCTTAATTTCGCTATACAGTACATTAAATTTCTTACAGATAATGTGTTTTCAGGCTTTATACATTGTGCCTCTCCATCGTAATGGCGGCTTGAAAGCTTGAATAACCGATCATCATGCTAATATTGAATAACAGCTGCTGCTGATTCTAGAAGTAATGATCCGATTTTAATGTCAATTAATAGTCTTCATAAATAATTGATATCCCTAACGTAATTTAATCTTATACTTACTTACTCATGGATTTTAAGGAACCGGAGGTTCATTCCGTCCTCACATAAGCCCACTATCGATCCTATCCTGTGCAAGATTAATCCAGTCTCTATCATCATATCGCACCTCCCTCGAACCCATTTTAATATTATCCTCCTATCTACGTCTCGGCCTCCCCAAAGGTCCTCTTCCCTCCGGCCTCCCAACTAACACTCTATATGCATTTCTGGATTCGTCCATACGTGCTACATGCCCTGCCCATCTCAAACGTCTGGATTTAATGTTCTAGTTAGGTCAGGTGAAGAATACAATGCGTGCAGTTCTGCGTTGTGTAACTTTCTCCATTCTCCTGTAACTTCATCCCTCTTATCCCCAAATATTTTCCTAAGGACCTTATTCTCAAATACCCTTAATCTCTGTTCCTCTCTCAAAGTGAGAGTCCAAGTTTCACAACCATAAAGAACAACCGGTAATATAAATGTTTTATAAATCCTAACGTTTAGATTTTTTGACAGCAGACTAGATGACAAAAGCTTCTTAACCGAATAACACGCATTTACCATATATTTATTTAGCGTTTAATTTCCTCCGAAGTGTCATGTATATTTGTTACTGCTCCTCCAAGATATTTGAAATTTTTCACCTCTTCGGATGATAAATCTCCCATTTTTATATTTCCATTTCGTGCAATATTCTGGTCACGAAACATAATCATATACTTTGTCTTTTCGGGATTTACATCAAAACCTATCGCTTTACTTGCTTCAAGTGAAATTTCCGTATTTTCCCTAATCGTTTGTGGATTTTCTCCTATCATATTCACGTCATCCGCATAGACAAGAAGTTGATGTAACCCGTTTAATTCCAAACCCTGTCTGTTATCCTGAACTTTCCTAATGGCATATTCTAGAGAAAAGTTAAAAAGTAAAGGTGATAGTGCATCTCCTTGCTTTAGCCAGCAGTGAATTGGAAAACCTTAAGATAGAAACTGGTCTATACGTTTCACTAAGACACATTTCAATTAATAGAACTAGTTTATTCGGAATATGAACTTCTATAAGAATATTATATAAAACGTTCCTCTTAACAGAGTCATATGTCTTTTTGAAATCTATGAATAACTTCCCATCTTTCCTACAATATCTGTCGAATACAACAAATCTGAACAATAGTCGATATATTACGCCTAAAACCACACTGGTGATCCAATTTATGAACAAAAATGAATCATCTTCCCAGAAATATATATGTCTACACAAAGTGTTTTAGTAGAATGTGACGTTTTTTCAAAACACTACCGTTTCTAGCAATTTTGTGCTTTGGAGAAAATATTGGTTGCTATGCGACCTTCAAAACATGCCATTTCTCCTGTGATTGTAGGATATTATATTAAAGCTAACTGGACGGTGGCAGAACGTGTATTTGCAGTAGCAGCTTGTATTGTGTCTAAATACAGATTTTCTGAATAAAGTCATTATCACTGATTAACTCCACAAATTCTTTACTGTATTAACGTTTTAGGCAATTACCTGGCTGACTAGTTTCGATGTGTTATCCTTCATTGTTCAAAGGCTAGTGAAGGTCCCGAGTAAACTTCCAGTTTCCTGTTTTGGTGGGAGTGTATTCATGATTGTGTCGAAAAAGGTGTGTGTTTTGAAATTGAGTTGGATGTTGAGGATGTGCTGAGGGTGTGTTTTTGTGTGTTTGTAAATTTCATATTGTTCTAGAGTGTCAAGGTTCTGGTTTTGGATGCGTAATATTTACATGTCGGTGTCTATGCTGCTGTTGTTGTGATTGGAGTTTCTGATTGTTCTGCGTAGGTTAAATTGTTGTGCAGTTTGGTTATGGCTGTGATATGTTTCTTGTAACATAAATGGAAAAAATAGAACAAAACAACCGATACTAAAGTTTTCTCTGAAATTAATTACAATTTCAACAGAATCATAGCCTACGTTTAGGAATTAATTTTCAAAACGTAAACCGTTACAGAAAATGAAAATGCAGTCGAACTTCGATATTTAGAAGTGTTTTCGGAAATGGATCATGCTTCGAGTACAATCTCAATTGAGGTAGAAGCTGCAATAAGGACCTATAACTCCAAAATGCTGTTCTGAGATACTACTGGGTGTTCATTTCAAAGTGCGTCATGACATCACTGTTGTGAGTCAGCGATTTGAAGCGAGTTTCAGCTTTTATGTCAGAGAAGTTGCCTATTAATCAAGGCGTTCAATCTGAACTTGAGAACGTGTACGGTATAACTTGAATGTCGTAGCAACAGATGGCGGTCTGTAAAGTCTGTGTGCTACCATAACCTCTTTCGAACTGTGTTTTGCGCGGGCAAGTCGTACGCAGGGTATTTGTTATCATCGATTGCGTACGGCAACATTCCACAACACAAATCAAAATGCTCCGTGTCCATGTTGACCGTCCAAGTTAACAAATACGTAAGTAATCGTCTTAACCCTCTCCCCATATCCCGACAGTAAGAAAAAAACTCACTTCAGTACGTGTTTCCAAACAGTTCACATTCTTGCCACTACTGGCGTTACCCTACGTATCGGTAAGTAATCTTCAGAATGAACTCCGTGCTTGCTAGGCAACTTCTCTCGCATTTAGGTAATACGCCTCTGCGGAAGTGTAGGAAGATTGAATTCTCTAGGCTCATCGGCTAGCCACATGACGACATACAGCGAGCCATGACACATTTTGAACTGAACACCCAGTAGAGTTGAATTTTTGATAGCAGTGCAATAACCAATGAACGGAAAATTGCTGGAGAGGAAGCATTATGTTAGTTTTTTTTTATCTTTTATGGAGGAGAGACCCGAAGGCTTGCACTACAGCCTGAGGCTTATTGTGCTTACCACTCCTATTCTGTGAATGACTAGGTGGTCGAATTTCCGCGCTTTTGTTCAAGTACAGCACGCCGCACCGCCCGGCCTATGGTATGGATGATGATGATGATGATGATATGTGAATTAATGATTGCGAAATCAGTCCGAAGTCAAACGCCAAAAGTTACCCAGCAATTCTACTTCAATCGGTTGAGTGAAACGCCGGAAAGAAACCCAACCAGTTAACTTGTCCCAACCAGGATTTGAACCCGGGCCCGCTCGTTTCACAGTCAGGCGCACTAATCGTTACTCCACAGGGGTTGACATTGTGTTATTTACATAATTTAACCCTTCGTTACTCGCGTTAAATTCCGTAACGCCAGTACTCACCTGGATTACAATGGTAATCCACATTTGTTTTTGTTTACAGACAAGGTTTAAACATTGGAATTAGATTTAAATGTTAAGAAATATATTGTTTTCAGTTATTACAGTAATAAGAATAGATATGGTACGCATAACGGAACGTATTAAATATAAATATTAATAATGAAATTGATAGTACACAAATTGCATTCAAGTGACATGTTTGCATAATATTTCAACACTGGTCGTGTCTTTGAGTCATAATTTATTGTTGCATCATAGTTATGAGTTAGTTCACTATCATCATAATTATGTAGGTTATCTAGCATTGTTGCTCACTCGATGTTTGAAGGTCATCTGAACTCTTGATCTCTCTTAATCTCTCCCACGGGAAACGCAAGTTCACTACTGCTGACCTTACTTACGTCATATTTGATAACCGAATACCTCACTCAGGGGTGTAGCAATGAAAAAATTCAGGGATGTAACAATCATTCTCACTTCACTTGTAATATTTTACAGATGTTTTTGTGTATTGTAAGAAGGATATTGATGCACTTTCATGTTTATGTTTGCATTTCACACTTTACACACGTGAGTCTAATCTACATCTGATTCAATTATCTGAGTAGGCCTATGCATTTCTTCTACACAGTTCAAACAAATTACATCTGAATGAGTAGGACAAATTCTCTTCAAGCACTGGGAACAAGATTGTCTTGTGCTCTTGTTTCTTGTTCTACCACACATGTAGCACCTACCAATACCTTCTGGCCGTGTTCCTTCTTCTTGACCTGTTTGTGGAATGCCTAACAGTTGCTCTCCTCTTCTCTTTATTTCTCTTGGAATTGTCTGTTGGGTGATACGCTCGGAAATTAGTGGCTTCATTAGGTCCAGAGCAAGGGTTTTTAGGAAGTTTTTCCGTAGAATTTTTTGTTTGTTTGCAGAATAAACAACAAGAGCATTGACACCTGCTATGTTTAGTAAGTCAAAGAAAATAGTCAGAGGCCAGCGGCGTGAATTTCTGCTTAAATCATAGGCTGAGCATAACTGGTCCAGGACATCCACAACACATTTAGTTCTATTATAAAAAGATATTATTTCAGGCTTCTGGCTTCCTCCTGTTTCCTCATCCATTGCCTTATCATAATGCATGGTTGATAATGCTAACACTGTTTTGTTTTTCTTTGGTACATACGAAATAATTGTGCAGTTTTCATTGAATCCAAACAATGTACTGTTAACTTCCTTGTCTTGAGTAGTTGTGAAATGAGGAGGGATTTCTCTTTTGTTTTTTTTCAAGGTTCCTACAAGTGTAATTTTGTCATTTTCTAGAAGATCTAAACACAGAGGTATGCTCGTGAACCAGTTATCGGTGGTCACATTTCTTCCTGTTCCTTTGATGGGATGAACCAGCCTCTTCACCACTGCATGTGCACTGTTACTTTGGTGAAATGGACCATCTGGTTGAATACCAGCATAAATTTCCAAGTTATGAGTGTAATATGTTTTCACATCCACCATAGCAAAAATTTTGATCCCATATTTTGCTGGTTTAGTAGGTATATACACTTTCATGGGACATCGTCCTCTGAATGCAACCAACTGCTCGTCTATAGTTACATATTCGCTTGGAATGTAGCACCTTTGTGAATTCTGAACAAATAACTCGAACACTTCACGTACAGCAGCCAGTTTATCAATTTCTTTCCTTTCCTGCCTGTCATGAATGTTATCAAAGCGTAGACATCGTAACAAAAATTGGAATCTATTGTAGGTCATAGTCAGGTAAATTGACTCTATACCTGTTCCATTTTTATCCCATAGTTCTCTTACGTTCAGTCTTCCCGATTTCAAAGCACCGGCAAGATACAAAATACCTAAGAGTGCTCGAATTTCAACGTCATTTGTTAATTTGCAATCCCTGTCAAGTCCGTAATTACGCTTCACTTTTTCAATATAAATATTAGTACACCTTACTATTACATTGATTATTGTCTGATCAATAAAGCAGTCAAAACACTCTGTGTGTGTCCGCGCATTTTTTGCAGCTCTTTTAGGGCCCGGTAAATGAATCACTATATTTTGTGCTCTTCTTCTCCCTCGTAGAGATACTGGTTCTTCCTGCCAAATTGTAGTGTTGTCTCTTCCCGTATAGCAGTTTCCATCATTTATAGACATTAGTCTTTCATCACCATCACCATAATCATCATCCTCCTCCTCATTGTCTTGTTCTGAATTAGAATCGTGAACTTCATTCAAAAGATCTTCTTTGTTGCTTTCATCATCACTTTCATTTTCAATGCCAACATCCAGATCTTCATCTAGCCACTTGCAAATATTGCTTGTATTTTCCGTACCCATTGGAGCCAACTACAAAGAGGATGGAACGATATCACACACTTTTTTCATAAAGTTCCTGCATTGCATCACTCATAACCATATAAAAACTATTACACTTACCTGAGCAAGAAACTGACGTCAGTACTCGCGTGGATTACAATGGTAATCCACTCGGAAAAACTGCGTATAACTTGATAAAACTCCGTATAACTTTCCAAAGCGTTGCGACAAATACGTCTAAACACCAGTAATGCCTCACTTAGACTGTGACGAGAAATTGCATTGACGCTCAGCTACGCAGTGCTGCAGGCGGTGACGTAATACAGGATTAAATATCAGTGGATTACTATTGTAATCCACGCGAGTACTGAAGGGTTAAAGGATAATGAATAAAAATGGTGCATGTTATGGATCCTTTTGCGGAGAACGCACCTAACATTCAAAAGTAAAAATAAGCAGTGTGTAATTTTTATAAAGATTATTTCTATTTTTTGAAGTAACACATAATAATAATATTATTAATGACAGTCTTTAACTTTTCTTTAGATCTTAAGATATTTTCCAAAGAAAATGGCAAATCATGAACATTTCGGAAAGTTAAAAAATATTTTCAAAATAAAATAACGAATCGTGAATATTTTAAGATGTTTATCGAACAAGGTAGCATATCATGAACATGTTGATTAGTAAAATTTGTTTCCTAACCAGGTAGGAAAATTTTTTGTTCGTTTCACATCCTTATTTTCCCATGATTTCCCTCCTCTTCTCTGTCATAACTTTCACTCTACTCTTAATTTTCCGTAGCCTCAGAAACTTGGAGAAGAGACTCATAACACAAACGGCTATCCTTTTTTTACGTATGGAAATAAGTCTCTGACGCCCTAACTTTGTTTTTCTTCAGTGGAACTCGAAGTGCTGATTGAATATCCAGGCATCGTAGGCAATTTTTCACGTCTGCCCATTCTATCTCATGTTTTTTTTTCTCTATTTTCTTTTCAAATTATTTTCATTAAAAGTTTTTGCGGACAAGGTAGAGTGTCCACCGCTCACTGAACGAATATTGCACACTTTTTTCACTGTCAATGTGACGCTATAAATTAATTTTCAACATTTTTATCACAGCCACAACATTTTTCAATTTTTACTGCATAGACAGTTATATGGAATTATCACTGCATTGATACATTGATTAATTCACAGAACGCACGGTTAACGAACTAAATGTAATTATGAAGAGTGAAGACAAAACACTTTCCACCTCTTCCACCAGATGGTTCTTGACACGTATACCAAGGCGTGCTACATTTTCAAACAGAATGATACTAAACGTGAGGAATTTTACTACAGATGTGTAGTATTATGTGACAGGTTAGGCTAGGTTAGATTAGGTGTGTATTATGTGACAGGTTAGGTTAGGTTAGATTAGGTGTGTAACATTATGTGAGAGGTTAGGTTAGGTTAGATTAGGTGTGTAGTATTATGTGAGAGGTGTTGGCGACACTGAAAACACCGTCGCAATCAGACAAAATGGTCATCTTTTTCATTCACGCACGACGAATTTGGTATATAAGTTAAGTTCGTATTTGGGACAGATTGAGTGGGCATACAGCTCTCCCAGGATCATATCCAATTTCCAGTAGGATACTACTGTATAAATTCTACGCATTTTCAAGGAATTTTAACAATTTTCTCCAGAGCCTGGGACATAAGCAAACTTCACCGACTTTACTTTCACTCCTTCACTTATTACAGGTAAATTCAATTCTGCTATTTAATATTTTGCAGTACTTATCAATGACAGTCAACAACGAATATGTTTAATAGATAAATATGCCATAACATTTATTAAAATAAACATGTTTACCACCATTATTGTTCAGAATAAATTTCTCCACGAAATTCTGCGGATATGGGAGAAACTGCGGAGAATTTATTACGTTCTCCCAGAAAATGGTCCATGGGGCTATGAACCTTATTACAGCTTCCTTCACTTTCATAATAAGGTATACTATCCTCGTTCAAATTAACACCCAACAGCGCTGCTAACACAAAAAGTCGAAATGTCGCTACAACACTGACGAATTACCACTACGTTCTGCTACACAAGTAATCATATTGTGCAAGATAACCAAAATATAATTCTCACAGCGAGATATGATGTATTTGTTAGAGAAAGTGAAGCTTGAAGGTATAAGTTATACTATTTTAACACTATTTGTGATATTGTCATCATTGTTGTTGATTATGTTGATCTACAGTACTTGTTAAAAAATAACACATTTAAAATTGGGAGAAATTGATTAAACGACTTCGGATAAAAGTAATGCAAATCGATAACTGAAGAATACAGCTCATCTTCATCGGACTATGTTATGATTTCACTTTCCTCAGACTGATACATATAGTACGATTATTTAGTCCTGACAGTCACTGACAATGTGCGCCTGGGTCAGGCGAGTCCAATAAGTTACGCTGCTCCTACTATTTCCCCTCTTTCGCGTCGCTGAGCTGTCAGGACTAAATAATCGGTCTGTACTTCTACCAAATTCATTGACATGATCATTAGTGAATGGATAGGTCAAACAGGTACTTTTTTATTAGTAAATCTAGCTTCACCTAAGCCATTTCTCATTTTTGTTTTATATCGCCTATCATAATAAAAACACTTTCTATTACTCGTATCCTCCTACTTTTCCATGAGGCAACACCAAAAACAGTTTAGCTAACTTTCCAATGTTCGAAGAAACGTAGGCCTACTCATTTTTCGAAAATATTTTCTACAGAAAAAAATTATAAAAAAGGGATTGAAACTAAGAAGTTGCTACGTTCCGATACGTCTGAGTTTTCGCCAAATTCCGCTACCCAGCCGCTTTCAAAGCGCACGCTTTAATTTGAAGATAAAATACTTTAAGATAAAATGCTGTTTAGTGATACTGCTCCAATCACAAGACGCCGTAACATATATCCATCAGTGATGCGTTAGCATTTTCAAATGACATGTCCATGTCAACTCCAAGTGGAGGACAAAACAACGCTGTCATAGCATCACTTAATGGATGACGACAAAAAAAGTTAGTAATAATTATTTTAATTCCGATTTTAATTAAATGTATTCTTATAGCTTAAGGGGAGTCTGTACTGCCTATCCCAGCAATGTAAATTTCATCTAATTTAGGTGCACTTTTCTCAGGACTTACATAAGATACACATTTGAAATTTTTAGGGGTTATTCTTCAAGTATTATTGTATGTAACAGGCTAATATTACGCTCCTTATCTTTTATTACTCTGCTCTACATTGATGGGATGGAAGTACAGACTCCCCTTCAAAAATTGATTCACTGTGGATAGAAGTGGTAGAAATCAGTGTACTCGTATTGATGTCGATATAAAAATATGGTTGTAACTAGGGATAATCTTTACAACAAGAACATGACAACAGCGCTTCACATTGCGAAAATTGATGCGTGCAAAACGGATATGTAGAACACAAAGCTTGCCGGTAGAGAACTAAATCACAGCGACAACTATATACAGTGCGAGCCAGGAGGAAAGGTACATAGTGAGAGAGGTGATAATATTGATAATTCTGAATAAAAAAGTTTATATAAACATATACCCTGTTCTTAACAGTATCTGATATGCAGCTGTTTGACTATAACGGGCGTCAGTCTCATGTCCTTCATCAGCACTCACATGCGGACGCAAACAAAACGGCATTAGTTTGTTGTAGGATCAATTAAAGTATCCTGGGCGTTGGATCGGTCGCGGTGGAGTCACTTCTTGGCCACCGAGGTCACCCGATTATACTCCATTGGATTACTGTGTTTGGGGTTAGCTTAAGAGCGAAGTTTATAAGTGCAAAGTGGAAACAAGGGAGGAACTTCTGGCTCGCATTTTACATGCTTGTGTTAAAGTAAAGGAATGTCCGAATCAGCTCAGATCAGCAGCACAGCAGCTGTCTACAAGAGCTGCAAAGTGCATTGAAGTTGACGGTGAACTTTTTGAAAATGTTCTGTAAAGAAATAGAACGTAAAGTAAGCCTAACAATGTTTTAATTTACTATCATGTGCCCTTTTCCCGTTCCTCACTGTTTCCATTAATTTTCTCCGAAACCATTAAGAAGAGGACATATGTTCATATAAACTTTTTTTTGTTCAGAATCACCAATATTATCATCCTTCAAATCATGTCCCTTTCCAACTGACTCACTCTGTATAAGCTATTAAGTTTCAGTTCCGTTTCACAATATTTATCTTTTAATTACACAACACGGTCTCACCGCTTTGAGTACGACTGGAAGTCATTGCATTCGTGTGCTGGTGCAATTACAACCGTACCTCGGGGCTCTCAGGCCAGCTTCTACAGGCGACACAGTTAATATACTTACTTAATGTTGGTCTGTATTATGCCTGATAAGTGCTAAAGTATTGAGACATAAACTGTTAAGTTGGCTCGTTGGTCTAGGGGTATGATTCTCGCTTAGGGTGCGAGAGGTCCCGGGTTCAAATCCCGGACGAGCCCGAAGTTTTTATTTTTCTTTTAATCATTTATCTTAAACGAGAAAGTTTCATGTTATTTTTTTAGTTGGCTATTTAACGAAGCTGTATCAACTAGATTATTTAAAAAGAAACATAAGCAACAGGAGAAAAAGAAACAGAATACAATAAAGAAAGGAGAGACATACTTCAGCTAGAACTGAGTATTTGTTCTTAAAACCACCATAGCTACCCAACTTAATTATAATTATTTATATATTGCATATAGACTTAAATGAATTACAGTATTTCATAAATTAAGTTCTTCCTTTTTCGTATACTATTTATCTCAGATTAAATAAACATGTACTATTCGTTAAAATATAACTGAAAAATATTGCTGGAGAATCTTTAGTGAATTGTAAATAAGCATAATTTGAAATATGTATCTCTATTGTATTGTTTATTGAAAGGCATTAGAGTGAAATCCCCAAGGAGCCCGAACAGTGGGACGTCCAAGAGGCACATGAAGGAGCTCTGTGAGAAAAGAAGTTGAAAGTACTGGAAGAGTGTGGAATGAGGTCAAAGCTATTGCTGCCAATCGTGTCCGATGGAGATTTCTCATTGATGCCCTATGCTCCACCAAGGAGTGAAAGGACCTACTACTGCTACCACTATTGTATTGCTTAAGGCTGGTTGAGTTTTGGCCTTAACTCTGCCAGCGAAAGTAAAACATTCAATTGCATTGACCACAGTTACAATCCGCATCACCGTTTTTGACGTGTGAAATAAGTAATGGGAACGTTAAGTGCTAGTGTCTTACCTTTACCGTAGTCAGTCTGGCAACTGTGTTTGGCAAATGGCTGATGTGACGTGTATAGGAAGTGGTACAGTTCTCAGCTGCACTAGCAACATGCTCACAAACTGGGCACTATACTCTAAGACCACGCCAAAAACGCTGGCGCCAGCATATATTTCTATGAGGCAATTTAAGTTATAAATGTACTCAGTTTACCCAAGTTTCCACAACTTAAGAAATGGTATGATAAATTTCATACTTGAAGTGTCAACAACACCCATTCCAGATAGTTTTTGGTTTCTCATGAAAATTTATGTCTTTGTTGCACTATAGTTGTTTAAAAAAAACCCCTTCAATTATTGTCGGTCAAATCAACAATTAAGCGATATTTTCAATGAGTTCTTCAAGTGAAAGAATTTTCAAATTTCAGATTAATTAATGACAAGAGAAAAACAAATCTTTAAATTACACAAATCTATTAATGTATAAAATCAATCAAAATTATACATTTTCGACGTGCGCTGGTAGGAAGGTAGGGCCAAAGGACTCAATATACCTTATCAATTACAGCAATTAATTGAAATAGCAATCAAATTTTTATTTCTACACAAACACAGCACTGTAAATTAATTACATACATCAACTTACATGCAAACATTCTCATGGGGGCAGATAAAAAAGTTATTTTTTTTCTTCCGCCATGTTAATAATATTAAAACAAGTTCTTATACAAATTTCAGCCACTCGAGCGCAATTATTGCGATGACTGTAAAAATAAATTTCTCGGAGGCCGTTTATAGAAAGAAAATACAATTTTATGGAAATATATTTTTTTTAAACTGATAGACCAATAATTATTATTGAGCTACTTTTCAACATATTCCACACTGGAATTGGACATTTGTCATACCGTGGACTCAACTTTGGTATCCCTGTGACGTATAAGTCTACCACCTGGGATCGTAACCAGTGTATGACAGCCGTCTGCACATCTCTGTCGATCCCATAGTATGATAAGTGTCTCAGTTTCAGTGGGGAATATGTTGAAAAATAACTCAACAGTGTTATATCTATTCCAATAAATTTTTCCAATGAAACTGTGTTTTTATTTGTGTAAATGGCCCCAGGGAAACTTATATTTTACGGCCCTCGTAATTGGGCTTGAGTGGCCAAAATTTGTACAAGCATTTGTTTTGACATTATTAACATGATGGAAGAAAAAAAAATAACTTTTTTATCTGCCCCTATGGGAAAGTTTGCTTGTTAGAAAGTATATTTTATTATTAAAATCATATAATATGTAATTGTTCGATTTACAACAGCCACTTATTTTCTACATTTGAAATTAGTGTAATATTTTATCAGTGAATGCGTTTCTCACGTGCTGAAGACAATAAAGGAAGATAAAGAACTCTTATTTCCGCTATGTGATACATTTTTGAGCGTGTATTTATCAGCTTTATCAGATAATCCACGTAATTATTCATTTTAAGCATGCCCATTTGGATTGAAATTGCCAGAGAACTGCCGTAAACACAAAATAGAACATATTATGCTACAAGAACGATTATTCGACGTTCTTAACGCCAGTTTTGGCACAGTTGATTTTAGAAAAGTTGTTTAAGTTAAAGTCTGTCCAACGAAAGAATAAAGTGGTATAAACACATACACGCGATCTTGAGATCTCTGATTGACTAATATTACAATGGTTGGTAATTATGGTGATACATTTCGGTTTGTAATTGATTTTTTATGGTTTACAACACTTTATTCTTTCGCTGGACAGATCTTAGAGTCATTTATACATACGCAGGATGATCCATTCGAGAAGATATAAAATAAAGACGCTGTAACATGTGATCAGTTACTATTTATTTGTCTATAATGTGTATACAGGGTGTCCCATTTATCTTGTGAACCTATTATAACTTTCTTGTTAGGATAGATATTGGAATTTTTGTTTTTGAGCGTTATGTTAGAACGAGGAGCTAACATGAGTGTGGAGATTTAGTGCATGTAACTACATTATGGTACAAGATACACATGGCGTCATCAGTTTTTCAAACAGCACTACATACTTTAATCATGTTACATTCATTACACACATTAAGACGAGTTCAAAAATGTATCACAATGTCAACTTCCCAATCAATAACAACAAAAGGAAACAAAAACGTACTTCCAATGTGAAAATGTTATACTTTGAGTCACAAAAGATGTTTCAAGTAGTGGCCATTCACATTAATGCACATTCGAAGGCGTTCCCCGAAAGACCGTATTAATGTCCGGGATGTTGCTGGCTGAATTGACACACAAGCCTGTCGAAATCGTTGCTACATGTTATCTGGTATTGTCAGAATGTTCTGGTAAACACTGTCCTATACAGTTCCCTACAGAAAGAAGTTGAGTGGCGACAAGTCCGGAGAACGTGCAGCCCACTGTATGTGGATTGTGGCGTCGACAGTTGTTGTGGTTTGTTTACATGTTAAGACAGCAAACACACGACATGTACGGACGTCAGTCGTCTTTCGTTTTGTGTAAGTTAATGCACAAGATGAATGAAACACCACAAGAAACGGCACATTCTGATGACATTTTGCATTTTGTTGTTGTTATTGATTGGGAAGGTGACATTGTGATACTTTTTTGAAGTCGTCTTAATGTGTGTAATCAATGTAACATGATTAAAATATGTAGTGCTAGTTGAAAAATTGATGACGTCACGTGTATCTTGTACCATAATGTAGTAACATAATGTAGTTTTGTCCACACTAGCGTATACACCAGCGCTGTGATCGACAAAAGCTGTGTCGTGACGTAACTATAACGTCATTGGTCGCGACACATGACCCTGCCTCTATTCAAGCATAATGATGGCAACATACTCCCACCCTCCTCTAACTCTGTTCACTTCGTTACAAGTAAGTTTGCAGAATCAGCAGGGGACGTACATTTATAATGCTGTTAAGTACCCTACGGTGGCTGAGTGGTCAGACCTGCGGCCTGCCACGCAGAAGGCCTAGATTTGAGTCTCAGTCAGGTCTGGAATTTTTTATTAAAAATCCATAATGACACTTGTGATGAACAATATCGCATTTGGGGTTTCTTTCCGGGTTCTCGGGTTTTTCTCCATATTAGATATCACGTCATTCCGTCACCATTTCTCCACTTCGTCATCATTTCATAGCAATTTCCTATCGCCGACTGGCGACGCACGGAGGGGGCTGGCCTAGGGACGAGGAAAGTTGCCTGCTCGAACTCTGAGTAAGCAGTGAACCTTACAGTCAGCCAGTATGGGTTAAGGAGTGCGCGAAGCTTGAGAGTTAGTGCAATAGATCGTTACAAGCTGCAGTTCGGGGACATAGTGCCCCCTTCCCGTAAATTGTATTCCATTCCAATGCTGTTAAGTGCGTTGGATATTATGTTTCGAAAATGTATCTTTCAAAACAGAAAACAAATGAGTAGAAAACTTGAATTTCAAGAAGCGTGGTAGGAACAGTTTTTTTTTTGTGCTGATAGAGAAAATATGAAATGCTCAGTGTATATGAATTGTAAGAATCCTCTTCCGTCTCAGCGATCTGAGGTGTTAGCCCCTTCTCCCGTCGGGAGGGGAGTGGGTTCCGCTGCTGGCCACCAACTACCGCTTCTTAACATATCCATGGAAGCCGGCCGAGACAGTCAGCAACTTCGGAGGGCCGTCGCAGGCGTGATCTGAAAACGAAGAAAGAAAACCGGAAATGAAGATGAAATGATGATAAGGGAGGAAAGGAAGTTGCGAGAATGAATGGGTTCCATACGCCTGATAAAGTTACTTGATATTCATCCCTAGGAATGAGAGAAAACCCCCGTAAAAACCTCACCCAGGCAACTTGTCTTAAGTGGGGATTCGAACCCCGGCCTCCTTGGTTCGGGAGCAAAAAAGCTACCACGAGACCACAGCGATGGACAACTTATGCTGTTACGTGTCTTCGATGGTTGCTTTGACTGATTACCTGACTGGATTTTTTTTCTGAGGTATTTCCCAGCTGTGAAACGAATGCCGGGAAATCCCTTCGGGATTTTTCTGCCTGATCTCGTAAAATACCATCATGTTATCAGTAATTCCACCGATACTTTTTAATAACCTCACAGTTAATATAATATTAAATCATCGATCAAGTACTTTTATACTGATCTCAACTAATAGTTCTCCAATTAAATTTGAATTCATGTTGCATGTTTTTAAGTGTTTGTTTAAATGCATGTCTTTTATTCTTAATTTGTATATTTAATTGACACATTAATTTTATAAAGTGATTTGTCGAATTATATGAAAGTACGTATAGTATATACTGCAGCTTGACTACGTGTGATTCAAAGAAAGCCATCAAAATTTTCCCTTGTAATGTTGTATGAGATTAATACCCAAGATTGCACAGTGATAGTGTGCCAGTGTGAAGACACGTGGTTATCGGTAAATCAGTGATATCTTATTTGGTTATTCATTATATCTAAATATTTATTTTAATATTTTAAGAAAGTAGTATATCATATAATAAACCTTGATTAATAATTTTATTATCTATAGCAACAATAAATTACTCGCATAAACGTCTTTCCAATAGCGGAATTTAATACAAAGTAATATTTTTGTCTTTCTATTAAACTAGCTATAATTACCTTTAAGAGGTAGAATACTTTTCAAAACTATCATTTAAACCTATCTGTGATTCAATTTATACCAATATTACAACAATAAGGGATTGTTTTGCAAGTAATAAGCTGCAGTAAGTGTTTTTCTTCCTGCGGATTGAAGATGGAGAATTTACAGCATTACACGAACAAACAAACATTAATTTGATTTGTCAAAATAAAATATCTTAAAACATTAAATATTTATTTCCTACTTATGAATAATGTTTAAAATGTTGACATGTTTCATTTTACCAGCTTTATAAAAGAAACTAGCTTCTTACAAAAGTAATTACAATAAATGTTTATATTTACTGCAAATAATTTATTTTATAGTGCATTTTTCTTCATGAATCCCTTAAGTATTTTTAGAATTTTTACTGCATGAAGTTTTGCAGTCCGGTCAATTATAAAAATTATTAAATTATAATATTTTTCTGTCCATACCTGTGGAGTAACGGTTAGCGCGTCTGGCCGCGAAACCAGGTGGCCCGGGTTCGATTCCCGTTCGGGGCAAGTTACCTGGTTGAGGTTTTTTCCGGGGTTTTCCCTCAACCCAATACGAGCAAATGCTGGATAACTTTCGGTGCTGGAACCCAGATTCATGTCACCGGCATTATTACCTTTATCTCATTCAGACGCTGAATAACCTAAGACGTTGATACAGCGTCGTAAAATAACCTACTAAAATAAATAAAACCATTATCTTTGATAATGGAAGATTCGTTAAAAATATTCATGCAACATAATGACATGCCACGAAAAAGCATATTCTGTAATGAGAAATAAATAATAACAAAATTTAAATGGACTGAAGTGACTTTCCACGGTTGCAAACGATGAATAAACAAATAATTGTTTATGATACTATGACCTCTTTGACATTGAAAAGTCTATTATTAATTATAGAATTTTTTAAAACCTAAAAATGACTCTTGTAAAATCTGATGAGTGTGGCTTGTCATTATGTAACGCCTAGTCCTTCAATATTGAAAGGAAAGAATATAGTGTACACTATAACAAAAGCTTAAACTGATACCAGAAATAAATAGAAATTAATTTGGTATTGAGATCTGAAAAAAAATATAAAAGCCACACTCCTTATTTTGGAGGCAAATTCAATGCGTTAACCTACAATCTTATATGCCAACTCCTCATAAAATTCTGAATATTCGCCATTATTCTGCCAAGAATTTCTTTGCGATGAATTACAGCCATTGCCTTGTCTCGACTTCTTTCATTTCACGTTTATCATATCTTGTTAATCATCGTATTAAAACTAATGTTATCAGCAAGAGATAGGACTTTGATATCCACGTCTTACGATAAGTCATAAGTGACAGAACGAAATGTAATAGACATGTACGAATCAGCAGGACAAAATAATTAATCTATATAATTCACGAGACAAGTCAAGTCCATTTCTTTCAATTGTTTATCTCTACATTCCCTCATTGTAATTCAGATTAGGTATCATGATCTTGCAATAAAATCGTTTCCTTATTTTAACGGCAGATGTATTTCACATAATACTTTTTTCCTGTCTTACGGAGTACGATCTTCTGGCCTGTACGATTGGACGTCCTTCTTTGTGATCAGTGCTACTCTTGATATCAAATAGGACATTCGTTCTTCGCTGGTTCACATTTTCTTAGGCCTCACGTATTACTTCTCTCGATATTGTAAAACTAATTACTTATTCGAAAATGTACGTGTATGTATGTATGTATGTATGTATGTATGTATGTATGTATGTATGTATGTATGTATGTATGTATGTATGTATGTATGTATGTATGCATGTATGCATGTATGCATGTATGCATGTATGCATGTATGCATGTATGTATGTATGTATGTATATATGTATGTATGCATGTATGCATGTATGTATGTATGCATGTATGTATGCATGTATGCATGCATGTGTGTATGTATGCATGTATGCATGCATGTGTGTATGTATGCATGTATGCATGCATGTGTGTATGTATGCATGTATGTATGTGTGTATGTATGTATGTGTGTATGTATGTATGCATGTATGTATACATGTGTATGTATGTATGCATGTATGTATGTGTGTATGTATGTATGTGTGTATGTATGTATGCATGTATGTATACATGTGTATGTATGTATGTATGCATGTATGTAGGCATGTGTATGTATACATGTGTATGTATGTATGTATGTATGTATGTGTGTATGTATATATGTATGTATGCATGTATGTATACATGTGTATGTATGTACAGTGTGTGTATGTATGTATGCATGTGTATGTATACATGTGTATGTATACATGTGTATGTATGTATACATGTGTGTATGTATGTATGTGTGTATGTGTACTTTTTACACTATTGCGACGAACTATGATATCGCTCGTCAATGATATATTATTAAGCATCTGGCTATTTGTTACTGTTGAATAATTTCAAGGTTTTGATTGGTCCTTCACCTAAGAAGAATATGTGGCACTTAATTAGAGTGCAAAGAGAAAACAGGAACGTTTACGTAAAAATGAAGAAACTAGTTTCATATGAAGATTCCACTGCAATAATGATGGATGTCATTTGGAATACATTTTGCAGGATAAGCAATTGAAAGTTTGAAATGCTTAGCGCTCAAAGTTTAACTGTGATTTTCCGATCATTACTGGACAATGACTATCAGTGTTAATGCCATATAACTCTGTATGTACATTCTATATGTCTTAAGCTATGCATTGACAGTCTTGGTTCATTTTCGACAACTATCATTCTTGCAGTGGACTCTTCATATGTAACTGGAAGTGACTCAATTAGATAATCCTTGATGGCGTGATTGTGAATGAAACGTTCTCAACTGTACTAATATTTAGCTGTCCCAAGTATGAACTAGTATCCTGCAACGTTCGATCACGAGAGAGGATATCAAGGTACTACAAACTTCGCCCTACTCCGTAGGCATCCAACAGTACGTGGAAGTGAAGCATGTAAACTAAATTGGTCAGAGGTCTTATGTTCGGTTCAAGTTTGCAGAGTCTCTATGGAACCGAAGTTCTCTTTGCGTTTGTTCAATCTTTCCCCTTCCTTACACATGTTCGGCGCCTCTCTCCATAGTTCCTCCCCTCCTTGCGCCTTTATGCGTTGGCTGCATAAGGGTGTCAGTCACATATCTTGCGAAGTTTCGCATAGTAATGAGTATAGGTAAATTTTCTTATTAATGTGAATAAACACTTGAAAATATACATGTAAATAAATCAAACAAAATATTAAAAAACCGCATGTGTTCATAATACCGACTAGTATTGTGCAATGTTCAAACATGAGAGAGAAAATCAAAACACGACAAAATTCGTCTTATTTCTTATGAGAACTAATCGCAAGATATGTGCTCAAATCCTTGAGCGGTTTAAAATAGCGTCCTGCAATGTTCGAACATGAGAGAGGCAACTAAGGTTTTTACAAACTTCATCTTATTTCATGTGACAAACTACTCGCAAGATCTGTGCTAAAATCCTTAAGCGATTAAAACATGAAGGGGTGGAAGTGGAGGACAGGGAATTTTTTTATAACAAGGTGGAACAAACACGACAAGTCTCCTTCTGCAGAGCGAATATTGAACTTCACCATACTCGACAAATTTGAACAGAACATAGTGCATGTAATGCACAACGCTAGTTTAAAACATGAAGGGATGTGAGAGGAGGAAAGCAAATATTTTTCATAATATTGGGGAACAAACATGATAGGCCTCCTTCTGCAAAGCAAACATAGGCAAATATCGAACTTCGCCATACTCGACAAAATGAACCGAATATAGGATATGTCATGCACGACGATAATGTGTAGTATGAAAATGAAATAATTTATTTTATTTGACAAGCTGGAGAGTAATTTATAATTGTGTATAATATTATGAAAATGAAAACATTTATTTAACAGTTTGGATATTATTTATTTCATTTGTTAACAGAGTGGATATTATAAACTGCAATTATGTAAAGCATGAAAATGATTTTTTTTTCTTTTCTGTCTCTTAACAAATAGGATACTTTAAGTTTATTATGTTTAATATAAAAATGAAATAATCTTACTTATTCTCAGGTTGGATATTGCAAGCTACAATGAATTATGTGTATTATGAAAATGAAATCAATATTTTACTTATCAACAGATTGGATATTATAAGTTATAATGTTGTGTAGTATGAAAATAAAATTATTTATTCTTATGGACTTATACAATTTATTTTATATTATGTGTTCATATTATAATAATTTTATCATCCGTATAGTCACATATCCATTATTACTGAGAAACTGTGATTTATTTGAACACCATATTTACTCGCGAAATTTTCCCCCCTTTTTTTCCATTTTAACATGAAAAATAGGGGAGGGAAATTTATGCGAATTTAATTTTGAATCTGAAATAAAAAAATACATAGGGTACAACTCACTAAAGTTTTACTGCTATTTATTTTAAAGGTCTACAGAAATAATTATGATACTGTAAACAATTTATACAATTAACTTTAATTACACAAAAAGAAAGAGTAATATTGTTAGTAACGAGGTGGGCCAGTGTAGCACCGCTCGCTGCCGTCTGACTGCGTACGATAACACGTGCAAAAGAACAACCCTGATGAAAGAAAATAAAAAAGTTTAATTGATACGGTAAACTATAAAATGCATATTAGGGTCTGGCTACCATCAATAGATTATTACAGTAATTTGGAAGAAAAAGATTTACCCTATCACTCGTCGCTTTCTTCGGAAGTCGCCGCGTCTGCTCCCTTCTGTGATATTTCATTATTGTCATCCCTCTCGCAGATACAGTCGTCTTCCGTGCCGTCCTTTTTGTTCGAGATTTAAGTTTTTTTGAAACTCTTCGCAATTATATCATTTGAAATTAGCCCCCATTCCTGGATGAACTTGTTAACTTTTTCATGTTCTCTCTCTTTTATTTTATTACTGAAACTCATGTTTAAAATATTATGTTTTTTTCAGCTACATTCCTAAATGAATTTTCTTTTTATTTTGTGTTAGATGAAAATACTGATATGTGACCATTTTTTTAATTAATTTATTTTTATCAGACAATCTATCAAAGGTTGAGAAGTGATTTTGCATCACATTGTAGATATGAAATGCATAAATACACATAAAAAATTTCATCACAGAATGTTGGATAGCTTTTTAATTATGAGGGAAACGCTCCATCACTGCACAGTGAACTGCTACTATTTTGAATTAAAAAGAATAATATTTTTTATCGTAAAAATATTTGTTTTTCATATAGCAGAAGAGCAGTGTTTTACACATAGTAATTTTCATTTTTGTACAAGATACAGTAATGGAGGAAAAAAAATGTTGAATATTTCCAAAATTTTACTGCTGTAAGCTGTACCTAACCCCTTAAGAGAGCTGGAAATAAGTGAGGACATAAAATGTTTCTGTTGTAGGTATAACACATCAGACTGCCTTAGATTTATTTAAAATACTCTCCACAGAAACATATCTGCTGTCCTAGCTTAGGGTACCTGCCGCTACCATACATAGCTGCTATGTTGGGCTCTACATTCAGTGTAGCCTATTACCGAACAATTGCTTTCTGAACGAAAACTTGTAAAATCGAAACAAAGATCGTAACAGACGAAAAGTTACGAGTTGTATTTAGAGTGGCAAACTGTGACGTATTTTCCTATCTTGTTGTGGCACAGTAACAACTGAGGTAAATAAAATATAATTTGTCCAACTATAAATCATTAACATGTAGTCTGCGTCAGATGCTTGTGATGAAAGTCCGCCACTGGGATCCGAACGGAATGCTCTATACTCCTCGGTTGATATTACGTCATATGTATTGCGGATTACGTCCAGTGATGTCATCGTGAGTATAAATCTGCCGATAGCTCGTGTAGACTATAATATAGGCTTATGCTTCTTGTCTCAGGTGGAGATATCGCATCGAATCTGGTGGCACAGAAGTGCCAATGTGTGCCATTCTAAATTATGCTGAAACTGGTAACATATAGGAATTTCGTTAAATTTCAAAAATGGGATATATTTATAGTTCATCATTTAAAAATTTTCTTACCTATTGAAACAAGTACTGGAGTTATGTGATTACCTGCTTAAATCTCATTTCCTGTACTGCAAGTAATCACATTATCTCTTCTTTTACGAAAGAAATTGACGTCATCAGATTTCAAAGAAGTAAGATGCGTTTGTTGTACATATTGTTGCGAATTTTCAGACCTTATCAGCACTATTGTAACGGAACAAGATATAGCGATATTATTGATTAAATATCTATAAATCATTCATGGTTCAAAGATCTTCCGACCGCTATGCATGTAGAGTAAATTTATAGTACATTTTTATAGGCAATTAAATAAATTTCGCCTAATTCAAGAGAAGGCTGTACACTACATGCAGATAGAATGATTATATGATAAGATCACACTTTTTACAGTTTTAGAGAATGGAAAAATATGTTTCCGTCAACTTTTCAAACATTTTGAGAAAGTTGTGAGTTATGATGTAAAGTGGATGTATCACTTTTGGAATCCAACTAATTTTAGAGCAGTTTGGACTGAGAAAACAAAAATCGACAGGGAATACAGTTGTTATATTTGTGGTTGAAGTACTGAATTCTTTAAATTTTAAATTATATATTGAAGGGATATTCAGTGATTATATTTTTTGATTTAGCTAAAGCATCTAATTGTATAGATCACAATATTATTGTAAATAAATTAAAGTTTAATGGTATTAAAAATGATATCGCAAGTTAGTTTATATCTTACTTATAAAATGGACAACAAAAAGTGAAAATAAATATACGAAATAGTCACTGCCTAATTATCTTAAAACTTTGAAGTGTCAACAGGAAAGGATCAGAATATAATTAGCTAATATAAACATTTTGACCATACCTATACCCTCTACGCTACTTAACTGATGAATTGTTTGTGCTTATGAATTGACTTAATGGCTTAATCAGTTTGCTGTGCACTGCGTATTTTTGTGTAACTTTTTACTTGTTCCACATCTCAAAGTTACAGTGACGATGTAAGATCTATGGAATACAGTAAATGAAATTAAACTTTTTTTGAACGTGAGATATTCTAACGTCCACACCTGTGGAGTAACGGTCAGCATGTCTGGCCGCGAAACCAGGTGGCCCGGGTTCGAATCCCGGTCGGGGCAAGTTACCTGGTTGAGGTTTTTCCGGGGTTTTTCCTCAACCCACTAGGAGCAAATGCTGGGTAACTTTCGGTGGTGGACCCCGGACTCATTTCACCTGCATTATCACCTTCATTTCATTCAGACGCTAAATAACCTTAGATGTTGATACAGCGTCGTAAAATAACCCAATAAAATAAAAATAAAAATATTCTAACACACTACTTAAAATATAATACAGCACCCTACAAGTATTTCTTTTTTAAGGTTGCAAAGTATAAATTTATATTTTGAGTTTAGGCTTACATTCCCCAGAAATGCAAGGTTTTGAAATGGGATCTGTATGAATTTACTGTTACTTATAGAATAACGATACTAGTTATTATTCGTGTTTCGGATTTTATTCCTTTCTACTATCGTATCGGAATCAACATTTATGATAGTCAGTGTACGAAGAAGAACTTACATACATAAAGCATCTCCTTCAATTTCTCTCACAGAATCGTCTTATATAACACATTGCGTTAGTCAATTTTTTTAATCTGCGTTTTTCCTTGACGTCTACTCTATTGTAAAACATATACATGTTAGTTGTTAATAAGGAACACTTATTTTCATTCACTTGAAATTATTTTGTGCTTAGATTATTCATTACTGATCTATATTAACTTCGATTTTATCTTTTATGACGCTCGTTTAGTGAAGTATTTGTCAATATTATCTACGTTGAAATTTTACTTTAATTTTATCAGATCTTAATACTTCCATAAAGTCACCTACTTTCAAGACATCTATGTTTAATATATATATATATATATATATATATATATATTTTATGTTTATTTTGAAATTAATTATATTAAGTTTTAATCCTTTTCAATATAATATATTGCAGATAATTTTTTCATTCTATTTCATTTCCTTATTATATGAAGCACACTAAACCTAATACATCTTCTCCAAATTCACATGTCGGTAAAAATGTCGATTGTGCGTTCACGAAAATAACACTTGTCATTCGCAATACACAATGACCTTCTTACAGGAGGTTGTGAGAAGACAGCTCATGATTCAATGCAGTGAATAACATTTTGTAAAGAAAGAATCAGTAAACGTAGGTATGCCGTGAAGTGATGAATATGCTGAGAGTTTCTTGTACTTACTTTATGATAATTATTTGTTCTCAATATAAAATTTAAATGTATGTAATCAATTATTTTTGAACTCGTTGAAAAATCAACAAATAAAAACAGATAATATTCAGTCATATGACTTATTTTTAATGTAAAATACTATGGTTATTACTTTACATTATATTATTAATATTGTGAACGTTTTCGCCAAATCTTGGCGTCTTCAGACATAAATAGTCGATATCTTATGAAAACATTGGAATACATATTAAAATATGTTATATAGTGCTAGGAATGTTGCAGTTAAAAAGTTAAAAATATGAAAAAGATAAAAACAATTGATGATACATATGACTGAATATTATCTGTTTTTATTTGTTAATATTTGACTTACTGGAACTTATAAAAGATGAAATCTAAATTCGTTGAAAAATGCCGACATTGAACATATGCTGAGATTGTCTTTCACTTGGACTAGCACAAGTGAAGAAAATCCCAACTGTTTCTGCAAATTCGGGAAGCCTTTACTTCTAGGAGATCTTAAAGTATTTTATTTATCATTACCTAACCTTCAATTTCACCACCACTACCACATCATCATCATCATCATCATCTTCTTCTTCTTCTTCTTCTTCTTCTTCTTCTTCTTCTTTATCGACAACTGCCGTAAGGGATTGTGACCTTTAAGGGGACGCTTACATGATTTTAAAAGCTTCTAAAATTTTAATCCGAAATGTATTAATTTTAAGCTACATAAACATGTTCTACAATACTATCTTTTGTACAAAAATTTCGTGCCATTAGAGCTAATAGTTTTGAAAATATATAATTTTGAAAAATATACTTTATATTGACGTAACTAAAAGATTCCTTCCGACAAAGTTTTCAAAATGTTTAATTCGTATTTGCTCAAAAGCTTGAAAATGATCATGGGAATAAAAATTCGCATTGTGAGCTCACTCTAAATAGAGAGTCGAAATACATTTTAAAATTTAATGAATGTACCATTACAGCATATCTCGCGCCGTGGCGTCGTGGTCTAAGGCATCCTCTCTAGGATTCGCGTTACGGAATGCGCGCTGGCTCGAGTCTTCATGGTGGAAGAGATTTTCTCATGAAATTTCGGCCAGCGTATGGGACCGGTGCCCATCTAGAATCGTGATGCTATGAGCTATGATAGGTAGCGAAAATCCGGTTTCGAAAACCAATTATAACGCTGGGGAGATCATCATGCTAACCACACGATACCTCCATTCTGGTTGGATGATCGTCCATCTCTGCCTCGGCATGTGGACGTGAGGCCGACAGTCGGCTTGTCCCTTCATGGGCTGTAGCGCCACGGATTTACTTTTACCATTACAACATATTTTATTTGAAGTACGATATGAATATGTCTGGAAGGAAACGTTTAGATTTATTAAACAATAATTAATTCTTCCGAAAAAATGATTTGTGGGGATATATTGTCTACAACACTAAATGCCCTCACCATAGGAACCCGACGCTTCTGCATTTATTCGATTAAGGACTGTAGTTTAAGTTCTTCGTTCGTTTCCATGCTTTATTGATAAGAAGCTCCAGGCGAGCGAAGAGATAGTACTACGATGATGCAAGCCCTGGACTGCCAAGGAAGAAGTTTAAAAATTTCCAATCCGAACTGCAGTATCAACTCGCGTTTTGACGGCAACGTTTGGATGTGCAGCGGACAAATGCTTATCGAGAACAGGGTTTGTAGGCCAGAGTTTCTGTATTTCGAGCGTTTGTCCTCCCGCCATTAAACAAAAGACAATACTATGGAACATTAGCCTTAATTACTGCATCTGCCTGTGAGCTAAAAAATCGGCCGGAAATTTCGAAATAATTCCAAAATCGGAGTACAGGCTGTGCTTTAAAGTCGGCAGGCGTTTTCAATAGTTATACCCGTTTTTATAAGTCTGGACTAGTGAAAAAGAAACTTGATAACTGATACCGCTCACAGTTATAAATGACAGTTGACTGACCTTCAAACAAAGCCACGTGATTACATGCGCGACAGCTATGCCGCGTAAGATTCTTGGTTTCTGGACGACTTTCGTATACAACAGCGATTATATAAAGCGGTTTCACGTTCATAACTTACTGCACCTTTACCATCGTCGTCATTTTTGTCGTTTTGTCCGATTACTGATCAAAGAAGGTACAAATACTAGTATCGCAGCGACAGATTCATTCTCCTCTCAAAGTAATCTTATGAATATACAGTTATAGGTGATGTCGTCTCTTTGAACCGAAGACTACAGTGGGTCGTTGTCGGATAAATTCCACATTGGATTCATTTGCTAATGCTTGAGTAAAAAAATTTCTGACTGTCGGCTCAAGAAAGTGAAAACAATAGTATTCTTTTTAACCATTTATATTAGGAATTATACTGAATTAATTAATTAATTAATTTAGAATTTGTTCCTAAAAGAGGGGTAGTTCATTGTTTCTCAACTGGTGAGCTATTCCAGGTAGATACATTTTTGTCTGTTTACATTTCTTTACCATTTTAGTTTTTGTGTTGTATTATCTTATACTTTTACACTCTTAATTTTTGGATGTTATTAGACTAAGTCCTAGTTTTCTGCATTGCTTTCTATCTTTTACTTTTCTTGACCACTGGTTGCCTGCTGTTGCCACTAACAAATTTGCCCATCGGAATATTGGTCTTCCTTGGCATCTTCTCCCTATGCGTGGGTCCCACATTTTGGCCGCGTGGATGCATCTTGACTGCTCCATTCTTGCCACGTGGTCTCCCCACTTCCACTTCGTTATCCTGGCTCGTTCTGCTGCGTCATTTTTTGTAGGTTGACGTTTGAGATTATCTTTCAGAGTGACTCCTTGTAGTTTCCTTTGTATGTTTCTGAAGCATGTTTGGATCATTGAGTGTTGTTTGGAAGTTAGGGCCCATGTTTGACTTTCATATACAGTAGTAGAATTACTGGGAAGATATGTCTTTAGGGTCTCGAATCTTAGTCTTCGGTTGATATTATGTTCCAGTATCTTATGAAAGTCTAATTACTTAATGGAAATTTTCTATTGAAATACGACAACTTCGCCGATAAATACTTCCATATCAAAAGCTCTTAAACCTATGATGACTCAACATCCATTATCTTAGCCTTGCTAAGGAGGTGACATAGCTCGTGATATATATCTGCACGCGTGAGTTGAATATCGATTTGTGAAGTATTACAATCAGAATAAATAGGGCCTATATGCAACACAACCGACGTGTTGCCTATCTTATCTGCAAGTGGCTTCTCCATTTGTGTACAAGTATGGTTCAGCTTACTAGTGATAAACTCTTCCAGATATGAATCCATACAAGTCGAAATCGAGTGTAGCCTACAGTATTGTGGAACGTGATCACTTGATATTCGTTATCATGGACTTGATAAAACTTTTCACAGGGACATATTACCGCAAATATACCTGAAAACAAGAGTTTGGTATTGACAAAAACTGTTTCACTCAACATTTCATAAAATGATTTCGTTACATACTAGTACTAATTCTTAAACGATGCAAACGTGGTAATAAATGAATTATGGAAGAATGTTCAGTAATAAGACAGAAAAAGGTTCCCGCGCCTGCTCTGACTAAACCTCATCATCCAGAGCAGTAATTTTTTATTCTTTATAATTTAGCAGCTCAGCGAATGGCAGGCTTGAAATAGTAATAAGAATATCGTGGAGGCGCATTCTTTATATATATATATATATATATATATATATATATATATATATATATGATTCTTCACAAAATTATCGTAACGTCAGGTTCACCGTTATCATTTTCTGCTTTATCAGTTCCAACTTTTTCTGTTCATTGAACAGGCGTAACTAAGCTTCAACATGGCGACAATGACAGCATTACAAACCTTTTTGTCCAAGGTCAAATGATGCACTACATTCAATAATTCGGAATGCAAAACCGCCATAAAACACATAAGAAAATTTGAAACGTGTGGAGTCAGTTTCAACTGTTTTGTGAAGTGGGTTTTTATGCATTGAAAAGAGAAAATACAATTCAACAGATTTAAAACATTCTAAAGATTGGAGTATTAACGTAAGACAATAAAATAGTGACGAATATAAAATACAAGTTCTTTTACTCGTATGCCAGCCTATAAACAGGTTATTACTACATCCAATATCGTTCGTAATTGGCTAATTATAACACGCGTGCCAATAAAAGCAATAACGTATTCGCTATGACGTAATACCGGAACGCTTGCTATCTTGCTTACTACTTCTACGCGCGACGTAACAAGAAATGAAATGGAGAACAGAAGGTAACACATAATTTATCTCCAATCTTTAACAATTTTGTGTTACTTTTGTAATATAAAATAGAACAGTTCTGTGGTTCAGAGGAACTATATTAACAAAATAAAGCAACATTTGTATCTTAACCTTAAAGGTCATCCATTTCTCTTTATTCAGTGTCAATGCCAGGTGCAACTAATCGATACCAACATATGAAGATTCTGTCAGCTATGGATCCCGAATTTCTTTTATAATTTATTTCCTACAATTTATAATGCTAAGATGCCATGAAGTGTCGTAACCAACTCGTGGATAATCTTATTATGACACTCGTGAAAATTGTCGCACTCACTATCGTTCATGCGACAAACATTCACTCATGTCACAATCATCAAGATAATCCACTTGTTGCATAAATAACTAATACTGTGAAAGTCATGTGAAATATATCAACAAAAGTGAGACACGAGATATATCAAGAAAATTTGGAACAGCTTGTAGATTAAGAATTTAAATGTACTGGAGATGAAAGAAACGCGGAAAGGAAAGAAAGACAGAACATTCTGAAGAAAAGGAAGGACAGTGCTGTAGTATTAAAATCAATTTAACCGGTTATTTGAGAAACCATACATGCCCTTTGCTATACGTTTTTAGAAAACTGCGAAGAACTTCCTGCAGCACATTAATATTGAATGTACGTTCTTATCTATAGCTATAGTGATCAGATTGTGATTTTCTGTACCGACTGTCACGGATTGGCCTCACCGGCTGCTGGCTATTTTCTACCGTATGTCACAACATTAGGCGTAACAAGTGTGTTATGAATCTTTGACATATTTATGAAAAATTAACCACAAAAATATTAACGATGTCTTATGCTTCTAGCATGAACTCAGTATCATACTTGCTACGCAAAGACTTGTTATCTCTGTTATGAACATTGTAAAATAGAAGGATGTGAGCGATTAGGATTATATTTGTGATACATCTATCAATCAATCAATACTACAGACTAGCTATAGTATTTCACAATGTCGTAATCAACGTCACATTCACCGTTGATATTTATAGAAAGGAAAGCGAACCTTAGTAACAACACACATCGTAAAGCTCTTTGCACTCAGTTGAGCATAAGAATCAAACAATAAATAAAATGTGAAAGACTGTTGCCTTGAAGTGAGAGAAACATTTAATGGGATTCAGGGACGTATAGCTCAGGGGCGTATTTTGCGGGCTACCGGCGGTAGCCCAAGGAAATTACAAAAGAAAAAGTTTATAATATAACATAATGTAATAATTTTGTATTATTAGTTTTACCATAGTAATTAAAATTAAAGTAATTGTTAGATATATTTTGTGTAATAATAGGGTCAGCGGTAGCCCAAACCCTTTAACCAGTATACGCCACTGGTATAGCTTCCTGTTTTCGTGGAGTGTTTCTACACTCACAGGACAGCCATGCCCAACAAGTGAAATCCGGGGCAAAGAGCAAGTTACCGCTCACTGTACTCTGCGTGCAAACGCTGACGTAGGCGCTGGAGTTGAAGTGTCTGACTGGTAACTGAGTACGCCCTACAGATCTACACGGTTATGCACATCTAACAACGGTTTAAACTAGTATACTCTGAACGTACAAAGAGTATAGGCCTATGCAGGATGGAAGTGAAATAATCTTGCAGATTGTAAGAGACGATAGGGTACACCTAAATGAATAGAACACCTCTGCAGTGAAACTTCTCATTTACGGACATCGAAGGGACGTAACAATCTGTCCGTATCTGGGAGGTGTCCTTTATTGGGAGGGAGGCTCCTCAATCTAACAGTAAATTTATATTATGCATTATGTATTCCTTCATCTTTAAATTAACAGTCTTACTAATAAATCGAGTATAGTTTTTATACGAGACTTATGCACAGTTGAGACAGAAAACGTTACTAATAAACCTTGAATAAGCTATGGACGTATAAACAGGCTGTAACTATACAATGGGAATTGCTTTGCAGTAGTTATATACACGAAACCCCTTGTTTAAGCGTTGTATATAGCGAAAAAATGGCCGCCCCTCTAACAGCTGTTCGTATCGACTGTCATTTTATGATGATGGTTACCTTGTAACCATAGAAGAACAAACCAAAGATCATAGAATTATTAGAATAATATTGCTGTAGCTTGTACTCTTTGACCAAAATGTAGTGAGGTAATCGATTAGAGCCAGTTGTACTATCGATATTTAACACGCCATACTAGAGCGCTCTACCGGATGCAATAGAGAACCTCAGATATTCTATTACCTTTCGTAACGAAGTAATGACGAAACTATGACGTAGCTGTGTAACAGTTATACTGTTATACACGACATATGTAGTGATTATTAGTAAGGAATTATACACGACTTATAAACGAGCTATTCATTGGATAAGTATAAGACAGTTAAACGTCTGTATATAGAGTTTTTATTAGTAAGACCGTAAATGTATTACTGTAGTTTAATTCTAAATACAATATACTACAGTAAATTCTTTACAACTTTGAACTACAGTAGCTACGACCGAAAGAGGAAAATACAGTACTGTGCCATTCAATTTTATTCTAGGTCTACAGTTATGCAGTACTGTAATTTACAGTTTTCACCTTAACCTTTACGTTCATGTCTCTCGAAACAGAGCAACTGATTGAAGTGAAGAGAATAATCCTACTAACCCTATCATATGTCGAATGAAATTTCACGATTGCGGGAACCTTCGACCCATCACACAGGTTAAATTTTATGACTTTATTTATCCACCTTCCAGCTAACAAAGGGTAGCTCTCTATGTACATTGGGGTAGCCAGATGGGCTAGTAGCAGCCTACGAGACCCTTAGGGTGCTATTCATAGACATTTCGCTAGCCCGTACTACAAGCGTGCTAAACTAACCCCGGCTATCGACTGGTTGCTTGTACTGGATTCATATGATATCATATCGCTAACACTGGTTTATGAATACGAAAATCGTTAGTTCGCTGATCATCCACCGGAAGCCCGCGCTAGAAATGTCTATGAATAGGGCCCTTACTGTCTTCTTTCATATTAAGGAATTTTTGTACAGTTCTCAAAACTAAATTTTCCATTTTTGTAATACATTAGGTCTTGAAATCCAAGTTCTGTCCGCAGTCAGGAGGTAAAGCAAGCTTTAGGACTGTGAAACAGCTGTCAGTGTCCGCGTCTGAGTCTCCGTAAATGAGAGTTAAATTTATCATTATGTCTATATTAGTTCAGTTGGGACATAAAAATCTGTCCGTATATGAGGAGTGTCCGTATCATGGAGGTGTTCGTGAGAAGAGGTTTCACTGTATTACATTTTATGGTTAAATGCTCAATTTCTTTTCTTGTTAGAAGGGAGGGAGGGAGGGAACATTCCACGCATTACACCTATTGTCTATTGTACGCCACCCGATATGGGATGAGTTGCGTGCCCACCGATCCTCTACGCGCACCGACCTAACCACTTAACCCCCTTAACGACCGGTCCTTACAGCTAACAGAGTCCATGTACCACTCCTACTTCGGGAACTTCCCCAAGGCATCCTTAACGGTCCGAGGCGAAGTCCTCCCCCTAGAAGGTCTGCCCCGGATTCCGTTGCAGAACCTATCCATCATCACTTGAATACAATCCACGGAGGCCGATCGAGAGAGCCAGCAGCTTCGGAGGGCCGCCTGTAGAGCGATCTGAAAACCAGAAGAAGTAACGGGATAATGAATGAAAGGATGGTAGGTGAGGAAAGGAAATGGTGAAAATGAGTGGGGTTCCAATCGCCTGATAAAGTTATCTGATATTCATCCATAGGAGTAAGGGAAGAACCCCGTAATAACCACACCCAGGCAACTTGTCCCGACCAGGGATTCAACCCGGGCCCTCTGTGGACTTGCATTTTTCGTTCACTATATCCGAGGTTCACTAAATCCGAAGTGTCTCTCGCCTAACCTTAAATGACAGAAATGAATGAAATTGTGAACAAGAAAATAAAATACTATACAGTAATTAAAATATTTTATTTTTGTGGAATGGATTACACTGTATATTGTTACTCACAGTTGATTTACTTAAACTATGCTGTCGACCCACGTCCGCTTGCGAAAGACCACATGCAATGTCACTTATAATATTCGCCTTGTCTTCCAAAGAAAACACCTTACTCTTCGACATTTTTATACAGTACATTCACTGTTCGAACACTAGAAACAGATAAATCAGGTAGAAATGACAAACGCTGTTATGGTGTGGCTGCGTTGGAATTTCAGCCTTGGAATTTCCCGGGTCACTTCATAGAAACTGGGAGAGGGTTGATGGAGTTTGAAAGTCATCGAAATCGTACCTTCATTTATGCTCTGGACATAATGTCCATCCCCTTTTAATAAAGAAGGCAATTTCACTTTCCGTTGTTTCGATGCTATACGTCATAATGGAAATGTTTTTGAGAACAAAAGGCAAACCTTTGATGGTGGAAGATTAGAAATAACAGTAGAATAGTCTGCCTCAGAACGGAATGACAACCCTTCGACGGTGAAGTGAGGCAAGGTCGTCACGAGTTGCCTGGATTTACAGTACAACTCATTGTCTAGGAATCACTAATCCTGCCTTCGTCCTTTGACTAAAGGAGTAAGAAACTTAGAATGTTGTTCTCAACACATTCTTTAAATTTTATACAAGAAGGTCTGACTTCAAACAAGAATTTTACAGGATACAACTCTTGTAACTTCAATTTTTAAGGTTCACAGTATAAGTACATTTATATCTTCCGTGTCTGGGAAAAACAGTATAAGTTGAGTTATACTACTTTATACGTTAACAGTATAAGTATATTTATATCTTCCGTGTCTGGACAAAACAGTATACGTTGAGTTATACTACTTTATACGTTAACAGTATAAGTACATTTATATCTTCCGTGTCTGGGCAAAAGAGTATAAGTTGAGTTATACTACTTTATACGTTAACAGTATAAGTACATTTATATCTTCCGTGTCTGGGCAAAACAGTATAAGTTGAGTTATACTACTTTATACGTTAACAGTATAAGTACATTTATATCTTCCGTGTCTGGGAAAAACAGTATAAGTTGAGTTATACTACTTTATATGTTAACAGTATAAGTGCATTTATATCTTCCGTGTCTGAGCAAAACAGTATAAGTTGAGTTATACTACTTTATATGTTAACAGTATAAGTACATTTATATCTTCCGTGTCTGAGCAAAACAGTATAAGTTGAGTTATACCACTTTATACGTTTACAGTATAAGTACATTTATACTACTTTATACGTTGACAGTATAAGTACATTTATATCTTCCGTGTTTGGGCAAAACAGTATAAGTTCAGTTATACTACTTTATACGTTGACGGTATAAGTACATTTATATCTTCCGTGTCTGGGCAAAACAGTATAAGTTGAGTTATACTACTTTATATGTTAACAGTATAAGTACATTTATATCTTCCGTGTCTGGGCAAAATAGTATATGTTGAGTTATACTACTTTATATGTTAACAGTATAAGTGCATTTATATCTTCCGTGTCTGAGCAAAACAGTATAAGTTGAGTTATACCACTTTATACGTTTACAGTATAAGTACATTTATACTACTTTATACGTTGACAGTATAAGTACATTTATATCTTCCGTTTCTGGGCAAATAGTATAAGTTGAGTTATACTACTTTATATGTTAACAGTATAAGTGCATTTATATCTTCCGTGTCTGAGCAAAACAGTATAAGTTGAGTTATACTACTTTATATGTTAACAGTATAAGTACATTTATATCTTCCGTGTCTGGGCAAAACAGTATAAGTTGAGTTATACTACTTTATATGTTAACAGTATAAGTACATTTATATCTTCCGTGTCTGAGCAAAACAGTATAAGTTGAGTTATACCACTTTATACGTTTACAGTATAAGTACATTTATACTACTTTATACGTTGACAGTATAAGTACATTTATATCTTCCGTGTTTGGGCAAAACAGTATAAGTTGAGTTATACTACTTTATACGTTGACGGTATAAGTACATTTATATCTTCCGTGTCTGGGCAAAACAGTATAAGTTGAGTTATACTACTTTATATGTTAACAGTATAAGTACATTTATATCTTCCGTGTCTGGGCAAAACAGTATAAGTTGAGTTATACAGGGGCATCATTTTATATTTACTTCAATTTTTATTCTACCTGAGTTTTTTAATGTACTTCACTCCTACCCCTTCTACTAATGAAGTTACAACTGTCCTCCACACAGAATCAAAGCCGCATATAGTAAACAGCACTGAGTTAGTGAGTATAGTACGTTCCAGAAATATGTTCGTGTTTTCCATTGACGAAAGAGCTTTCAATATTGAATCATATTTTCGCACAGGTACTGTCGTCCGTTTGCCTACGTCGCATCCCGATTTCCCCCACCTGCTTCCGCTCGCCCCTCTGTAAAAGCTAGTGGTTGGGCTGTCTTAGCTATTTTCTGAAAACATTTTCTGTTAGGAATTGGACGTTTACGTAATATTATATTACTGTTTAAAATAACTTAAAAGGACCTCGTTAAGTAATTAACTGTCACGTGATTTCCCCCCTTTCTACGATCCTGAGGCAATTGGAAGGACAGTACATAGGATGTCTGAGTAATTTTATCTGTGCGGGTCGGGCAGAAGTGAAGATTAAATTTACAGTACGTAAGGTACTCTTTTATAGAGTAGGTACAGAATTATTTCAACATGAGTTACTAGTACGAAGGACGAAAGTGGTAATTGGAATTAGGTACAATAGTCTATAGTGCGATAATATGCAAATATGCCTGTGTCGAAATGAAAGGCCACCATTTTAAAAAATGTGTTTAAATATCCATATTATGATTATTTTTCAATTTAACTTCATTCTCTATATTGTACGCCAATGTGCTGTAGACAGTAAAATATACATTGCATAATGAATACGTTCGCATGGATAACTCAGTTCCTGAGTAAAAACACTTATTCTTGATACAGTACTGTATTTTGATTAAACAAAACCTAATGAATATTATCAAACTCAAAATTGCGATATTTCCTACTTTACGTAAACCGATGAACTAATTTTCTTCCCTCCTATACCAAGTAAAGTGATTTGTTTGTATTTTACGCCAGAATTATCGAACTACAATCGTGGAAGGGGGTAGCAAACAGTGTTTCCGGTTCTCTAAAGGTATGGCCACGTTAATATTAAAAATGTTAGTAAATATAAAATGATGTCCCTGTACTACTTTATACGTTATTAAACAGACTATCCAAAGAATATAAGTTGAGTTATACTTCTTTCCCCATGTTTGACTGCTAATATTGGCTAATGTAATTCATTTGATTGTCATTGTACATAAGGCAATTTTAAATAAGCAGACTTAAAGGTAACATCTCACTCTGGATAAACATGATTGTTGTTTCTATTATTCCTACGTTGAAAATCTGATAATTTTGATCGCCTGTGTGCTGTGGATGTGACTCAAGTGGAGCTATATTGATAGTCTCGCGCTTGAAGCAAGTGTGTTTTTTTTTGCCCAGTTTTACCTTCCTGTTTACAGTCGACACTTTAATGCATCTTATCAGCTTAGATTGTGCACATGGTCTCTGTGAAATAGCATTATGTCTCAGAGCAAAGAAGATTTTGGCAATGTTACCTGAAAATAACTATCACTGACTACACTGTTACTTTTTTCTTTAGACATCGTCCTGATTGTGCTGTATTTTCAAAATTGTCTCATAATAATCTCTTTCTATTATCTAATATCATTTGAAATATATTAACATTCTATGTATTTTAGTTTAATTCTGCTACACAGTTTATTTCAGTGTTTAATTAATAGTTCATAGTATTTTGTTGTTTAATTCGTAAATAACTCTTGTATACATGTAACTCTCATCTAAATCAAATTGTTGAATTCTTTGTAAGTTCATGCATATGTATATACACTTTTTGCTGGTTGAGTGGAAGAGAAGGCCTTACGGCCTTAACTCTGCCAGCTAAAATAAATCATTATTATTATTATTATTATTATTATTATTATTATTATTATTATTATTATTATTATTATAAAATAATAGAGATGAAAATAAAGGCAAGTTAGTAATTTCTGTAACAATACCTAATGTTATAAAATGTAAGTTCAGAGCTGTATTCTTATAAAATGCTTTAAGACGTTCAATTCAGAAATATAATTAACCCTTTTATGAAATAGAAATCACTTACGAAATGTCGTCATTTTATATGAGCCAGAATAACACACAAACTTGAGATACGTACTCGTATGTATGGACAGAGAGCGTCACAGAATGAGAGCTTAGTTAGACCATGAAATGAATTCAGAACTTACAAGCAGGAGACGAAGAGGAAGCGGAATACAGGGCAATCTTATGTTACAGTAAATGATAAAGTAACAAGACAAAGAGGTCCTAAAACATTCATATCCTGCAGAATGAAGGGTAGGAAAAAAATTCAGGAAGGTCGAAGGTAAAATATATTTCATGAATACTGATCTCTTGGGGATTATGTAATAAGGAGTTACATTTTTTACTTCATGGTAAATTCTAAACCAATTAAAGGCATGAAATCGGAATTCAAGTAACAAAGAAAGAAAAGACACGCAGAGTGACTCGTTTCATTTCAGTGTGAATGGAGAACACCAATATTGATTGCAGTTATAGGTGTTATACTTTACAACAATGTCTCTGACGCCTTACTTAAACTCTTCCCGTGGCATTTTATAAAAGATCTTTCTGGACTTGCAACCTGACGGTGCAAAACCGTGGCAATAGTGAAGTGACATGGTACACGTGGCATGAGGGTGAAGGAGGAAGGGGAGGTAATCAAATTGCCCCTGTCTACACAAAGAGTTAATGTCTCTTCCAGATAAGGAAAAAATGTTTTTATTCTGGTGCATGTGGAGGTAAAAATCGAAATTCACATGTATCTGAACTTTTCCTCAATGTATTACAGGGCAAGAAAAGTTTCAACCAAATAGATTATATAACTTGATGGTAAGTGGACACAGCCATAATATGAAGTGTGATGTAAATGTGGAATAACCATTGAAACACACAGGAAGAAGACATAGGTTTCTATTTCAGTTCCATATTATTGGTATCAGTTGATTCGTACAGTGGGGAAGAAGAAGAAATTCAGAAATTGAAAGTGGTAGACCTGAAGCACACTGATTGTCATAATTTTTCGTCGCTTTTTGATTGTCATAATTTTTCGTCGCTTTCATCTACTGTATTAGTACTACAAAAAGGAGTGAACAGAATGAAACTGAATGAAGATAAAAAAATTTAAGATCATGAACCTCTTTCTTTAGGGAAATTCAAATCCAAAACTCTCACCATCACGTCTCCATGATAGACTTCTCTCTATCTCAAAAGAGAAAAAGGATATCCTATCTCCTACCGCTCATTGTTCTCTTGTTTCATGAGCTCTATCGTGCTCTTCAGTCTGATGATCTTGTTGACAGTGGAGATGAGAATTAACTTTCAAGTTAAAAGATAGTCACTCAGTGATTATTTGATGACTTTTGTGTCTGTTTTCAGTAATACAAATTAATCGTGGAGTGGATTTAAAAAAAAACAGGCACAGCGAAGTGATTATTGTTGTTCAAATCAATATTACATCATTGTGTCTGTTCTTATTAATGTAAACTAATCCTGGTGTGACTTAATTATTAATTTATCGACGTTTGCAGCTGTTCTTATTAATGTAAATTAATCCTGAAGTGTCTACGTAAATAATAATTGATCCTGAAGCGACTTATATATTTAATATTATATCGAAGTCACTATTGTTATTCACATCAACATTATAACGTGATATTTCTTCATTTCTCAGCCTGTCCTTTTTAATGTAAACTAATCCTGCAGTGACTTCAAAAATTAAAATCACAACATAAAAAGACTATTGCTATTCAAATCAACATTTCATTGTGTCCAAACCTATGGAGTAACGGTTAGCGCGTCTGGCCGCGAATCCAGGTGGCTCGAGTTCGATTCCCGATTGGGACAAGTTACCTGGTTGAGGTTTTTTCCCTAGATTTTCCCTCAACCCAATATGAGAAAATGCTGGGTAGCTATCGGTGCTGGACCCCGGACTCATTTCACCGGCATTATCACCTTCATCTCATTCAGACGCTAAATAACCTCTAACAACATTACATTGTGATGAAAATCAGAAAAATGTAAGTTTACTTTCATAATTTACATATAATTACGTAATTTTGCTTAAAACATTAATAAAATGAACTTAAGAAAATAGTATAAGTTGATAAATCTGTCTGATCAAAATAGTACAAGCCCTTAAAAATCGGTGTTAAAATTAAAATAGGCCTAATGAATTATTATTGATTTAGTTGAATTTAGCAGCCTTAAAATATTTAGGAATGAGTTCAGTTCAGTAAAACATATTACCCCACGATCTGACATATTTGTTTAAACTTTTAAATGCTTGTATCTCAAAATGTGCTTTTAGCGACTTATACCGTACTACTTTTCCCTGGCATCATAGAATAAATTGTAGCCTATTTGTAAAATGTCCTGTTTCTCCAGATTCTAACGTAGTTCACTGTTACAAATAGACTCCGTATTTCAGCTACCTATAAACAAGAATGAAGTTGCCTGATTCGAAGTATATGTGACGTCACAGCGCTGGTACAGGTAAGTTCGTATACAAAATAGTTACGCATTCTCTGCCCTAGAAAGTCAAACTCAGGGACGCAGTCATATTGAGTAGTTTTATCGACCACTGCTCTTACTAGTCGTATTATTTAAATAACTACATCTTTGTGGCTGATTGCAGAGGTAAAATGCCTTAGATAAGACGCTCAAGAATGTAATATTGCAGGACATTATTGAGAATATTTGAACTAATATTTTCACTGTCAATACAGATAACATTACATGCAAATTGTGTAAAATAAACGTAAAAGTGACAAAACAGTGCATTGAAAGATACTGCAATACCAAAAAGCACAGAATGTGTGTTGAACGTAATCTAAAAAAACCAGTACCATCAAAATCTGAAAATTATAAAGATATTAACTCAACTTTTAGCATGGATTTCTGTAGTCTACCATGATGTTCAGTGCAACATCCCAATTAATAAATTTAATAATCTACATTTTAGAGGAATTTCTAGAGAAGTACGTAACATAGAAAATTAGTGGGTTTTCAGTGATGACGACATGCAATATCCTAATGAAACAAAAAATATCAGACAATAGAAATATCTTGTACTAAATCATGCACCAATAACGTCATGTACTATTGCAAGAATTTCTTGCAATATAAAATAATTTCAAGTGACATCTTCATATGTTCAAATTCCGTAATTTACGAATGCACGTTATTATTCACTGCAAAGATGACGACGAAAATGTTCATCACGGCTCAAGCATGTGTTTACCAGTATAGCTTCAGAATGTTGGGAGTTGACTGTACTCCACGACCTGTTTGTTTATATCCTTATCCGTTGCATTACCTGTGTTCGGCGTACTAGGCCTATATATCCAATGAGTCTTTGTCTTCAGTCTTTAGGTAGCTGGAATACCAAGCCTAGTTATAAATTATAATCGATGCGCCATGCTGGTTACTCTCCCGTACGTTGTACGAAATCGTAGCCTGTGCGACGTCGGATTTACCCTCCATCCTGCTCTACGCCCACCCCTCATCCGGGGCAAGGAGCAAGCATATCGTGCCCCGTGGAGGGCAATCCGATTACAGAGGGAACCGTCATCCACCTCATGTTGAAAGTATTCTGCTTCGAATTTTGTACATGCAAAGTGATGTAAACAAAATACTTATAACTAAAGACACAGTTTTAAGTCTCGTATCGTTTAAAGGAGCTGACGTTAAGATGAGAGGAGAGGGTTGGATGACGTAAGCCCTTTCAGTATACACGGAGCGCATGACAACGCAGTTTCGGTGTTAGAACACAGACCGCCGAATTATATCCGTGATCCTTCCAGCTCAGTTAATTAGTGTTTACAATATTGATGCAGTGTAATGCCGAAAACAAGAAAGTTATTGCTTGGACGTTTAAAGATGATGGTGGATGTCGGAAATCCATATTTTTGTGCAAAAGGAGACATTATTACATGTGCTGTATGTTTCATTTCATTTTTTCATTTAATTTATTATATTCCATACATATTATATTAGCAATGAAGTTTTAAGATGTGGAACAAGTCAAAATTTTACAAGATTACAATTACAATTACAATTTTTACAAATTTTTACACGTATTACAATATTTTACAATTTTTACAATTTTATAATTTTACAATTTTCTACAATTTTTACAATATTTTGGCGAGATGCAGTGAGATGAGGTGAGACACGAGGAATAGCCAAAAGATTACGTGGCATTTGCCTGATGGTTGGGGAAAACCTCGGAAAAAACCCAACCAGGTAATCAGATCAAAGGGGGTGAAATGAGTGAGGCCGAGGACTCGCCATAGACCATCCGGCATCAGTCCCATGGCTGGGGGAAACCTCAGAAGGGACCAATCAATGAGACCAAACGGAGGATCGAACCCAAGCCCGAGCGCAGCTCCAGATCAGCAGGCCAGCAAGTCTGCGGACTGAGCTACATCCATGGCTCTACTTAAAATATACATTACATATTCAATCAGATTATTAAATTTACAAACGCAAACGATTATTCATCAGTTGAGCTATAAAATATAATACATAACAAGTAACTTAATTCAATTTAAGGCATAAACAATTCAATCAGTTGAGATATACAGAAATTGACAATACATATCATGCAAATTACGTCAAATTACAAACATAAACAATTCATCAATAGAGCTATGAGACTACTATACAATTTACAGCATACACAATTCATCAATTGATCTATACAGGGTGTCCCACTTATCTTATGCACCTATTATAACTTTTTTGTTTCGATAGGTATTGGAATTTTTGTTATGTTAGAATGAGAGGCTAACATGAGTGTAGAGATTTGGTGCATGTAACTATATTTTGGTACAAGATACACGTGACGTCATCAATTTTTCAAATACCACTACATACTTTAATCGTGTTAAATTGATTATACACATTAAGACGAGTTCAAAAATGTATCACAATGTCAACTTCCAAATCAATAACAACAACAAAATGCAAAATGAATGCCATCAGAATGTGCCGTTTGTTGTGGTGCCCCATTCATCTTGTGCATTAACTTACACAAAAGAAAGACGACTGACATCCGTACACGTCGTGTGTTTGCTGTCTTAACATGTAAACAAACCACAACTGTCGACGCCACAATCCACGTAGAGTGACCTGCACGTTCTCCGGACCTGTCGCCACTCGATTTCTTTCTGTGGGGAACTGTAAAGGACAGTGCGTACCAGAACATTCTGACAACATCAGACGACATCCAGCAACGCATTCGATAGGCTTGTGTGTCCATTCAGCCAGCAACATGCCGGGCAGTCATAGTCTACGGTCTTTCTGGGAACGCCTTCGAATGTGCATTAATGTGAATGGTCACCATTTAAAACATCTTTTGTGACTCTCAAAGCATAACATTTTCACATTGGAAATACGTTTTTGTTTCCTTTTGTTGTTGTCATTGATTAGGAAGATGACATTGTGATACATGTTTTAACTCTTCTTAATGTGTGTAATCAATGTAACATGATTAAAGTATGTAGCGCTATTTGAAAAACTGATGACGTTACGTGTATCTTGTACCATAATGTAGTTACATGCACTAAATCTCCACACTCACGTAATCCCCTCGTTCTAACATAACGCTCAAAAACAAAAATTCCAATATCTATCCAAACAAACAAAAAAGTTATAATAGGTGCACAAGATAAATGGGACATTCTGTATAGACTACTATATGAGACAGAAATAACGGGAAATAAAACAAGATACTTACAACAGTACTGCAATTCCAAAAAGCACATTTATAGTGTAAATCTGTTATAATGTAATGAAGTTAATGCAAAATCTTCAACCAGTAACGAAATCCCAGGTAAAAAAAAATCGCAATTTTCTAAAGATTTGTGTGAAATGATGTTTCAGTGCAACATTTCATTCTTCATAAAAACTTTTTTTAAAAGTATACAAAAAAGAAGGTTCCAAGAGCAGCAACACTTCGTCAAGAGTACGTACTTTCGTGTTACGAAAATATGCTATGGAACATTAGAAGTGCAGTAACGAATAACAAAATCTGAGTGTCACTTGACGAAAACACGGATGAAGCTGAACGATATGTTGTTGGCATACTGTCGTCGTACAATCCAGGCAAAACATTTTTGCTATATCAGTGAAGAACTAGATAAAGTAAATAACTTAATGATCTACAGTATGTTTGAAAAGTCTATGAATATCCTTTGGCATGAGGGCATCGTGAGCGAAAATGTACTCTTGCTGGTGTCAGGTGCTGCACCACAATTTTTTTTAGATTTTTGTGAAATGATGGTTCGAGAAACTCGATAACATACATATTTTAAAAAACTTTTTATAGAAGTGTACAAAAAATAAGAGGTGCAATAATTAAAAGTGAGAAATTTTTACAGCTAAAGTGTGCAATGTTAGATGGATGTGCGCTGTGGAAACATTTATGTACTTTCAATCTGAGTGTACTCGCCCGGTACCGAACGCGGTCTCGGCTGAGCAGTAAACACTGGACACTGTAAGGGGACTAAAAATTGTGTCTTTACTTATAACAAATAATTAGCTTGTGATCAAAACTGTGGGGACATTTTTAAGAAGACGAGCTCTGGCCTGTGTTCGATATCCGGTTGGGGTGATTGGCTGGTTGAGTTTTTTCGAGGTTTTCTCTAACTGTCAGGCGAATGCCAGGTAGTCTAATCACAAGGCGAATTATCGATATCATCACGTCACATAAGAGTTTACTATTACCAATTCTATCGACGCGAAGTAACATTAAAAAATGTAAAAATTCACACTCAAAAGTAATTGAGTAACGTGAGCATCAGGCCTTCATGTAGCTTTCTCATCTAACAGTAAATTAACTGATTAGAAAGCGTTTCGTCATCTGCAAAGCGTGGGCGCAGGAATTTAATGACTACTTGTAAAGTTTGTATGTTTGGAGATTAATTAAAATTATTCCATTTAATTACCTGGTTCTTTAAATAATGTATGTACTAAATTTTTTATTAACGTGGCTGATTTACTCGTATAAAGAAAATAAACTTCTTTATTTTTACATTATTTTATTAACTACGATCTTATTAATTAATCTAAATACAATATTTAAATTTTGTTTGTGATGAGAATTTGTATACTCAACAAACACCTGTGTCAAATACTCAAATATGTATATTTAGGAATTTTGTATTACAATTGAAAAGTGTGATCCCAAAACGCGTTAAGTCCATTTTTATGAAGGAACTGAGCTAGTTCTTGTATCCATCGGTCTACAAGACTGAATTACTTTTCAAGTGACATGTACAATAACACAACCTTTTGATCAAGGATTGGTGTTGGTTTGGAAGGAAAGAAGCTTAAAATATAATAAAAAAGGACTCAAACATAGTCATAATATATTTTTATAAGTCATAGAAATGGCCAAATGGACTGAGCGAGTTTTGTGAATACAATCTTCAATCAATATCGTGGCCTTTCTCAACTCTTTAAAATATCAATAGAAAATTTTTGTAAAAATTTAAAACCCGACCTTCTATGAATTTTACTGTAGATTCGCGTCATAGGAATGACTGCACACAAAAACATAATATTTAATTGAATCGGTGATTTGTAAAACCACATGAGCTACAGAAAATAAGTTTCGAGAAAAATAGAAAAAACTGTCTATAGTTAATGGATTTTATGTTAGCTCTCTGAAATTTTTACAGGATGATCGTACTTCAGTATGTCTGATTACAAAAGCATAGTATCTTAATTATTTCATTTCATATCATCTTAAAATATTTTTTAAGTTCTTGGACTCATGTTGTTTCAACAAGTATGAATAAGAACAACTCCACTATCCTGTTACAATATGTAGTGTATTGTTTGTTGCAGTGTGTATGTGTATGTATGTATGTATTTATTTGTAATTTAAATTTATGTATTGTATTGATTAAGGCTGGTTGAGTGGAAGAGAAGGCCTTATGGCCTTAACTCTGCCAGCGAAAATAAAACATTATTATTATTATTATTATTATTATTATTATTATTATTATTATTATTATTATTATTATTATTATTTATTCACACTGCAGTGGGTATATACCCGGTGGCAGTGGTATACTCGGTGGGAGTGGTGAAATACATTATTTTATAGTTTTCAATCAATTTATATTGTTATTTTTACTTAAGATTCAAAATGGTTCATTTCATTCACAAATTAAATACAAAATGTCATAGCCGATCTAAAGTTATTTCTGGGTTATTGAAGGGTTCAGAGCCATAGTGGGCCAAGCGCCATATATTAAAAACTGAGAAAAGTAGGGTTAAAATTAAGTAAATATCATAATTCAATGAAACATAGCAAGTAATATAAAGTATGCACAATAATACTAAATGATATGGTGATCTTCATGAAACTATGGTGTTCACTTAACTTTAACTCTTGCTTTCTCCGTTTTTAATAAGTGGCGCTTGGTCCACTATGGCTCTGAACTCTTCAATTCATTTTCAAAGCAGTGTATGTATGTATTTATTCACACTGCAATGGGTATATACCCGGTGGCAGTGGTAACTAATTACACTCAATAATGACAATAATAAACACAATTAATAATAATACTAATAATTAATACTAACAATAATTTATAATAATAATAATAATAATAATAATAATAATAATAATAATAATAATAATAGCAGGGAACATTCTAAATTAAATGAAGCACGATCACTTAAAATAAAATTTAAAGTAAATCTAATTTGTATCTTAAAATTAAGTTCGAACTAAAACCCACGAGTATATATCTTCACATGTACCTTTCAGCACTACGCTCATTTCGCTGTCAACTCACTCCCTGCATTGGAACTACGACACATTTCACTGATTCTATCCTGATTTCGCTAACACTTCAAAAACATTTCACTGTTCAAATACTTTGCACTGCCACTATAAACTATAAAGCTTCACTGACAGGCACACGTTTCACTTACACAACACACTTTACTGACACAACATAATTCGTCACTGATACAACACTTCAGTAACAAAATATCAATTACACCCTTTAATCCATTTGTGCCCAAATTAGTTTTTTATTAAAAATTTTGTTTTTTTCTCATATATTTCTGCTTTTTTACACATAAGAAACAAAAAAACATTATTATTGGCGCCCTCAAATTATTTAGGCCCTAAATAATACATGTTCCCATTTGGGAACAATGGGAGTAAATGGGATGGTAAAGCTTCACTTTTTAATCATTGGAATAAATGTATTGTAGAATTCAGATAAGTGATAGTTACCAAGATTTTTTTTGAAATTTGACAAGAAAAGTTCAGTTTTTGATTGACTTGATCTACAATATTGTTGAATAACAAATCATTCCTAATAAATAACACAGATTTACAGAAATTGAACTAAAACAATTCACAGGATATTTCTTCGTTTTTACTTTGAATGGAAGCTAGCGAAACAATGAGTATGCAATGCTACTTTACACTTGCTACACATCATCCTTGCATTTTTCTTACATTGTCCACAACGTGACTGTTTGTCATTACTTGTGATGAAATGACTCACTCCATCATATCTTAGGAAATCTGTGACCCTCTTGTCTACAGATTTCACAGCATGCAAAGGTCGTCCTATGGATTCTCTTTGGGAGTATTTCTGGAGATATGAAAGACATATTTGGCATGTAAATCTGACAATATTAATATCTGTGCCATGTTTCTGACGAGAACCCTACTTAATGTCGCATTAATGCTTCTCGTTGACAGAACTACCAACGAGATCTTGTGACAATGCAGGCCTAACATATTCCCATCAAAACTTCATACCGATAACGTAAATTAAACAATCATATTGTACTTACATGGATGAATCTCCTTCTTCATTGCGACTATATTATTCACTCTGTGAGAGACCCTTCTCTTTGCAATGCTTTATCTTCTCTTTTATACACATCTCTGTTAATGACATCTTTTTGCGTATTTTTTCTTCTACAGAAATCCTGGAACTACACTCACTATCCAATATCTTGACAAGAAGTGCATGGTATCAAATGCATCACGAGTGTATCATGGCGTTAAACCGGGACTGATGTGGTTTTGAAAGAAACTCGATATTTTAATATTTTATAGACTGTTTAGTAATGATCGGATTCGTGTTATTTCGATGGAAATGATGCATCTACTCCTAGTGCTTGCTATAGTACCAGTAACCCATTTTCGAAAAAATGTGGACTCATTTGGTTTCGCAAATGGCCGATTCAGTTTAGCTCTTCTTTTTCCCAGGAAAGCATCTAAGAGACACAAACGGAAGAACAAAGCAAAGCGTCACCTCAGTCATGTTGGTGGATAGTAGATGAGAAAATAAGCATGAAATGTTCGCGCACAAATTGTTTTGCACTATTTACGACAAAGTCCGTTTATTTCTAAATCGGTGAATACAACCTTGAACAACTGTGCAGAACAGTACGAGTGAACTTCAGTTCTACATAAATGTGGACAAACAAATGTGTGCCATACAGAATTTCGGTGGAAGAGCGTCTTAGAATAACGGATCCTTTATATTCCTGCTGACAGTTTTGAATTGAACGGTGTTTTCAACTAAATTATGAAAACTGTTTTTCTCAGCACAATAACTGAAATTATTGAGTCATTTATTTAGGTCGGCGTCTTTCGATTCACTCTACTACGAAAGAGATTGCGTTTTGCTTTTATCGACTTTTGGTAAATCTAACAAGCAAACATTCTCATGGGGGACAGATAAAAAAGTTTTTTTCTTCCACCATGTTAATAATTTCAAAACAAGTGCTTTATACAAATTTTTGCCACTCCACCGCAATTACGAGGCCGTCCAGAAAGTGATTTTTCCTGGGACCGTTTACAGAAAAAACACAATTTCACGGAAAGATTTATCGAAACAGATACAGCAATTGTTGCGCTATTTTTCAACATGTTCCCCACTGGAATTGAGACATTTGTCGCACCATGGGACCAATATTTGTATCTTTGTGTCGTAGCAGTCTGCCCCCTGATCCGAACCGGGATGACAAAATGTCTCATTTCTGGTGGAGAATATGTTGAAAAATAGCGCAACAGTCGCTGTATCTGTTTCAATAAATCTTACGATGAAATTGTTCTTTTTTTCTGTAAACATGCTAAGAGAAAATCACTTCTGGACGACCTCATAATTGTGGTGGAGTGCCTAAAATTTGATTAAGCACTTGTTTTGACATTATTAACATGGTGCAAGGAAAAGAAATCAACTTTTTTATCTGCCCCCATGGGAATGTTTCCTTGTATTGGTTTTCAATTTCAAAGCATTAAGCAATTATTATTACCTTTGAAATATGTTACATATAACTTATGGGCGAATTTGTCAACTGATGTTCCCAAAACACAGTCCCTCCATCTTAGATTCCTGGCTACGCCACTGTTTTTGCTAATTACTGAATAAATAGAGGTTCAGTACCAACCTCCTACACCTATAAAAGACAAGAAATTATTGATCTGAGCTTTTGCTCCCGGGCTATAATAGATAAGATAAATTTATGGTATGTGCTCTTACTGGACTCATTATCAGATCATCGGCACACTTTATTCGAGCTAAGATTTGAATCTAGCTTTAATGGAAGCTATTAGTTTCTCACAAGCAAACATTCTGACAGGGGCAGATGAAAAAGTTATTTTTTTTTTCTTCCAGCATGTTAAGAAAGTCAAAAAACTAGTGTTTATACAAATTTTAGCCACTCGAGCGCAATTACGAGGGCCGTCCAGAAAATAAATTTGTCTCGTCCGTTTACAGAAAGAAAACACAATTTCATGAAAAGATTTATTGGAACAGATACAGCAACTTGTTGAGCTATTTTTCATCATATTTCCCACTGGAATTGAGATATTTGCCATAACATTGGATCAATATTTGTATCCCTGTGTCATAGAAGTCTGCGACCTGGGATCGGAACCAGTATGTGACAGCCGTCTGCATCTCTCTGTTGATCCCACGGTATGACAGGTGTCTCAATTCTGGTGGTGAATATGTTTGAAAAATAGCTCAACAATTTTATTCCAATAAATCTTTCAATGAAATTGTGTTTTCTTTCTATAAACGGTCCCAGAAAAACTTACTTTATGGAGGGTCTCGTAATTGTGTTCGATGGTCAAAATTTGTATAAGCACGACTTGTTTTGACATTATTAATATGATGGAAGAAAAATAAATAACATTTTTTATCTGTCACCATGAGAACGTTTGCTTGTCAGATCTACAAATTGGTAGCCTATCCAAATTGAGAGGAATTAAGGAACAGTATGAAAGTATTTTCGGTTTTCACTTATGCCAATAAATTGAATCTAGTCATTTGTCATCTGTTAAGAACTTCACTACCAACATAATTCAGGCTTATGAAAAGAGCTGTCATCTTCGTCAGAGAAATAGTTAAGTAGAAAAATTGGTTGGTAGATATACATGTGCTCTAAAATAATGCCTAGTTTACTATAGACAACATGTCTTTCAATCTAGTAAAGCCGCTGATATTACCCATTTCAAAAATACGATGAACTGCTAACCAGAGATATGGTGCATCTGGGAGTTTTTCTTGGCGTCGAAGGAGAACTTTATAATACGTCATTCGAATCTATGGATAGGCATATATATCAAGCTCTATTGTCCGTGTCTGGAATCTGTAGACCTAGGAGACGAAACAAGTAGTCCTCTGCTCAAGTCGTGAGTGGAGGTGGCTGAGGCAATGACCGCTCTGGCGGGAAAGGCATTGCTTGGAGGGCGCGAGCGATGATGTCACCTTCAGCCACGCGCATCTTATTCTTAGCGGCCGCGCGTCAATGCGACTCTCAACACAAATTCGCACTGCTAGGCTCCGCCCCTTGTTTCTCTCCATCTCTACCAAAATTCACCAGCTAGACACTGTAGCTATACCTGGTGAGGTTTAACTTGTCTCAGTAGCAATAAAACCAAGTCCCTTCAAATGAGGGTGGAGATTATAGGAGGGTTGTAAATTCTCAGTATTCCTTTCAAAACCTTGTTATTGTGCAGGCTACCGGAACTCAGTTTCTTGAAAGACCAGCTCAGTGACGGAACTACACAGTACGAAGAGAGATATTTTGTTACTGAGTATTTTATTTTGTGCTACAGAATGTATCAACTTGTGATTTTTACATCCCTTTTAATTTATTTGTGTTATTTGTACTTTTGATTTTGGTGCCCCTGGCTGGTGTAGGCAAACTAGGGAAACCGTTACAGTCAGACGCTAGGGAAATCGTATGTTTGGTGCATAAGTTCTTTGAAGAAGAATTAGACGCACTGAAAAACGGAAGAGAAACAATATCAGTATCAAATGTATTAGGTAGAACAGCGGTTGCGACTGGTGTATCTAGGCGAACAGTTTCTCGTATTTTAAATCAAAAACAACAGGCGGAAAAAAGTGGAAACGTTTTGTCAACACCAGGAAAGAAGAGACCCAACAGAACACCAAATAAAACTGTTATAGATTCGTTTACCGGTTCTGCTATTCGCCGTACAATTTACAATTTGTATCAATCAAAGTTTTTGCCAAGTTTAGATAATATGAGGGAGGCTCTAAAAGAGGCGAAATTGTTTGATGGTAGCAAATGGACTCTTCGACAGATATTGAAGAAAATGAAATTTCGCTACGTAAAAAATAATCAAGGACGGAAAATGCTAATGCAAAGGAGTGATGTTGTAGTAAAGAGATTTCATTTTTTGAGGAAAATAAGAGAATATCGATCTTCTAACCGCCACATTATCTATTTGGACGAGACCTGGATCAACGTAAATCACACTAAAGATAAAATATGGATGTGTGAAAATTCTGAGGGCGACCTAGAATCACCACTACGAGTCCCCATAGGCAAAGGCCAACGATTCATCGTGCTTCACGCTGGATCGCAGACTGGATTTGTACTTAATGGTTTATTGTGTTTCAAATCCAAATCTACACGAGACTACCATGAAGAAATGGACGGGAATGTTTTTAAGAACTGGTTTATTAATACTCTCCTCCCTAACATACCACAGAATTCAGTGATAGTAATGGACAATGCATCTTACCATTCAGTTGAACTAAATAAAGCTCCCGTTTCTTCCACTAAAAAAAAAAGAAATGCAAGCATGGTTACGCTATCACAATATTCCGTACGATCCGTGTTATACTGAACCAGTTTTATATGATATTGTTAAAAGATCAAAAGACAGATTCAGAACATACGAAATCGACACAGTTGCTGTTCAACATGGACACACCGTACTGCGTTTGCCACCATATCATTGTGACTTTAATCCAATAGAATTGATATGGGCGCAAGTAAAAAGTGACGTAGCAAAACACAACACTGATTTCAAAATTAGCAAAACTAAGGAACTGTTTGAAGCCGCGTTGGGAAAAATAACACCTGAAAATTGGAATAGTGCGTGTGAACATGTTCGGTATATTGAAGATTTTTATAGGAGCAAAGATGGTATCGTAGATGAGCTCTTGGACAGTTTTGTAATAAATTTAGAAGAATCGGATACAGGTACAGATACAGATGAGTGTGAGGAGACTGACGACATCTCTATTTTCATGGAAGCAGGCCCTTCCGCCACTGGATGTATGGACGGCATCGCTCCATTGCCCCAATCACCATAACAATACAGACGAGGTAAGACATATCTCCTTTCTCTCTCTTTTCACAGTGAGACAAGATACATCACATCTAGTATACCAGGGTTGCAGAACTGGGGAAGAGAGGGGTGGAAACATGGGGAAAGAGTTCGTTCCTCCATCCACAAGGCCGGAGCCTTCAATGACATTTGTGTGACGTTTGGCATACATACTCCTCTTCACCTATCGTACATTGACGCAAGAGTTGAAGGGAAGGGATGAGTTACGTGTTCCGGGCAATGATGCGTGCTTCAATTGTAGCACAGTTTTGCATCCCTGGGCTAGATCTACAGATTCCAGAAACGGACTTTAGCAGTTCTCAGTAGTTTAAATACCATATATGCGAATATTGGTGCCCCTACGGGTACTAAAACTTATGTTTATATCGTCATTTATAATGTTTGTGCTGCGTTTAAATTTCCCCAGCCACCACCCCACCCACCACTATGTAGTTTCGACATTTTTTCTTTACTTTAACTTGTTTTTATCCTGAGTGTTTTAAGATAGTTATGTTCAGAAGGGTATGGAGACATGTACTACTTACTTTCTCAGTAATATAGAACATGAGATATAAATTTTTACAATGTATGTATCTTGGAGGGTAGCTGCGAATATAAGCAGTCGTGGACAGCCGATAAAAGGTGGTCCTCCAGCTTAGGGATTGGGCGAAGGGCTAGTAACCCATCACCGCAAAAACAGCTGTTACGAATCCCTAAAATAAGCCTCGGAATGAGACTGATTCTCTAGCACGACCACAGCAAAGGAATAAGGTTATGAGATTTGACTCTCACTTTGACAGAAGAACAGAGATTAAGGGTGCTTGAGAATAAGGTTCATAGGAAGATATTTGGGGCTAAGACGGATGAAGTTACAGGAGAATGGAGAAAGTTACACAACGCAGAACTGCAGACATTGTATTCTTCACCTGACATAATTAGGAACATTAAATCCAAATATTTGAGATGGGCAGGGTATGTAGCATGTATGAACGAATCCAGAAATGCATATAGAGTGTAAGTTGGAAGACCGAAGGGAAATAAATGTTTGGGAAGGCCGAGATGTAGATGGGACAATAATATTAAAATGGATTTGAGGGAGGTGGGATATGATAGAGACTGGATTAATCTTGCACAGGAAAGGGACCGATGGCGGGCTTATGTGAGGACGGCAATGAACCTTCGGATTCCTTAAAAGCCATTTGTAAGTAAGTAAGTATGTATATATCTCTATTATTCAAAGGGAGAGAAAGTATGAATAAGTAATATTTTTTTCTCTTGATCTAAAGGAGGCACAAAAAAAAAAAACAAATATCGGAGTGCTCGGATCTCATTATTGGCTACACTTTCACCATAAGGACAATAAAATATCTTACAAACTGAATGGATGCATTGGGTAGCAGTGGCGTAACAATTATTTTTAATTAAATTAATTACTGTAGTTATACTTTTCATTCAATCTATATGAAACTTTGACCAGATTCTTATTGAATAGTGTGACTTAGTGGTTAAAGAATGAAAAAAAATCCCGCCAGTAGTTTCAAAAATAAATACTTTATTGGTCCATCGCTTTAAGCGGTTAGGTACAACTTACAGCAGTAAAATTTTTGGAAATTGTCAACATTTTTTTCCTCTATTACTGTACCTTGTGCAATAATGAAAATTGATATGTGTAAAACACTGTCCTTCTGCTATATGGAAAAAAAAAAAATACAGTTAAAAAAATATTTACATAGGCTATTGTTCTTTTTTTTTTTTTTTTTTTGCAAATTCAAAACCGTGGCAGTTCACTATGCAGTGATGAAGCGTTTCCCTCATAACTCATGAACTTGTTAACTTTTTCATATTATCTCTCTTGTATTTTATTGCTGAAACTCATGTTTACAATATTATGATCTTTAAACCACATTCCTGAATAAATAATATATATTTTTTTATTTTGTGTTAGAAGAAAATAGTGATATTTGATCAATTTTTAAAATGAAGTTTTTTTATCAGACAATCTATCAAAGTTAGAGAAGTGATTTTGTATCATATTGTAGATATAACATGCATAAATGCACACAAAAAATTTGATCACAGAATGGTGGATACTTTTTTGAGTTATGAGGGAAACGCTTCATCACTGCATAGTGAATTTTGAATTTTGAAGAAAATTATAAATAATTTTTTTTAAATCGTAAAAATATTTTTATTGTATACTAGAAGGACACTGTTTTACACATACTAATTTTAATTATTGTACAAGGTACAGTAATGGAGGAAAAGATGTTGAATATTTCCAAAATTTTACTCCTTTAAGCTGTACCTAACCCCTTAATAACTAAAATACTTGTGTGACAATAGGATGTTCTCAGTGTGGCATGTTATCACTAGGGAGAGGGAGTTCAGTAAGTATACCGTGATGTGAAGTGACCTGGGCCATATGAAACCAGATAGAGTCGTTAACCTTGCTGTTTTATCTGTAAATAAATAGGATATTCACAGGCGCAGGCTGTTTCTGAAGTAGCTAAACCTGACTGAAGAACGTACTGGAAGAGATTACATATGTAATATATGATTATGTTAACTCATTGTGCGTGTTTAATTTACAATTTATATAAATATAATTTAAATCTATACATTTATTCTACATTGCCTTATCTTGTGCTTACGACAATATATTTTCTGAATACATGAAATATAAATCACATACGACTAGCACGTAGACAATTTTTATACCTGGAAAAACTTCGTTCTACATCGTAGGATGTAGTGGGTGCAAATTGAAAACATGCGATACCAACGTAGTTTATACCTTCTTAAGTGAGTAATGCATCCCTTATTCTACAAATCTCTGTATACCCAGTGCTCTTCTCTACAACATTATTCAGTTTATCTCTAACCCTTTCTGTAACTAGTTCTTGTCCTTGGTTCAGTAATAGTGACAATTGTTGACTGAAGAGAGCCTGGCAATTTTATTTTCGATTATTTCAAGTTTATTGTACTTACTACAGAACTGAATTTCTCGAAATATATAAGATTTTTTAGAAGTTGAGTTAAAACAAAATCTTTTATTAATTTTATAAGGTCATGATTATGTGAACAACTAGGCACGTCATTATTTTGGACATAGTGTAATGCAGTGTCTAACCATGTCCCCACCGAGTTATAATTGGCTGCGGAGGCAAAGGAATTCAGGTGCCATTTCCTTAATTTCTTGATTTTGGGAAGCGTCTTCAAAGATATTTTCTTCACATTGGCAATAAAATTACCAACTCCACTAAAGCAGGCTCTAATTTCTTTCGCAACTCGGTGGAGGCCATGGTCTAGGCCAGCGATGTCAGACAGGGATTAAACGGAGCGGAGCGCTCCACTAGACTGGTTGCGTGCTCCGGTGTTTCCACAGACATAAGCAAGTTCCGATCTAGCTCCACAACCGGTATTGGAGCTTACAACTCTGACACTACTGGTCTAGGCCAGGCATGTCAATTGATGACCACAGGAGCAAGCGCGCGCTTTAGAGCCCAGGAGAGCCTGAGCGCTTTACAGCGGAAAGGAAAGAGACAGACGAAAGGGGTGGTATATGCCGATTGGTCGAGCTATATTCAGGGATGGCCAGCACTGGTTCAATAGATAAAGGGAAGATAACTTATTAAAACTGTATCCATGTTAATTTTTAGATTTGCCTGAGAAGTATAAGTGCATTAATAAGAATGTAAGTTTTAATTTTAATGCTCATTTTTCACAAGTTTTATTTATTTATTTATTTTTGTTCAAAAGAAATATTTTCTAAACTTTTCGTATAGAAAAGTGAAATTTTCAGGTATAGGCCTATTTATTTAGTAGCCTTACAGAATGTTTTCTTAAATCTAATATACCGTATATACGTATTACTGAAGATAGTGTATTGAAAATTTTGAAAATATTCGCATGGAAATTGTTTGTAAGGAAATGAATTAACAAAGCTACTACTGTTACATCATAAGCAAAAGATACGTGCCCATGTGTTGTAAAAATGTCAGCTCTATAGCTTCAGCAGATTTTGAGAAAATAATTTAATATTCTGATGATAGGAAGTTGCTCACAAATATTACCATAAAAGCATAATGCGATAAGAGTTTTGTTATGTAATATTAGTTACACTTAAAACAGATACAGTACCTAGGTAATTTTGCTTTGTACTGTAATATTGTTTCGATTAGCTTATTGATTACTTTTGTAAGGCTAAAGATACCATCAATATAAATTCCAACTTATCATGTCACACTCAATCTCTTTCTTTGGAATGTCACTTTCTGTATGAATGATGTGTTTCATCCAATTAATACAGTATAATATTATACTACTATGGAATTTAAGTGAATATTCCTTCTTAACTCTCTATTATGTTATTAAGATTTAAAACACAAGTGCAATATTAAGAAATCAGTGATAGTACTTTTGTTTTAAACACAATATAGATAATATTAAACAGAAAGAAGCCATATAAAAATGGCATAAAATTTCACGTTCCGTTTGAAGTTTGTGCACCATTGTTTTCTTAATCCAACAGGTTGCTTATTCATATACACAACCCTTCCGCTTTCCATACTTGGCGCTTGCTGCCCGCGCACGATGTCAAGGTCAGAAAAATGCGCTTGCTTTGAAATCATTGGTCTAGGCAGATTAATGTATAACTTCGGATATGATCTATGTATTAGCCAGTGGAGATTTTGTTTACAGGTACAGGTGATATGACATTTGGTGTGTTCCAGAGTTTGTAATCCTATCCCCATGGAAAATAAGAAGATATTGAAAGTAGATGAAGGCCATCGATCCAACAACTAACCACCTTTGCCTCTTGGTAGCCTATAATGCTAAGACGAATGAATTGTGTGCGATATTAGGTACAGATGCTGTCAGTAAATTGAATATTTCACTATGAACTAATGGGTAAAATGAAAATTATTTACAATTTACTTCTTAATTAACATGCAAAATTTACCTAAGTGGTTTTGTAAGGGTTACATTTAACAATTCTGAGCGATGAATCCATTTCTTGCTCAACCTCAAAATAAGAAGTCCATGAAAATTAGTGTCGGGTATCAGTAATTGGCATCTTAACCCCAGACTTATTTGGATTTCTTTATATGTATAATTAGAGTTATTAGTTTATGTTTAAATTTAGAGACTTATGATACCGGATAGATCTGTTTTAAAAGTGTGGATTTTAAGATAACTCAGAGATTTAGGATTATATTAGTATTTAAATTTATATATTTAGTAAAAATATTGTGGTTTGTTAGTGCATTTAATTCCATCAGGCATTGAAAAGTTATTGCCGCAGTTTACTGCTTTCAGTACCATATTGAGATCTGTAGGAGGTCTGCGTGATGTTGGATACTATCTATAGAGCGTTATCTCGGACATCGCTCCTCTAATCGAAGCCTTTATCAGTTATTTAGCTTGTTGTAGTTCTTCAGGGAATGCAACACAGATGTGACGTCGTGGAATTTTAAATACTGCGGAAACACACACTCGAGAACAGTTCACGGCTTAATCTCAATAATTATTCCTGCGTCTCTACTTCTAGTTACGTAATTTCCTTTATTGAGATCCTATTTATAACGTTTATCGAAAGTATTAGCAGGGTTATTCCTTTACGCACGTGGGGTAACTACAGTCACGTCAGTTTCTCCTTATACTGAGGGCTCATAGTAATAAATTATTATATAAGATGTTTATAATTAAACTGACGGTGTCCAGCGTGGCACAGCACGGATTGTAATGATCGTAGGAGTGTGAAACCTCGTAGATATGTTAAAGCAATGCATTCGCAAATTATGCAAACAAGTAATTGGTTCCAAGTATTTGCGCCAGGTGAAAATATGGCGCTGTAAACAGTCAGAACGTGGCATGGGCGCAGGAAAAGAGTAGGAAAGATCAAACACATGAACACTTCGTGGGCCTGTTAGGTGTACAGTGACACCTGCAAGTTATAGAGACCTGCTTCTGCAACACGTGATTCCAGCTTTACAAGAACGCAACTGTGACCACACCATTATTTTCATGCAAGATGAGGCAACACCACTGCGAGAAACTTTCAGTAACGACTGCATCATCTCTAAGCAATTTCCAGATGGGTCGCCTTCAAGATCCCCCAACCTGAATCCACTTCTGATTTTGGGGATATTTGAAAGATCGTGTCTATCAAGGACATGTCCGGTCTCTGTCTGATCTAAAGGCTAGCATACAGAGACATGTCGCTCTGATTTCACCAGATATGCTGCCAGCAACTGTCAACCATGTTACGGATGCAACATGTTGCTGAGGTGGGAGGCCATGTTGAACAGTGTTTGTAACCATAGTTACTAATAAACGTGCCAAACCACCGTTATCATGTATTTGATATTTTCTGCCTTTTTCCTGCACCCATACCCCCTGGTAGAGGGGAAGAGAAGGCCTGATGCCTTATCTCTACCAGGTTGAATAAATAAATAAATAAATAAATAAATAAATAAATAAATAAATAAATAAATAAATAATACCATGTTCTGACTGCTTACAGCGCCATATTTCGCCTGGTGGCAAGACTTGGGACTATTTTTTGCATAATTCGCGAGTGCATTTCTTAACCCTTTGCAGTACAAATTAATTTTTCGTTTTTCATATCATGGATCATAACAAAGCTTCGATAAATTTTTTTCAATATTTTATATCTGTACACAATTTCAAAACATAGATGACACCTCTACGTATACTCAAGAGCTGGTTCCTTGGTGGAATATCTGTGCCATAAAATTTAGAAAGAAAGAAAACTGTGGTTCTTCTGAACAACTACTATTCTGCAAAGGTTAATTAGCATATCTATCAGGTTTCACAATCCTACGAACATTACAGTCTGTGCTGTGCCACGCTAAACACCGTTAGTTTAATTATAACTACCTGATATATAATATTAATAAGATTATATAGGAAGTGAAGAAAATAAGGCATGTCCAACCTACAACCTACGATGTGCATAGAGTGAACGTCGATTTTTTCCTACTAGGATTGATCGCGATCTGGAAACGCGATATTATATGTAACACTTGTTATGAAAAGTAGGTTCATAACCATTTAGGGCAGTGGTCGTCGGCACTCGCTGAATGGGTAAGGGGTAAGGAATGTATTGCAATATGCACCGTCGTGCAGTAGGGAGAGATAGAAAGCATACGCGCCAGCAGCCACGGATGCACGCTATTGCAATGTCTTATCCGCGGATAAGAGACGCTAGCCCGAGGGTGCACTGTGCTGATGACCACTGATTTAGTGTAAAGGCTAAGTGTAGACATTTATTATAAATATAACTTATAAAAATAAATTTCTTAAAAACGTAAAATTTGGAGTTTGTACGTCATGACGAAGTAATTGCATAATTAATATCATGAGTAAGATGTTTGGTGTCCTAGATTCAGAACTACTTCCATTATAATTTAATTTATCCATGACTGGTATCTAAACTGATCTTTATTTCATCGTTCTTAGCAATCTAACAATGACTTTATTCACAGCACTGAATTAAACGTTTTCGTACGATCGTGTTTTTTGTTGTTAGGCCTTGAAGGTTAGAATACCCACACAGAAACTTGTTGTTAGAGAAACCATTCTTCATAACATAAAATTATACTGAAGTAGACCCATTACAATGCACTTATTGTTACTTAGTTACCATTACAATGCAGTTTTTTGCGAAGGCTTTGGAATAATATTGTTCTAAATTTTCAATGCAAAGTATATTGTATTTGCGATTTAAGTAGTACATTATGCAACGAGCCTATAATGATAGTAATTAAGAAGCGAGTATGGATGTTTATGAAACGAGCGCAAGCGAGTTTCATAATTTTCATACGAGCTTCTTAATTACCATTATAGGCGAGTTTCATACGACTTTATATGCTCGACCATATTTCTAACTTGAAATTATTCAGATGTATACATTTTACTTGTATCTGACAAGATCGGAAGTGACCTTGTTCTAGGTCGTGAATTGTGAGATGTGCGGAGACGCGAAAGTATTGATTTTTTCCGAGGAACAATAATGTCATTGACCTTGGTGTAATCCCGTTAAACTTGGTATAACCTTGATTATTGAATTCGACATTGAAAAACGAGATGACAAATTGAATTTATTTGAATATTATTTACAATTAACGCTGATTATTATAGTAACAGAACATAAACTTCTGCGACAGTATTGGATTTCCAGCCTCCGTGACTTTTCGCTAATTCTCTTTCGATTGTATATCCGAGAATAATCGATACTTGCGGTTTTATAACGGTACAAAGCTGACTTGTCATTGGCTGAACACCTATAAGCTGAGTTGTCATTGGCTGAAAACACCTGTACTTTAATGAGTAGGTGTACTTTAATGAAATGCATTAAAGGACTGCTATCAGGTGTATAATTACTACATTTCGGCATGGTCGAGCATAAAAAAATATATGGTCGTGCAAAAAAATGTTGTACAATAGACGTTCGTGAAGTGCATAACAAAATCTCGGAAATTGAAAAACTCGCTTAGCTCGTTTTTCCAGACGTTTCCACAATTTTGTAAAAAGCACTTTCCAACCTTGTATTGTAAAACACACGAGAGTAAACAGATTTTATGCACTCGTGGAAATCTCATTTTACTCTCGTATAATATAAACTACTATTACTGTTCATTTTTATTTGTTATGATGACATAGTTTCACCAAATGACGTCTGTTTACGTCGTATACTTTACATAATATGGTCTACTGAAGTATTTCTGATTCTGCAAGTCTTGCAGTCTGGAGAGTTTCATTCTGCGGTGAGGTAATTGTTGTGCATGATTCATAACCTATATGAAAAAATGAACACGATGAAAAGCAGAAAAATTATCTTTAAGGGGACTTATAGACCTATGTTAACGCATGGACCAAATCGTTATGAATTTGTTAATACTGTATTTAATCTGCAGATGCAAAAATACTTGTAGTCGTAATTTAATGTACGTAGCTCTACAGCATTGTAATAAATCATTTAGGAATATTTTAAGGCGTGCTATAAAATTTTTATCTGCATAGATCTTTTTTCTTTTTACTTATTATGAGGAAAAATAGTTGTAAATTTGTATGTTTCAGTATGGGTGCACCCACCTGAAAAACGAATTTATGTTACGACCTTCAATTTTTACGAGCGAAACACTGGTCAACAGTCATTTTGCACCAGACATAAAACTAATAAATTCTTACTAATTTCGACCTCCTGAATTAAAAAATAACAGGTAAAATGTACCATCAGTTCGGGTTTTCGAGATGCACAATATAATTCATTTTCTTTCCATTTTATTTAAAAATCACCGTATTTCGTGTGTAACTATTTTGTTTTACAAATGTGACGACCAATGATGTGAAAACAATATTAGTATAAGTAGGCCACCATGTTAGAAGCACTTTTACAGTGTGTTCCGAGGTGGTGTTACGAACTTTCAGGGATGATGGCGAAGGGCACATGTATCAATTTGAGATAAGGAACCCTGGTCCAGAAATGACTGAGTCGAAAGTTATAAGAAAAAATAGTTGTGTGGAAATAGAATTGTAATTTGGCAACACGTACCCCCCTTCCCTTAACCTTTGGAACAGTCGTGGAAAAATGGTATAGGTCGGATGTCTCCTACGTGGGTACTTTGCCCGATATAATCTGTGAGCTTGTCTACTGTTCCCATTGGCTCATCCGTATTCGAAAATCAGGTCTGCATATTCCGCTCTCGTGTACCCCTCCATTTCAGTAGGACTGATCGACAGGACACTGGAACTTGTATACATGCACTGCTGTCTACAGACGTGCTTATTAGAACCGACCATATCCGTTACACATTACGCTAACTGCATTGCTTTAGTGTAGTTTCCCGTCCCCATCCCTCAGACAGGGCACTGAATGGAATACTGTAAGTAGACAACGTAAACAACGTCAGATGAATACAGTATGTGTAAGATGTACAGATAAATACACATAAATAAGGTGTACAGAGGAATAAATTATTTAATTTCCACACAACTATTTATGCTTGTAACTTTCGACTCGGTCATTTCCGGACCAGGGTTCCTTATCTCAAATTGATAGATGTGCCCTTCGCCACCATCCTGAAAATTTGTAACACCACCTCAGAAACACCCTGTAGAAACGGAAATTATTTTATTGCCCTTTTACGAGTCTGTTTGGAGGGGGTGAAACAGGTTCACGGTATGAATTCGTTTGAGTATACCTGATTTTACTTGCGATGTGCATTTCTTTCACTGTTACCTTTAATTATATTACTTTAGTTTATATTTTGCAATAGACCACCCTGTCAAAAGTACTTCTAGAAACGGAGATTGTTTTATTGCCATTTTCGGTTTCATTTGGAGAGGGATAAACAGGTTCTCCGTATGAAATCGCTTAAGTTTACCAGAAGATTTCCGTGGTGTTAGTATTCTGTGTAAGACGTGTATTTCTTTAAAGTGTGCTTTAATGATAATTTTCAAAGTACGAATGGTTCATATGTGCGGATTTGAAGGTTGTAGCATTGCTTCTTAGAATGCAATGAGGCTACACAAACGTTTGCTGCTTTCTGTGCGAATGGGACAGTCGCTCTCGAGATAAGCATTATTAAATAAAACGACAATCACTAGAGCCAGGGAAGAAAAATATTACACATCAACCCCTTGTACCTCAAAGTAAAGTAATATTTTACCCCTTTACACATTAAGTTAGCATTAATGAAGAGTTTTGTTAAAGGGATGAGTCATAAAACTGAAGCATTTAAAGATGTTAAAAAAAATTGCTGCTGTTAGTGAGTCAAAAATAAAAGAGGGGGTTTCAATGGACCACAAATTAGACAAATAATGAAGGACAATAACTTCGAATCTTGTTAGAAGGAAAAGAGAGAGCCGCCTGGATTTCATTGAAGGAGGTTGTATTAAATTTTCTGGGTAATCATAGAAGTGAGAACTATGAAGAACTATTGAAAAATTTATTGTTGGTGTATGAAACTATAGGTTGTAAAATGTCTCTAAAAATTCACTTCCTTCACTCCCATCTTGACTTTTTCCTCGAGAATTGTGTATATTTCAAGTATGAGCATGGTGAGCGCTTTCATCAAGAAATTTCAACAATGGAAAGAAGATACCAAGGACAATGGAGTACCAATATGCTAGCAGATTATTGTTGGAGTTTAAATCATGATGTTCCTGATGCCCAGTATAAAAGAAATTGTAGAAAAAGAAACCTGTAAACTTCTGAACAGTGAATATTTAACCTTACTGTCATTATATAAAGCAGTATTTTGAATAGATATAAATTCGAAAATTTCTCAAAAAACCGTAACCAACAACTGTTTTTTATTGTCATATTCGTAATCAGGAAGCTCTAATTGTATAGAAAACATGTATCACGTGCCCAGCGCAAAAAAAAAAAAAGTTAAAATTTGTTACGCAGTGAAATCCTTAAACCAAACTATTTTAGTAGTTTTCTTAATTAGTTATGTTAAAAATCATTATAAAACTACTATAAATGAAATTAATTATTTCTGTAAAAATACTTGAAGTTCTTATTTAAATATTTTTACCATAGTCTAATTTTAACGTGAGTTTCCGTAGGTGCTAAAGTTCTCTGAAAGTCTACGAACAATTTCAGCTTCCTGATATATTCCTTTTTAAATATGTGCACTCAAACTCCTATATAGCATACGTAATTTTTTTACTTTGTGAACAATAGTGAGCAAAGAAAATACTGTGCACGAAATGTGTATTTCACGCCTTAAATATTCCTAAAATGACCCATTATAACGCCGTCAAATGATATCAAATTAATTCTGAAATTTTTTGTGCATTCATTCATTCATTCATTCATTCATTCATTCATTCATCCATCCATTCAATCATTCATTCATTCATTCATTCATTCATTCATTCATTCATTCATTCATTCATTCATTCATTCATTCATTCATTCATTCAATCATTTGCAGTGCTCTACCAAAGGCCAGATCTTTCACTGAAAACTGAGCATTCTCCAGTCTTTCCTATTTTCTGCTTTCCTCTTAGTCTCCACATATGATTCATATATCTTAATGTCGTCTATCATCTGATATCTTCTTCTGCCCCGAACTCTTCTTCCGTTCACCATCCCTTTTAGTGTATCCTTCAGTAGGTTTTTGTGCATTTATAGTTTAAATATTAGCAATTATATAATTGTTGCTTTATTCACGCTTTCACTTACAAGTTACTTAAATTAGATCTCAAGTTTCTCTTCAAGATTAGGATTCCTTTACGTGCAATATATCTCCAACACAGAGTCCTGACTTGTACTTTCCTTCCATATGAAGTTGTAAGTTTCTGACGTGAATGCACCTGTAAGTTTAGTCCTGTACTAAAGTGCCACCCCAGAAAGCCGAGAGATACATTTTCTGGCCAGTTTTGTCGTGCTTATACTAATTTCTAAACTACATGGCATATTCCAATCATAGAGAGTATATATATATATATATATATATATATATATATATATATATATATATATATATATATATATATATACTAGCTGAAAGCACTGCACGGGCTTTCCTTTCTACTTCTATTTTTAATTAAACTGGTTATTACATTTTCGGAAATCTCGAAAACCTAACTATAGACAAACAAAACGAATTGTCTTTACTAAGATAAGACGAATCTTTACTTAACGTCACTTATATGAATTGATTAATTCCTTACCGAAATGTCTGCGAAGCGCTAACTCGATTTAAAACAGTTGTAAATCAGGCACCGAAAAGAAATAGAAAAATCAAATTGTGAACAAAGTAAAACCCAACGGAAATATGATTCCTTTCTTCTTTCTGATCAGTTTCAGAATCGAATCAACATGTACATACATAATTTAATTTATATTGGAAGATTTTTTATCTCTTGACCGCTGTACACCCACTTATATCATACCCAGTTTTTTTTAAATGTGACTTGAAAAACTATATCTCACAAATTCAGAACATATTATATTAATTCTCATTTTATACACAGAATACAGATACAATATAAACTTGCAATAAGTTATTTTAATACATAAAGACTAATATTCTGAGAGACATATAGGCTTAAAGGTATTTTAGAAATTAAGAGATTGTTATTTTCACAACGCATAACATATTACATTTGTAACATGATTATACAGATAGAATTTCGCAGTAACATATTTTCGGACGTAACAACAATATTTTGAGAGATGTATATTTTATAATTAATACATTGTTATATTCAGCCGCCTTATGCACATTCACATACTACATTAGCAACATAACAGAAATATCATTGCATTGCTTTTTGATACGTATAAATTTTGTTCCACTTCTTTGTATAAAATATAGTCGAGGATGTGAAAAACACGCAGTTTTTCAGTCAATGTCTGCAACTTTGAGCTACTGCCCTTCACCTTCATTTTAATATGGCCATTAAAAATGCTAGTCGCACTGAAATTGCAGTTGCTTAAAATCAAATGGGTATCATGGAAATACGTGAGATAGAAACATCTTCTCCTTTCGTTTTTCCAGTTAATATTGTCACTTCTATTACGTTTCGCATGAGTTCCTCACACAATTTTAGTGGGTCAATATTTCGCAATAGTACTTCTGGTTACTCAATATTAAGTAAATTATGTGGTAGCAATCCTTGTAGTTTGTAAGAATTCTAGAATTCTGTTGGATAAAACACAGTCTGCTCACTATCTATAACTGCATCGAGAAATTCATAATACGGACCTGGACTGCGTAAAGATGCTTATTGCATGAAGTATCTAATTTTAGCCTCCATGATGTGTATCAACAATGTACATACATACATACATAATCACATTCACTTGTATGTATGTATGTATGTATGTATATATATATATATATATATATATATATATATATATATAGAGAGAGAGAGAGAGAGAGAGAGAGAGAGAGAGCTCCTGGTCTACTGCGCAGGGTATCAACATTGGAAACGTAAGTCACGTGACTTTTATATGCCGCAGACAATTCTGTAGTGTTTTTATGCGTGGGTTCTTGCTTGTGATTCATTAATGAAATGTATCAAAGTAAGATAATAAGTTATTATGTACAGATTATAGCCACAGTGATGACGAACTACTGCTGTTGCTATGGATGCAAAAAAAAAACGTGGAGGAAATATTCCGTTCCATTGTTAAGTATCGCCATAAGTACCATACAGTACATAATTTATAACTTAAAGTACAAGGTACTTGTATATTTCTATATCTGTATGGTATATAGTACGATTTTGCTATTCTAATTTTTATGTCTTGTAACCGACATGTATTTTCCTATTAGTATATATATATATATATATATATATATATATATATATATATATATATATATATATAAGGTTATTTTACGACGCTCTATCAACAGCTCAGGTAATTTAGCGTCTGAATGAGATGGAGGTGATAATGCACGTGAAATGAGTCCGGGTTCCAGCACAGAAAATTAGCCAGCATTTGCTCATATTGGGTTGAGGGAAAACCCCGGAAAAAATCTCAACCAGGTAACTTGCCCCGACCGGGAATCGAACCCAGTCTAACTCGTTTCGCGGCTAGCTAGACGTGCTAACCGTTACTCCACAGGTGTGGACTCCTATTAGTATATTAACTGTATACTTTATCTCAAGTGAATTAATCGTCGAATTTATCTCAAGCAATTTATGTTTTATAAATTATGTATATTCCCCCTTATATTATCATATGTAACTGATCTTAACTATTTGTAATTTTCTACTATGTTTTATGTAATTTCTAAGGTAATTTCTTTTGTGTTATTTTGTAATCTCTCACATAACTTTCTATTTCATGTATATTATTGAAACCTGATTGAGTGTAAGAGAAGGTCTTATGTCCTTAACTCTACCAGGCAAAATAAAACTGCTACTATATTTGTGTCTAATCAAACGTTTTATTTTTGTTACTTCATGGAAGTGTCACACAGCACCGTACATAACTTATAACTTACAGTATAAGTTATATATTTTTGAGTCTAATCAAAAGTTTTCTTTTGGTTACTTCATGGCATTGTCATACAGTACATAACTTATAACTTACCGTACAAGTTATGTAGTTTTGAGTCTAATCAAAAGTTTTCTTTTGGTTACTTCATGGCATTGTCATACAGTACATTACTTATAACTTACGCTATAAGTTATATATGTTTGAGTCTAATGAAAAGTTTTCTTTTGGTTACTTCATGGCATTGTCATACAGTACATAACTTATAAATTGCAGTATAAGTTATATATGTTTGAGTCTAATCAAAAGTTTTCTTTTGGATACTTCATGGCATTGTCATACAGTACATAACTTATAACTTACAGTATAAATTATATATTTTTGAGTCTATTCAAAAGTTTTCATTTGGTTACTTCATAGCATTGTCATACATTACATAACTTATAACGTACAGTACAAGTTATATATTTTTAGGTGTAATCAAAAGTTTTCTTTTGGTTACTTCATGGCATTGTCATACAGTACATACTTGTAACTTACAGTAGAAGATATATGTTATGTTTGAGTCTAATCAAAAGTTTTCTTTTGGTTACTTCACGGCATTGTCATACAGGACATTACTTATAACTTACGCTATAAGTTATATATGTTTGAGTCTAATGAAAAGTTTTCTTTTGGTTACTTCATGGCATTGTTATATAGTACATAACTTGTAACTTACGGTACAAGATATATATGTTTGAGTCTAATCGAAAGTTTTCTTTTGGTTACTTCATGGCATTGTCATAAAGTACATAACTTGTAACTTACGGTACAAGATATATATGCTTGAGTCTAATCAAAAGTTTTCTTTTGGTTACTTCATGGCATTGTCATACAGTACATACTTGTAACTTACAGTAGAAGATATATATTATGTTTGAGTCTAATTAAAAGTTTTCTTTTGGTTACTTCATGGCATTGTCATACAGTACATAACTTGTAACTTACAGTTCAAGATATATATGTTTGAGTCTAATCAAAAGTTTCGTTTCATAGGTTAGATCGGCACAGATCTGTTTATCACTGTAGCAATTATCTCACCTGTTCAAACCATTTTCATGCATTGACGTTTGATAAAAATAGTTATATAAAACCTAATAAGAAGCAGGTGGTTTGTTATCACGGTCTGTCACAGCATTGTCACAATATAGTTGAGTCGATGAATACGAACGCTGCCATCTGTTGTCTGTCTGCAACATCGTATTCGTCCTGTCAGCCTCTGGTTACAAAATTAATGAAAGATGAGAGAGCGCTTTCGTTTGCACTTTTCATTGCCGAAAATAATCAGAAAGAATTGACGTTTGCAAAACTGTTATTGATTTCGTCATAGAAGTCTCAGGCCCGATTGTATAAACCATTTAATCTTAGATCAGAGGTTAAATTGATCCTTGTTTCAGCTGAACTTGGGATTTTGTGTTGTATAAAGTCTAATCTGAGATTAATTTGTCTCAAACTAAAGTCAACTTTGACTGAAGAAATTTCTCCGATTAAGTTACATGATCCAAGTTCAGTTATTTCTTTTCTGTTTGAAATATACGAGTGACAGATTGTGCAAATAAAATATCCATTATTATTAATATTAATAGATATGATAGGTACATTTATATATATTTCTTTCAATTTCTTGCCTTAATACACAATCTTATATTTTATAAGGCTCTATCGTGTTCAGCAGTATCAAATAACATTAACCTATAATTATATTATGTTTATAACAACCATTAATTATTAATGGATATGATAGGTACATTCATAAATGTTCAATTAACTGTATTACTAAACGAAAATTGTCGTTTTGTAAAGCTTTATTATGTTTAGCAGTATCAAACACCATAACATGATAACAACTTGGAGAACAGTCAACCTTCTTCTTATTGTCCGCCATTATTTACATTGCACAAAAAACCAGTGTCTCCAACAGAGTGTACGGAAAGTCGTCAAAAAGTAGTTGTAAAGTCGCTAGATTTCTCATTATCAACAAAGAAAGATTAAATTTTGTCACTATGGGGTGCTAAAAAGGTCACTAAATCTATATTTAAGCAATATAAAAGTTAAAAGAAATTGTTGTTGAAAAAGAGTTAAAGTCGCTAGATTGGCAACACTGAACAAACCTGTCCGCGCATCACGTATTTCACCTGTTTATGCGATGTTGCCAAATCCTTTTCACGTGAACTTAGATTGCATTTGAACGAAGGTAATTTGATCGCAGAAAAGTTTTATACAATAGAAGAAGTGTCTGAACTCGGTTCACTTTTCGATCTTCGATCAAAGTTGATCTTTAGTCAGGGAGTTTTATACAATTGGGCCTCAATGTTTTATATAAAAGTTGATGCTTAAGAAATTTCTACATTAAGCTTAGAGGAAATTGCCGATCAATATATGCATGAGGGATAAACAGAAAGTAAATTTTCAAATTGCATTACATCTTTACTGCGACTTCACTCACAAACAAGCTAGTATATATATTTTTTTCAATTCTGCAAGATGCTATGTGCACAGGGTTGCCAGATGATTCCAGATCAATGTCGCTAACTATACACCAACAAGGTGCTAGAAAGTAGGCAATTATCTCAGAAGTTGATAATGAAAGGAGTAATAGGCCTAAACTTAAAAAGAAACTTACAGTGTAATAATGAACATAACCATTTATCTACGTAAAGATATTAATTATTAAATATTAATAACCATTTATATTCATTCATAAATTTGTAATACTTTTATTGTTAATATTATTTAATACAAAGATACAGAATCATTAAATAGCATTATTCAGCTATGATGTGTATCTTTGATACTTGTATTTTGCTGTTTGTTCAACCTGTATTCTGTTGCTTACAGGTATTAATTCTACTAACCTATATTAACATTATGACATAAAAAATCTGTTCTTAATAAACATAATGAACATGATGTTTTGATAACCAATAGGCATTAATATATAAGCTAAACAACAGTGTTTCATAAAGTAATTTATGCTCAACCATGCCGAAATGTAGTAATTATACACCTGGTAGTAGCCCTTTAATGCACCTCATTAAAGTACACCTATTCATTATAATTCAGTTGTTCAGCCAATGAGAAATCACCATTGTACCATTATAAATCCGCAAGTATCGATTATTCTCGGATATGCAATCGAAAGACAATTAGCGAAAAGTCACGGAGGCTGGAAATCCAATACTGTCGCAGAAGGTTATGTTCTGTTACTATAATAATTAGCGTTAATTGTAAATAATATTCAAATAAATTTAATTTGTCATCTCGTTTTTCAATTCTAAACCAATTTCCAGGTTATATCAAGACTAATGTTCATGTTAATCTCTAGATTATATCAAGGTCAATGACATTCGTGCCTCGGAAAAAATCAATTCTATCGCATCTGCGCACATCTCACAATTCAGGTCAGTTCCGCTCTTCACTTACATAGCCATAACTTGAATACTTATGAATAATTTCAAGTTAGAAATATGGTCGAGCATAAAAAGTCGTATGAATTTTTTTTGTAGGTTATTTTACGACGCTTTATCAACATCTTAGGTTATTTAGCGTCTGAATGAGATGAAGGTGATAATGCCAGTGAAATGAGTCCGGGGTCCAACACCGAAAGTTACCCAACATTTGCTCATATTGGGTTGAGAGAAAACCCCGGAAAAAACCTCAACCAGGGAACTTGTCCCGACCGGGAATCGAACCCGGGCTACCTCGAAAAGTCGTATGAAACTTGCCTATAATGGTAATTAAGACGCTCGTATGAAAATTATGAAACTCGCTTGCATAATGTACTATTAGCAAAGTTATTTAATGTGTACGTGTTTACAGTACTTAGGATGATGAAGTGGCATTATTTCAAGCACAATGTTTTGTGAGTTATCTGATAATATAAGCTAATAGGCTAATAACTACTCAAAATTCTACTTTTTCAAATACAGTATTCATACTAAGAAGGATTTTTCAATTCCATTAAGATTTTCTATATTGCCACTTGATGTAGGGACTGTGTTATTTAAGATATTATTGTTTTTTAAAGTTAAAACAAATCTATGTTGTAACCAATATGATTTTAACATATAAACTCAGTGTTAAATAGAGTAATTTGAAGAAGTTATTGCACCTATATGATTACATATTTATGGCACTTAGGACTATGTAGTGGCATTATTATTTCATACTAACCCAGTAAGTTTTGTGTATTACAAGTGAATAATATTTGACATTGTTACTTTCACAAATCACAAATTATGGAGGGAGGGAATATCATTGTAAAATCACAGATCATACACATTGTAGAGTTTGGGGAAGTTTTCTACGCTACCTGCCATCTATTGAAAATTAACTGGATTACAATAACTGAAGAATATTTACGTTCTGAAGAATATTACGTATGCTGTGGATCACATTCTGTGAGAAAAAAGGTTTAATTAAATTATTTTTATAATTTTAACATTAAAGCCGCGAGAAAAGTAGCCAGGTCGCCAAGTAGAAATTTTCGTCGCCATAAGGAACATAAAAGGCGCCAGAATGGCGACAAGTAGCCATATCTGCCAACTCTGTATGTGCAGTGGTGTCATTCAAACCGTACGCAACGGTTCGCCCTAATCGCTTGTTAAATTTGTCACAGTTCGTAGAATCGATTGTTAAATATCTGAAGTTTAAATATTTAACGATAGACATTTTAAATTAATCATATTACAACAGCGTTTTCTTGTAAGTAATTAAAAAATATATAAAATACCTGTAACAGTATTAAAACACTTTTTTATTAAAATTTATATATGTTGACTAGACATTTTCTGGACCATGTGATCAGTAATAATGTGAATCAGGTGGTGTTCGCTGACGTCTGCAACCGATGTGTTGTCGGTAACTGTCACCTACTACCTCATAACACAATTTTACCCTGATCATTCCATTTAAGTAATCTAATTACTATAATTTATCTTCGAAATCATCAGCTGTGAATCTGGCTGCCATATGTAATAAAGGATTTCAAACAGAAACACAAAAAGAAAATTAATAAAAACATTTTCTTACACTTTTCTTTTGCATGAATAAACTATTGTAACAAAATCGTACTTATATCAATCTGAAATCAATAAGTATTTTCTATCGAAACAAAACTTTTTGAAGCTCAATAACCAAAATAACACGTAGTTGCTTTCCGAGACTTATGAGATCGTTTCATTTGCAGAAGCCGTTCAATGTTTGAAGCAAATGAATTAGCCATGTTCAATCTCAAAATATAATTTAGGTTTTCGTCTGACATACAACTTCTCAGGCGGATGCACCTACAAAGTTCACCATCCTACTACAGAGTCAACCACTCCAATGACAGCGAGTACGTACAGTATGCAAGCGTCACACCGCTCGGGAGAATTGCTCTTTAAAGTAAACAGCGCTCATTTCTCAGAATCACGTAATGTGCTCAGCCCTGGTAAACACAAACAAAACAAAGAAGGTCGACTGTTTTAAAGAACTGAAATTATTATTTAACTGTTCTCGAGAATACAACAGAGAGTTTTCGCACTCTCGTCGTACGCTAAACAGTAATGCTATGTTGACATCAGTAATGGTCATATTTGGTGATTATGTTAACGTTCGTAAAACTTCGCGAAGAATAATTATATGATATTACCCCCTCCTTTAACATCTATCACGTCGTAGGTCCTATGATAGTCGATCAATCGCGCTGTAATTTTTAAAATTGAGATGAGCTGCTCTTAAATTGTTTCTTTCTTTGATGTAACAGGAAATATTTTTGCAGCACTATATTAAAATCATGTTCTGACATTCTCAGCAAGTTTTTGAATCCAAATCGATCTTTAACTTTAAGCTCGTTTAGAATGTCTTCTGCATAGTGTCTTTTACTAAGATACTGCCGCACCCACATTCTCATTTTCTTCCTTTTCAGGGCCTTGTAACGAGCAATAGAGGCAATTACAAAAGCGAAATAATCATCTGAGTCCATTGCCCAAGGTTTAAAAACAAGACACTATCTACATTAAAATCTCATAGACTATGGTGGACTTCGCAAAGAAAGTCAAGTTTAACATGTTTAACAGTGTGGACAAAGTGTTAAATGAAATTAGCATTAACATGTTCACTCAACATGTTTAGATGTTAACAGTAAACAATTTAACATTTAACATGTTTAATAGTAGAGACGAGCTTTAACGTAGACACTGGCGTACCTCAAGTGTAAGGAGCTAGTCTCCTGTTTCTAGGCTACGATCGGACAAGGATTTCAATTTCGCATTGGGCTGGTTACCTGGTTCGAAGTTTTCGGTTTCCCCAAATGTAAGGCGAAAGTTATATAATCCATGATGAGTTTTCTTGTTATCACCAATGACACTAGTTAACTTTGTAGTTGATACAGCATCATTAATAATTACTCGATTAAAAAGTCAACTAACCGATCCAATTCTAGACTAACACAGCCTAACGAATTCTTCATTCATTCATTCATTTAGGCCCAATTGTATAAAACTCCCTGACTAAAGAACAACTTTGATCAAAGATCGAAAAGTGAACCGAGTTCAGACACTTCTTCTATTGTATAAAACTTTTTTGCGATCAAATTATCTTGGTTCAAATGCAATCTAAGTTCACGTGGAAAGGATTTGGCAACATCGCATAAACAGGTGAAATACGTGATGCGCGGACAGGTTTGTTCAGTGTTGCCAATCTAGCGACTTTAACTCTTTTTAACAACAATTTCTTTTAACTTTTATATTGCTTAAATAGGGATTTAGTGACCTTTTTAGCACCCCATAGTGACAAAATTTAATCTTTCTTTGTTGATAATGAGAAATCTAGCGACTTTACAACTACTTTTTGGCGACTCTCCGTACACTCTGTTGGAGACACTGGTTTTTTGTGCAATGTAAATAATCGCGAACAATAAGAAGAAGGTTGACTGTTTTCCGAGTTGTTATCATGTTATGGTGTTTGATACTGCTAAACATAATAAAGCTTTATAAAACGACAATTTTCGTTTAGTAATACAGTTAACTGAAAATTTATGAATGTACCTATCATATCCATTAATAATTAATGGTTGTTATAAACATAATATAATTATAGGTTATGTTATTTGATACTGCTGAACACGATAGAGCCTTATAAAATATAAGATTGTTTGTGTATTAAGACAAGAAATTGAAAGATATATATATATATATATATATATATATATATATATATATATATATATATATATATATATATATGTATACCTATCATATCTATTAATAATAATAATAATGGATATTTTATTTGCACAATCTGTCACTCGTATATTTCAAACAGAAAATAAATAACTGAACTTGGATCATCTAACTTAACCGCAGAAATTTCTTCAGTCAAAGTTGACTTTAGTTTGAGGCAAATTAATCTCAGATTAGACTTTATACAACACAAAATTCCAAGTTCAGCTGAAACAAGGATCAATTTAACCTCTGATCTAAGATTAAATGGTTTATACAATCGGGCCTTAGTGTTCTACCCAAGGGCAGGTCTTTCACTGCAAACCCAGCTTTCTCCAGCCTTTCCTATTTTATGCCTTCCTCTTTGTCTACTCAAATGATCCACATATCTTAATGTTGTCTATCATCTGATATCTTCTTTGAACCCAAAACACAAAACTCAGAATAAATAAACGGTAATGTGAAACTAAATTGACTCTACACTACAATTATTCACAGTTTTATTCTACTCGCACTGTCCTTTATCACTGCATTGGCTTGTTAGCACAAAACTGATAATAAATGAAAGAAAATCCAAGAGGGTTGGAAGAAGTAACGGTACAGAAGAACAGTAACCTGCCCGAGTCCTTGACAATAAGCACAGAATAGTGACATGGTTGGAGAAGCTTCACCCCCAACGCCTGAGAAAGAATAGCGAAAGTCTTCCAGATCATTGCCCGTACAGTCGCACAAGAAATTATGTCATGCTTCGTACAGCATTATCGCAAAATGAAAAATGGTTTGAAATAATTTAGCAACAGTTACGCTTAAAATTGTCGGTTTTAGTCAGGTATTTTACCTAAATGGTGGTAAAAAATGATTCTGTTTTCGCGTTTGGCAGTTTTCCGTTTTAAAGTATTATTTTATATAGGAGATCATTCCGTTTCCAAATTTATTTTTCGTTTGTGCGGGCTTCCTTTTTATAGAGGATACGTTATAGCAAGGTTTTACTGTATCATAATTTTTTAGAATATTATTTATAATATGCTGTGTCTTATGGCAAACCTAATTTAAGGGCAGCTACCCTCATGGATTTCTATACCTAGAATAATCTTATTTACTATATATACGTATATATAATTTTTTTGAGATACAGATCCTTCGGAAATGTGTTATTGCGAACTTTATGTGAAATTCAATTTAAAAAGGGAAGTGCGTCTGTATTTCAGTTTTAATTTAAGAAAATAATTTTGTACCAGATACCAGAAAATATCACGCTTTGTTTGCGGGAACGGACTATACACACTTATCCTTTGTAAGATTATGATGTGATAACATTGGGCTACATTGCAACTAATAATACTTACATTTAGCATACACGCAAGCATATAAAATATTTTTATCTCACGTTACATTACTTTCGACAAAGTTTAAAAAAAAAAAAAGTAATTTCGAGTGGTACAGAAACTATTGCGTATATTGATGCAGAAGTGCTTCGAAGAAGTTACATTCTTTCTCAAGACGAGCAGTTTTTCAGTCGGTTGTACGGTTGTATCAAGGTATTTATTTGACTTCATGGCATACAGTTTTGCACTTTGAAGGACGGATATTTAAAATAAATTTTTCGAGGCAATTGCTAATTACACATTTTACATCACACATTTCAAATTTGTGCTCTAAAATATGTTACGGTTTTCTGTTTGGCAGCAGAACAGAGATAAATATGCAGTGTTCTCAGCTGAAAATTCAATGGCTTCAGTCTGCAGTGACTGCTTATCTGGTCTTATCATGTATTGATAATTTTCTTTGATAATCCATAATAGAGATAAAGTTGGTCGCTTAGTCTAGATTTCTTCAATCACTTTAATATCTTGTTTTTAAAGGCATTGGGTTCAACCTCGCCTTCATAAAATCTCATTGTTAATTTACAGCTTCATTGAAGTTGTTCTATATAAAATAATTATAACGGTATAATTTTACTAATTTTAAATCAAATAATTTATAGATCTACTAACGATATTTCCTTTTGGTGGCATGAATGCTTATTGCATTACATTTTTTTTACCTCTATTGTTCGTTAGAAGTCTCTACAATCTCTCCAAACATCTTTGAGGGACATCTGCATAGAGATCTCTGGGAAAAGTAGGTAACCGAAAGAGGCATTTTTGGTCGGTAATTTTGTCGAATTCGTTTTATTTTCCTTTCGTGTCAAGGATTTCATTTGTCCCGCGCCGTAGCGTCGTGGCCTAAGGCATCATGTCTGTGACTAGCGTTACGGAATAAGCACTGGTTCTATTCCTCATGGACAAGAAATTTTCTCATAATTCTGCCAGTATATGGAACCGGTAAAAGGTATCCCCGTCACATGCCATGAAGGGACTTGGGGGGCATGGAGGTAGAGCCCCATGCTTTCCATGACCTCGGCACTAGAATGAGGTGGTGTGGTCGGCACCACGCTCTGACCGCCTTTTACCCCCGGGAAAGACCCGGTACTCAATTTTATAGGAGGCTGAGTGAACCTCGGTGCCGTTCTGTAAGTTTGGCAACGAGAAAAATCCCGTCACCACTCGGGATAGAACCCCGGACCTTCCAGTCCGTAGCCAACTGAGCTACCCGGCCGCCCCATATGGAACCGGTACCCATCCAAAATGGGAGGTACGATAGGTTGCGAAATGCTGTTACCAAACCAGCTTTAACAGCATCGTCCTAATCACACGATACCTCTTTTCTGGTTAGACGATTGTTCACCTCTGCTAATGCATGCGGACGTGAGGCCAGCAGCCAGCTGGTCGGCGTTGGCCGTTCATGAGCTGTTCTGCCACGGATTTTTATTATTTATTAGAGATAGCAGAGGTATAGAAGTGCTTGTTGTCCGGGAAATTGAGCATCATTTAGCACTGCAGCCCAAATAGGCTATCCTTTTTATGCATCCGTGGTTTATTGATTTGCGTACTGACTGTGCTTCCTGGCCATACTATCATTCTTCTCAGCCTTCAAATACCTATGCCATTCCTGTGGTGGTGGTGGTGGTGGTGGTGGTGGTGGTGGTGGTAGATATAGGCTATATCTGTCTTCATGTACCCATCAAGAGGAAGTTAAGATTTTAGGGGCCTCTGATGTACAGCTATGAGTCTTCCAAGAATCCACTACTACTGCCATCTATCAATCTTTGGACAAACCATGGGAAACACCCACCATGGAGGACGGTCTATTCGGCGTCACGCAAACACAGGAGTTGCCCTATTTTTAGAGACAGAAATGATAACAAAAGGAGAAATATGGAGAATGACGAGGGAAAAACGGGAGACCTCAAAGAAAAACACTCTCAACTGTGGCTTTGTCCACCACACATACAACTCCACCATGTCAGGGATTTTAACTCGGCTTCATGGTTGTCGTAAGTCAGCGCTTCGCTAAGTTGTTTCTCATTAATGTCCACTGTTCGACATCAACCGGCGAACTTCGGCTATAGGCCTAATTATAAGTATGGTAATTACCAGAGCTAGGAACTTCGTACTGATCTCGTTACTCAGGATGCGAGCAGCCAGCAAATGGACATACAAAACGGGCGACCTGCACGACCAACGGCAGCCTTGGAGTGCATCATGTTCATGTAAAAACCTTACTGCATGCAACAGGGCCACATCGGTAATATGGAAGACGTTTGAGTAACAACATATTTTTCTATTGCAAATGTGAGCGAGATTCATTCTGTGTAAGTTGTTTAGCAATGTATGTATGTATGTATGTATGTATGTATGTATGTATGTATGTATGTATGTATGTATGTATGTATGTATGTATGTATGTATGTATGTATGTATGTATGTATTTTTTAAATATAATTACAGCATGCCCCATTACCTAAGTAATACTGCATGCTTTCACTTTCTATGTAGTACAAATATATATATATATATATATATATATATATATATATATATATACATACACAATATTTACAATTTGTCATCCTAATTAAAATGTCTATGTATGTATGGTCCTTGTATTCTGTCACATATTTTTAACACTGTAGTAGTGCCTGTTCATGTCACAAATTTCTAAACTCAGCTGTTTTGTCACAAGTTTATAGACGTATGTATGTATGTATGTATGTATGTATGTATGTATGTATGTATGTATGTATGTATGTTAAGTATCTATGTATGTTATGTATGTACAGAATGTTCTGTATGTATGCCTGTATGCATGCATGCATGTATGTATGTATGTATGTATGTATGTATGTATGTATGTACAGTTTATTTCCTTCTTAGGTTTTAACTTAGTAAACGTTTCAAGATATTTACGAAATGTATTATTTTATTATTAACCTATTGTTTTGCATCATTTCAGTAATGTTACACCCTGTTAACATAGATGTAAATGATGTAAATATGTAAAGAGAATATTGTATCTATGTAATTCTATATGTGTGTAACAATTTGTACATAAACATAAATATGTAACTAGCTATGCTAGGTCTTTCATTTCCGGAAACGAGAATATTCCCTTGATGACGAGTTTGTTTTTCTTTCCACTGTACTTTCCTATTTATATGAGTAGCTGTGTTTTGTTGCGTTGATGACGTCGCACCTGCCTGGTCGTACCCTGTATGGAGCGATAGCGATCGGTACGAAGTTCCTAACTCTGGTAATTACTTGTCCACTGAGGATAACTGTGTACCTACCAAATTTGTTCTAAAACTTATCTTTTGTCCTTCTGAAGGTCACTTAATCACGTTTGACTTCAAGTGGTAAGCAAAATATCAATTTTAATAGATGTGAACATTCTTCCTGGAAGAGTTACAGTTACGAAAGACGTATCATTATTTGAGTTTAACTGTGCTGATATCTCGAAGATTTCACTTTTCCTATAAACAGGCCACTTGGCCTGACGGGAAGACAACTTTCTTTTAATTTGCCTTACTTGATTAAATAAGATATCCGTAGTCGAGATTTTCAAATAGATAAGATGAATAATCTCATAGTTATTGTTATTGTTTTCAGAATTTGTCTCTAGTCTTCCTATTTTATCTTTGTAACTAACGTACTTTTCTCATTATTGTAACATAGTTTTCACACCTATGGTATTGTTTGTAGATAATACCTCCATAACTTTAATACAGGACTGTCATTTAACAATACCTTGAATTATGATTTTAATATCAGCATTCTTTTTATTTTATTTAGTATGCTAAGTATATAACTACATATTTTATCTATAACTTTCATTTGTGAAATATCTATTAAAGGAATTCTCAGTATTACTCAAGATACTTCACCATTTAGCAGTTCTTTCGAATGATATTTTTTTTCGAGGTAATCATTATCTGTTACACCAGAACCAAGAAATGCAGATTTTAATTTCATTTATTTTGCTCTAATGTTTTCTGCTTAATCATAATTAAGTTGATGTAACTTAATACTGGCATTGCTGTTGGCTAAACTTAACTAAAATATTTAAGTATGAAATTTGTTATTCTAAAGGATTGTTCATAACGCACTTACAGTATATGAAACGGCTGTTAATTACTAATGCAGAGTACAGGCTCATTTTACTGTTGAACTACATGATAGTTTCAACCAGTGTACAGCTCATGCTTTTTGTCAAGACACTCGCGATGTGCAGTACGGGAAAAACGTTTCAGTGGAGGGGGTAGGCGTGTGTCTACCGAGTTCAAGGCAAAGACTAACCCATTCCCCTGTAATTCGTAAGTAGACTCATCCGATCTCATGCGCAGCTCTGTAGGAAGAGTGGGGGAGTGTCTGGACATAATGTATGCGCTGTACTTACGTGTAATATAAAAAGAAGAAGATATCTAATACCTGTGTTATTAGAATATAACGAAAAGATTTAACAAATTATACATTCTTAATCTTTTTTCTTACAAATGTAATACCAAGCTGAATTTGTTTTGTCCCCGAGATTAATAAGGACTCTTTCTGATTTCTATTCACATTTAAACAGCTGGATAAGGGTAACAGTCAGCAGATGCCCGTCTGAAAATTATTTATCGGTTCATATAAATTGAAATACAATTATACATATAAAACAATTTAACGAGTTAGTCTACAAATTTCTTCTGTATTATATCATGTACAGATAGAAAAGAACAAAAGCATAAAATAAATATAAAACAGCAACCATTGTAGTTCATTGAAAACAAGAGATACAAGCACATTCTAGTATATAAAGTCACGAAGCTCAATACGTAGGGAATATGAATCAATAGATAGTTGCTAACCACTAGGATCGCTACTATCGCCTCATCACAGACAATACGAAATAGTACCGGGACAGTCTATTGTTCCTAGTACCCTCAACAACTCAAGTTTCGTGACTGTATGTACTAGACTGTGATACAAATATGAAACGTGTATTGTACGTATAGTTTCAAGTTTATGCTCCTTGGAATCCTGCAGGATCTTTGCATGAGGAGTGGGACTAGGGTTGCCAGATTTAAAAAATATGAAAGGGGGACATTTTACCGCAGTTATTGTACAAGTGACTGAATAATAGTAAAAATAATCATTTTTGTTTTATGAACTTGATAGTATTATCACAGTCTAGTATATACAGTCACGAAGCTTGAGTTGTTGAGGATACCAGGAACAATAGACTGTGCCAGTACTATTTCGCATTGTCTGTGATGAGGCGATAGTAGCGATCCTAGTGGTTAGCAACTAACTATGGATGCATATTCACTACGTATTGAGTTTCGTGACTGCATATACTACACTGTTGTATTATGATGAGTCTTTGGAATGTCTGTACGTGCATTTGTGCATCTAAAAACAACATCCTGGTTTGTATTTTTCTAGGTAATACAAAGTATTCTCGATTTCGAACAACATATTTTTCTATCATGTGCGAATTTTTTTTAGAAAAAAAGCATTTAGCTTTTAATTTGTATTTCTCTAAAATGATATGTATATTATGTATATTACTTTGGGATTTCGATTGTTATATGAAATTATTTCATCAGGGAGTGAAGTATTAATTTCCTTAACGCTCTGCTATGCGTAGATAGTCATTTAGAAAAATTCAATAATGAAATAAGATATGCAAGAATGTTTCTTTATAGGTGGTTAGCACAGATTCAAGGCACATATCAGTATATTTACTGCACCTACAAGTAATTTAATCTTGAATGAGAAATTGTAGAATAGTTGACAACATTAAATACAAAATCATTTCTCACTCATCTAAAAATTTTCGAACGCTGAATGACGTCAGTAGATAAAAGCGTCATTAAGTCAAATTATTGAATCAGTTTGAGGCTTAATAGGATAAACAGATTTTGCAGGTGCGTTTTTCAGGTGATATGTAAGTTAATGATGAAGTAGAATGAATGTGATGGGGACAAAACTGGGCACAGGAAAAGTAAATTATTTAATGAAGTAACTTATACAAGAAAATATGGTTACAGTCCGTTATTAAGAGGGTTTTTAACTACGTGAGTTATTCATGATCGACGGCTAAATGTAAACACTATTTGAGAGCTGCATTTGCGATACTTAACATAAGTTTTTATCATGAATCGAACACCAATTCTGTGGTTGAAAGTAAGTAGTCCTATCTACAGCTTTCATTCAAGTAATCTTATTTAAATGATGTAAATATTAGACTGTGGACAATGAAGAACAACACTTAGAAACTAGTAGCCAGGTAAATTCCTAAAATTAACACGGTAAAGAAGTTGAAAAGATAATCAGTTATATAAATATTACTTTAAGTGTAACTGGAACAAATTATTTTGAAACTAAACTTTCTTGGAGAAGTGAATTCAATCTCTAAAATATATTGCAATGATTTCGACAGATAGGCATGAAAGTGCAACGAGATTAGACTATCCACCGATGACAGTTCGTTTCTGATAATTCCCAGGTCTGCCGCTAGATGGAACAGTGCTTTCAACATGTGATTGCTGCCACACAGTGACGTAACGTTGATGCCGTCAACAATCAATCGGTGTTCCATTGCTAAGTTCGAAAACATTCTAGAGCAGGAGTGTTCAGTTACTTTTCCTTGGGTTTCGGATTGATGCTAATATCGGAATAAAGAGGACTTTGGGGTCCGAACATTAAAATTAAGAAAAAGTAACTATGGCGTATATTAACATGAATTAGCATGACGTACTTCCATGTATTTCATATTTATTATTATTTGTTTTGCATTTCAGCAAGTGGAAATATGTACAATAAGCATGAGACTGCAGTGCTAGCCTTCGGGCCCCCCTCCTTACAAGAAAAAAATGTATATACACAGAAACAAAATTTTAGATCAATGCCATTTTAAATTCAATGACAGTATCAAAGGTTTGAGAGTGTGAAGTTCCAGTATTGTTCTTTTTGTTTATTTAATGACGCCATATCAACTGCTAGGTTATTTAAAATTTAAAAAGTTATGTATGGATTTTATAAAAATTAAAAAAATTGTAAATTTAAATTTATAGATTCTTATTGTGTAGTAGACATACGACAAATTGTATTACATACTTCTTAATTTAAATTCAGAAATCCGCCCCTGAGCATGAGTTCTACTCTTTCAGGGACAAGCTAAAGTTTTTCTGTATATACTATATTTTATGTTACAATTATTAGCAAAATAAATAAATTAATTAATTTAGCGTCGATGGAATTGGTGAGAGTGAAATGGTATTTGGCGAGATGAGGCCGAAGATTCACCGTAGATTACTTGAAATTAGCGTTACGGTTAGGGAAATCCTCGGAAAAAAACCCAACCAGGTAATCAGCTCAAACGGGAATCGAACCCGCGCCCGAGCGCAACACCACATCGGAAGGCAAGCGAGTAATGGTTAACAGTCCCTCAAGTGGTCATTAGTTATTCTGGATCTGAAATTATTCTTACAAAATTATTCATGTTGGAAAACCTAATTTTGCACACCTATGTCGAAGACCCAAACATTCGCAAGTTTGGTTATGAATCGCCATCAAAGAGAGAGCCACGACGTTCACTGAAATAATTCACAACGTAACACTGATGTTTATACATCTGTAAAGCAAATATTGTTGTAGGATCTAGGGGACGTTTAAGTCATAAATTACTTTCTATGTTCACTGTTTTAATTATTATTGTAATTATTTTCCTTTCTTTTTAACCTTCACATCGTATAAACTGCAGAGGCCCGTGGCAAAAGGCTTCGGGGTCCGGATCCAGACCAGAGTCTGCCATTTGACGACTTCTGTTCTAGACAAAGAGGCATTAAGGATCTTACTGGTCCGAAGCTTATTAGGTAATACAATCTCACTTGTTCTGTCTCTTGCGCTGTGTAGTCCAAGAAAACTCTCGTGTGGTTCTATGTAGATTGTCGTCCATGAAACGAACACATGCTTAACTGCTGAACACCACTTAGGCTACATCATTGTCACCATCACAGTTAACAGAAAAAGTGTGGAATCTTTTTAATGTACATTGCTAGAAAGAAAGAAATCTTATTTCATTTATTGTTGTATTCGTTACCTTATTCTGGATTGCATCAAAGGTGAATGTGTCTCGCTATTTCCACGTCTAATCTTTCAAATTGTAATTCCAATAAGCATTGCGTGTCTCATGGTCGAAAAATGTCAAACCTTTCCGACCTAAAATCGAGCAAAATATTTTCAAGAGACATTCTTTAGGTAATTTCTTTCTCGTTGCTTAGCAAAACTTAGTTGCATTTCGGTAGGCTGACCTAATTGAAGATTGCCTTTTGGATTTGTTAAAATATTCTGTTGAAAAGGCATTTTCCATTTTCTTTGCAATCACATTCCTTGGATTTGAATAACGAAAGCAATTGCAGTAAAAGTATGTACTTCCATTTAAATTTGGTTCAACGTTTAACAATTTCTAAACCAAGAATTTGAAACTGAAGAGCACACGACCTTTCAAATTTTCAACTGGAAAAACATATGTCAATTTAATCGGCTCAGTTGGAAACATACTGTTTAGTTGGTTATTTAACGATGCTATATCAAGTACTAGGTTATTTATCGTCGATGAAATTGGTAATAGGGAGATGAAATTTTTCGGAATGAGGCCAAGGATTCACTATGGGGTTACCTGACATTTACTTTCAATCGGGAAAATCTCGAAAAAAAAAAACAAATGAAGTAATTACCCGAAGCGGGAATTATACCCATGCCTGAGAGAATCTCCAGGTCAGCAGGAAAACACGCTTATCATCTGCTCTACGATAGTGGCCTTGGAAATATAATTCTTATGTGTATTATTAACAGCAGTTAAAACGTCTGCCTCTCAATTTGCTTTTTTGTACTACTTATTAGATTCCTGCATAACCGGTTACAAAAGATAGAACAAGACGGATTGCTACTGAACGCCTGGCGCTATAGACAGTATGCGAAGCTCTTACGTCTCTCGGAGTAGTCCAAACGAATGTCCGAGTCTCACTCGGGTGCACGCCTCTGGATCACGAACGACAGATAATATTGAGCCATCCAGGAGTTCCAAGAATAGTTGCAAGAACGCGATTATCATCGTGTTTCTTTCAAATGATATTTCCTCCTTCCTTTTCATTGATTGAAGCATGCATAATGAAACAACAATTAGAATTGAGAGTGCTTTTATTTTTAGTTAATAACTTGTTATCTCCCTAAAAACGATTTATTATAGAAATAATAATACACCCACTTAGAATAATTAAAAGACCTCTTTCAGAGGTAGCCTATGTATTTTGAGTTTAAAGTATGAACGTTACAAATAGTAATTGTGTATACATATTTGCTCTTTTCTTTGGTAAGTAATTGTAATTTATTTTATTCTTGTATTTTAAAACACGTCAAATTTCATCTATGCATTATGCTTATTTCCTTTGTTGTTACCGGTGTCCATTAGTGATTTATATATTAGTTATGAAGATAAATGACCAAAGTGGCCAATCAATTATAAACCCTATTTCAAGCTAACTTACTTACTTATGGCTTTTAAGGAACCCGCGGGTTCATTGCTGCTCTCACATAAGCCCCCCATCGGTCCCTATCCTGTGCAAGATTAATCCAGTCTCTATCATCATACCCCACTTCCCTCATATTCATTTTATTATTATCCTCCCACATACGTCTCGCCTTCTCAAAGGTCTTTTTCCCTCCGGCCTCCCAACTAGCACTCTATATGCATTTCTGGATTCACCCATATGTGCTACATGTCCTGCCCATCTCAAACGTCTGGATTTAATGTTCCTAATTATGTCAGGTGAAGAATACAATGCGTGCATCTGCGTTGTGTAACTGTCTTCATTCTCCTGTAACTTCATCCCTCTTAGCCCCAAATATTTTCCTAAGAATTTCAAGCTAACCCTTTTTTTAATTAGGAAAAGTAAATTTCCTTCAATTACTCCATTTGTGTAGTTACAAAATGTCATCAGAGTTCCTGTGTGGTGAAATGCGCTTGGTATTCTGTCCTCTATATCTGTGGTTCTGTCTAGCCAGGCGCAACCGCTTCAAGGACGGATATTCGAACTAATGTCCAACCGCCGGTTGATCTTGCAACCGGTCAAATATAAACCGGTTGTAAGAGCTGTTTTCCAGCACTCTGCTACTTATAAAGATTCAGCAGCAGAGTTTCAGAATCGGATATCGGTTCGCACCTAACAATAAACTTGATCCTTATTCACTTATAAGCATATACTAGTTTAACTAACTTCCATACTTAGTAACAACCTTTAACTCAAATTAAAATTAAACTACACTACAATGTTGGAAGCAACTGAAAGAACTTGAGTGGTAAATCGTTTTGGTAGTTTCGATTAGACCTTTATAGTCATAAAAGATTGAATATCATGTTGATCTGAAAATTCAAACCAAGCGGCTGTGAATCATGATATGATACCATCTGCAAGACATTATGATAGATAAACTGAGGAGTGGTGATTACGCAAACCTCAAGTTAGTTTTGAAAGTACTAAATGCTATTTTAAACTCTACTTAACTTTGGTTTTCAATTTAATAGTCATTATTGTCTACAAAAAGTATAAAATATAAAACCGTAAACTTATACATATTTCAAATATTTATTGTTAAACTTGATTACCACAGCTAGAATATTGTAAACAAATTTGTCTGAACATTTTGTTTAGTTGATGTCCAGGAAAAAAAATAGATTAGTAAGAATGAAAACTACAGAAAATTACAGTTACACAAATAGCAATAATTCAGAAATATGTAAATGAAATTACTCTAAAAATATTGGTAGATAAGTTCCCCTCCTCCCCAGGCAGAGAATATTGAGAAGAAATGTCTCCCATTCTCGCCCGGTGCCCGCCGGAGACTCCCAGGATGGGTAGGAATACTTTTCTTTTGACTTCATATAGCCTATCAAACCTGGTAAATCATTTTCACATACACGAATTCCAAAACATATTCCATGTTACTGTCAATCCTAAAATAGGAGTTCTGTTACAAGCCGTAAATTCATCATTATCTTCTGTCGGCTAAACTAGCGCAGAGAGTATCTTCCTACTCACCTTCAACTGTTTACAGCTCTTTCCTCAGTTACACCAACATAACTTTGGTAACATTACCAATGAACACTCGAATTTTTATATGTATGTTAATATCACATAACAGAAGCAGGTTAGGCTAGGTTACTTTAGGCTTTTGGCATGCCTTGCGTATATGAATCTGCTCACAGATGAGATTAGGATTTTTTATGCCTTGCATTTAGGAATCTGTGACAGGTTAGCTAAGGCTAGTTTAAGCTTTGTTATGCTTTGCATATTCCAATCAGTCACAGATTTGGTTAGGTTAGTTTAGGCTTTTGGTATAATAGTAGTTGAAATTATCTAAGAATGTGCTCTTTATTGTTTTCCGTCTTCCTTTGGTAACGCTATTGTAAAGATTACGAAAAATGTCATAGACTATTATGATCGAAGTCTTCAAGGTAAGACTATCATTACTATTATTTAGGTTAGCTTAGCTTAGAAGACGTTAAGGCCCTCTATCCTGCCGGTCTACGTGACGGTGAAGATGACAGAGATTGAGTGCAGGATTTTCAAGCGCTGGACAAATCAGTGGCGTAGCCAGCGGGTGGGCCAGGTAGGCCCAGGCTCACCCAAAAAATATGCGAATTCTTGTCTTTTTTATGCAAAATACTCAACATTAAAACTAAACCATGGATCCAGAGCAATAATTACAGTCGATAACATTAAAGTAAGGAGTAAAAAAGTGTTCATTTCTTGAAGAGCTAATTTAACTGTCTTGGATTGGCCTAAAAATTGTCTGGCAGCGATAAAAAGAAGGAAGCTGTGGAGGCTATTGGATTGTTACATCAGTTAGAAAAATTTGACACCTTATTTATTTGGTGTGTTTAGACGGTATTCTTGCTCTTGAAAATTCAATATCGGAAGCACCTCGGTCTCCAAAAATGGAAATTAGTAAATGTTCATCCTTCATGAAGGCAATGATATAAAACTTTTCAAAGCTCTGAAACGAAGAAAAATTCGACAATCACGTCAAGCACAAAAGCTTTGTAATCTAGCAATTCTATCCATTGAGAGAGAGAAAAGTTGGGATTTGTTGGAGGACCCATCATCAGCGATCGACAGATTCGTTTCTAGGAAATCTCGACAGCTCCAGTTCACCTTATGAAGAGTTTGTATAGATATGCCTTGCATGATTGTTTATCATAATTTTGCATGTTATTAAATAAGACTTCCATGAATGAGTTTCAAGACAGTTGACGGCAGTGGCATTGTCAGGAGATGGGTCAGGTACTTTCTAAACCCTGCATATCTGGCCCACCCAAAATAATTAGTCTGGCTACGCCACTGGGACAAATACTAGTGATTTTTTGTTTAGTGATGTTGTCAGTACTGGTCTGTAATAAGTTAGTATAATGGCGGATGTACAGTTACCCTTAAAAAGAATGAGACGATTCTTGGTCGTCGGAAGTTAAAGTTCTACAGCGCGGTTCACTCGATATCGACGTAACGATACATAACATGAGAAATAGTACAAGAATTGTTACAAGGACCACAACAAGGACAAGGACCAGAATAAGGATCACGAAGAATACTGCCATTTAAGGCCAGGATTTCACAACATAGCTCGAGTCACAAAATATCATTGCTTCACTGTACCGAATGGCAAATGCCTGCTAAGGGATCTACATTCTGGACTGCTGCTGTCACTGTCTTGTCTCGGTAGCTCATATAGTAGCGTGCTGGTTCCGCTATATAACCGAAACGTCTCGTGTTCGATCCCGGATAAAACTTTTTTTTATTGAGGTGTAATTAATTTGTTCAGAGTTCCTCGACTGTCTAATTTGTCGAAAAATATGGAATAATTTATGCCCAATTTCTGGGTTTTACAAGTTGGCTGAACATCGTCAAAAAAAAAAAATAAAACTTACTTGGAAGTTAAAAGTATTCTTCCCCAAACAAAAATCATAAGAAACAAAAAGAGACCTGTTAACTTAAAATCTTGTCCACATGCCATCAGCTTCTATTACAGATCTAAGTCGATCCGGCATGGATGTCACGAGATTGTGGAATAAGTTCTGATCCCCGGCGAGATCTTCCCAGGTGTCAACAACTTGATCCCACAATTCGTCTCGATTTCGAGGGCGTCGGTGGGCATAGGGACTATCCGTCTCTTTTTCAATTCCACCCATAAATTTTCGATGACATTCAAATCAGGTGACTTCGGAGGCCAATTAATAATTTCGATCTCGGGTCTCCTTTGAAACCATCTTTCAATGCTTGCAGCATAGTGCACGGGATGGCTATCCTGCCGGAAGAGCAATGTTCCTTCGGGAAAACGTTCTCGGGCGGAGGGAAGGAATATATTTTCCAGAATGTGCTCGTAAGTTCCCGCATTAAACCGGCCATAAATGCTTCTATAACGCCAGGTCCATCGTAAGACATCCACCCCCAACACGATATGCTAAAGCGCCCCGATCTTTCACGTCGGTGCACATAGAGCTGGTCATGTCGGAGACCATCCTCACGATAGACACGGACAGGACCTTCGTAATCACTCGAGAAGGTTGTTTCGTCGGAGAAAATTACATTTCTCCAATCGAAATCCACTCGATTGGTAGCGAAGGCAAGACGGTCGACAGCTTGTGCTTCCCCCAATATTTCCATTTGCGCAGCCCTCCGGCTCCTATACCGCGGTTCCTCAACCTGCTGATCACAGTCTGTGAAGAGCCGGGAAAGTTAGATACTGCTCTTATTTCGTTAGCAGTCAGAAAGGGGTACTGTCGAACTGTCTCGAATAAGAGAGCATCCTCTTCCAATGAAGAAATCCGCGGACGCCCAGGAATAGGGCGATTTTCGACCTCCCCTGAGTTTTGGTAACGATGAACCCCCCCCCTCGCGGCTGTACTTCCAGGAACACCGACCAAACGGCCAGCAGATCTAGCCCCATATCCAGCCTCAACTAGAGCTATAACTCACTGTCTCATGTCACGTCGGTTCGCCATTACGATGAGAAATGAGGGATGACGATAATACTTTAGTGTAGACAATGGCTATTTAACGTGATATAGAATTATTGAAATAAGAGGCATCTTTCATAGTAAGAGTTAATAAATCAACCCTAAATTAAATATCTAAATAACAGGATATAACAGGAAGTCCAACTGTTGCGAAACTAATCAAATTAAATCTAAGCTGAAGTAGCACAGCCATTGATAAATGTTTTGTACACAGAATTAGACTGAATTCCTATTCGACAGAACCTATAATCAATGGCTTGCCTGAACATGATAAACAAATCCTAAGTGTTTCCAATGTCACTGAACAATTTCAAAATATTAATTTAAAAACTAAGAAAGGATCGCAAATGTTGTATCTAATGGTTATTTACATTTATGTCTACAAAATTAATCTTGGAAAAACGTATATGATACTGGTACTACTGATATTAAGAGTTAATGTATTGCATTTTTCACTTAATTTCGTAATCACTTCAGTGGATTTTCTCCACTCAATGTTGTGAAAAAATTCAAAAGTAAAAACATGTAGATAACGCAGGGACTTCAAAATCTCATGTATTAAAAAGAAGAATCTATATGTAATGAGTTGCAATGTAATGATCCTCATGTTCTTAAATACTGCAAGGAGTACAGTGTAATTTATCAAAAATTATGAAAGAGGGAAATAGAATATATTTGAATAGAAAACTACAAAATTCAGATAATGCAATTAAATCTATTCGGAATATTATTAAATTTAAACTTGTAGATATCCTAAGAAAGAAAATATTTTTTCACTAACACCAATGATTATAAAGTAGAGGATCCCAAATCTATTGCAAATTCTTTTAACGTATTATAGTATATAGTACAGAAATATTATTGACAACTTACACATTGAAGATTTTGCAAAAGATACTGCAATTGGTTACTTAACAGATGCATTTAATAATTAGTATTAATATATGTAATTAGTCAATAACTGCAACAGTGCTTTTCCATTCAATCATAACATGAATAAAATTGAATGCATACTAAATTAAACACTATTGCAAACACGTAGATAAAATAGTTAAAATTAACTGAAGGTGTGAGAATGAAATAATCTAAAGCCATACTTTTAACAAAAATTGTTTTGTGCGAGTGCATTTCTTACACATATGGGAAAGCTATTAATAAAATATTGTAATAATTACTCAACAAATTACATAGCCTAAGGACTCTAAACCTTTGTAAAAGTTTGTCTATTATTATACATATTTTTATAATTTCATTTTAATTGTTAGTTTTTAATATATATGCATTTATATTGTATATGTGTGTGTATAAATGCATTCATTAGATTAACATTTATAATATTATAACTTGTAATTTTGTATTGTTTGCGATTATTAACACTTAATCTCAGGACTTTGTAAAACTCTATTTCAACGTTATTTAGACAAAAAAAAATCGTTGTATAGACTAAGAATCGAACTCGCACTCTTCTACACAACACGCAGAAGTTTTACCGTCTGAGCTATTGAAATGACATGAAAGCTTTCCTTTCTGTGTGGAGTGTCGATCTAGTCATGAAGGTCCATTGTCGATTTAACTACACGATTTATGTATATATTTATCTTTCATTTACGTAATATTATCATATTTTTTGCAATTTTTGAAGTGAATTTCGGAACGATGCTAGTAACAAACCAAATAGTCTGAATTTAAGTAACTCAATATTCGTTATCTTGTGTATCAGTGCTCTGGTCTCCGATCATGCGCAGTGTCTCACATCTGAGACTAGGGAATATTCAATCGTCTCATCCTTTTTCAGGGAAACTGTACAATCGAAGTTACATTACGAAAACTGTTTTTTCATTATTATTTGTTCTATTTCACTATTTTTGATTGATTATTCCATTAATACTAGTTATACGTTCTTCACATTACAACGCATCGTGCGTTTTATATTCCTACGTTTCCTTCTTTCACTAGAAGCAACAACATTTCCACCTCCATTACCACGCACCTCTCATTTCAAACGTAATTTACTACATTTTCGAATAATTTTCCTTTCTTAAAACATATAACTTTAAAATCCGTAAGTTTTCAGCTCCATCTACACAAACAAATCCCATTTAAATTTAACCATTTTCACTTCCGAAATCACCAGAACTACCTGTGCGCTAGGTCCAACCTTATGTCATTTTGAAAAGTTAACTTACCTGAGAAATGCTAGCCTACTATCACGTTTCACAAAGAGGTAGTTTTTACTTTCATATCATGGATTGTTTTTCGAACTAAGGTAAAGATGCAAATATTGAAATGTATTAAATAATATTAAATATCTATGCAATGCAATCACACTCTCTCAGAGACTCACTGTGCTCTTCACTGAAGCTATGTAGTGATAATATCTTGAGATGCGCAACAAGTGTAAAATATTAATCTAAAAAGAATATGGGTATTTCTTTCTACAACCGGTAAGTTAACATTATATAACATTCGTAGTGACATAAAAGAAATCGAAGTCTTAAAAAAATGAACTCAAAAAGAAATTCATGAGCCACAGCAACAAAGGCTGGAATTAAGAAATGGAAAACATAAATCTCAGTACAGACTTGAAATGAAACAAATTATGAGTTCGTGCTTGACGAGTCTCTACATACTACAATCAATGACTATACATTTTAAGTGTTTCAAATAAAAATGTATTTTTCTTTCTAAAAAAAATTCTTCTTCCTTAATGAAATATTTGCTATCAAATTCTTCTGTTAGACCGCTGATTTTCAAGCGCCTAGCTTTGTCTTCTTTTCGTATTTCCACTAAACAGCAGACCTGAACTGTGTAGGTAGTGTCGAATATACTCCATACACACACACACACACTCTTGCGGTTTGTTTGGGGACTCTAAGCGTCCAAACGCAGGACTCCAGTTACGATAATATATTGCGTTGTGAATTGTAGGCTTAATCCATTAAAATTAAGTCTAGAATTATTTGGTTTTTGAATTTTCGAAACAGAATAATTTTAATTATAAATATCTTCATTTCAAAGCGTTCAGAACTATTGCTGAAAACCTGACAGTTTGCATCTGATGGATGCCTTGATCTCAATATTGTACATTAGGGTGGAGTGAAAATATGAAGTTTATGGAATCAAAATGTAATACCAGGAATAGTTGAGGTGATATCATAAAGAGCAATGCAAAATATATTTTTTCTAGATTAATATTTAGTGATTCCCCATTAAAATTTTGAGGTTCAGATTTTTTAACGAGAGAACATTCTGCAGTGATTTAATCTGAACAGAATACCAGGAACATGTTAAAAAAAATACATGTTAAAAGACTCGGCATATTTTTGGTCCCCTGTTGTTTCATCTTTAAGTATCACAAAAATCTAAACTTATAACAAAATTGGGAATAATCACAAAACTCTTAGGTATGATATAATTAATATAATAAAATTAATGGAAATGAATTCTTCTTATGTTGCAGGCTATTTAAATCAGGATATATCTAATTAATACAAGAAATCTGACCTTCTACCCTGCATTCGCAATGCTAGAGGAGATGAACCCATCACAATTACCTATCTATCATGACGTAATGAAATATTATCTATGGGTCAAAATGAATTAAAATCTGACTTCAAATCAAAAGAATCTACTGTTGGAGAGATTTCAGAAAGAGTTGCTATCAAAACTAAGGAAATCCAGGTAAAGGCATGAATTATGAATATTACAACTGATTCGTGCTAACCATGATCAATACACAAACTTAATGAAGCCTTGTAAGAAACGACATAGTGACGACAACTAAAATGACAACATTGCAAAATTCAAAGAAGAAGCAAACAAACTATTTGATATATGCAGTTGCAAATGCAAAAAAAATTAATACTATAGGCCTAATTATGATAAAGACCGCCATGTTGCAAAATAAGAAAGAATGTTTTACTAGAGCAAAGAACAGAAAGAAAGATGCTAATTGGACTTGTTATTTAGTTACCACTCAGAAGGAAATTAAAAAGAAAGCAAGAATAATTTCTAACTAAAAAAATAAATGTGCTGAAATGGAATTTTTGTCATATTTTATGTAAGATACTATCTATTTTGTCCCTTTGGATCCTCTCAAAAATACTGTATATTGCAACCCCAATTTAGAGTCTTCGAAATAAAGTTTAAATATGTGATTTTACAGCAATTCATTAGCTACGTAATGAAAAACAAAATAATAGAACAAATATAGACAGAGGCAAAAAAAGTAATTTAAAAAAAAACTTCAAAGCATCAAAAATTAAATATAGAAACTCCACATTTTTCACATTCCTAAGTTAAGTGAAAATATAGATTTTTGCAACTATTACATTTAGAAAACAGATAAAAAATAATTTCATGTATAGATTCACTCCACTCTATTGTACATTCGGCCCGACAGCTTAAAATAGGACAGTTGGGAATGGTAATTATATGTCTACATAATGAATATAAAGAATGTTAAATATTACGTTTTATTTAACGACGCTCGCAACTGCAGAGGTTATATCAGCGTCGCCGGTGTGCCGGAATTTTGTCCCGTAGAAGTTCTTTTACATGCCAGTAAATCTTCTGACATAAGCTTGTCGCATTTAAGCACACTTAAATGCCATCGACCTGGTCTGGGATCGAACCCACAACCTTGGGCATAGAAGGCCAGCGCTATACCAACTCGCCAACCAGGTCGACATGAATATAAAGACTGAGTTCTTTCTGTGTACTAGCATCCATCATAATAATCTGCTAATATGACTTTCACTTTTGTACTGTTTTCTCTGAAATGAGGGAACCACAACACTTAATGAGATTATTTCTGTAACATTACTAAATAGAGTGAAATATTTTGGCTAATCTGTATGATGGTCTTCTAAAATTTTGTCCCTTGCGCCCACTCTAAACGTAAAATGCTGTAAAGTTTCCCTCTCGTTTATTTTCCACACTTCAATGAAGAAGAACTTTGATGGACACGAAGTAAAATACTTTTTACTCTTCGTATAAGGCGTTCTCCGTTTCTTGCTAACTTGTATGTTGACATATGAGTCAATTAGCAAATAGTTATACGTTCATTCTTGCCGTCCAGTTTTTTAATAGAGGCGTCTGCTGTGGTTAACGAAATTGAGTGATAATGGCTTTCACGATCATAAATTCAGCAGTAGTATTTATACAGAGGCGGAAACCTTCGACCTTAAGCTTCGAATATTTGGTTACCCCTTCCCTCTTCTCTTGATCCGAACAAGACACAAACGACAATCTACGCCACTATCCTGTCACTGTAGGAAATCCAGGGAGAATCACTTAACCATTTCAATTGAAATTTACGTTTATGACCACCACCACATTGTGGCAACAGGGGATTGCTATAATTTTGCGGTTACCTCCTGGTTACACAACATACCTACTATATTTTACTTCAACTAATGCCCACGTGCATCAACGTCGGTTAGTGTAACCACTGGTTAAAATTGTCACCTAACCCGTGTTTAAGCATTTTTACAGTGGATCGACCTCTGTTACGACTTAAATAGAAGGTTAACCACAGTAATCTCTAACCGGCCATATTCGAGCGGTTAAAGGAGATAACCAGTGATTAGTAGACCAAGTAAAGCAAAATGGCGGCCAGAGCCACAGACGTTTATTTCGAAGACGATTATTATTACACAGTACTTGAATTACTTGGATAGAGCGTGAGCGTGAAGTTTCTTTAGTGGAAAGAGAGAATTCTTACGAGGAATTAGGTGACAGAAAATTTCAGGAGGGATTTCGTTTATCAAAATCTACAAATGGATCACTTGATATAACACAAGAACAGTCATATTTCTCCTATGGATCGGCTGCTTATGTTACGATTCTATGTACTGTTATTTTTTGTATTTTAAGAGGGAATACTCGAATATCTCTTTCTCTATGTCACTGGCTGGATGGATCTTAGGATAATGAACAGTTCCCTGGTGTAAATGGGGTCCTGGATAGTACACACATTCCTGCTCATCTTCTGCATCCTTTTCCTTTATGGATATTACTTCTTTTTTATATAATATATTTACATCTAGTAAGTAAGTCTATCAATACTTCAACCTTACATTGGGATATAATCATTTTTGCATCCAATTTTCCATTTTGTACGATTTTAACCTAACAACACTGAAAAACAAAGAAATGCAACTCGTAAATATAACCGTGCCGAAAGGCAAACAAATGCAACGCGAAAATGTAGGACACATTCATTTCGATGTAGAACAGAGTGAGCACAGTCGCTTTTAGACGTTGATTATTAACTTTGCAGCGGTATGGATGCTTTCCTTTAGCCATTTTGTAGAAACAGTGTACCATCATAAACTTTACTCTGGTTAAATGAGGTGTCAGCTAGCCATGTTTAAGTAATCGGTGATTGTGAATGGTGCACAGAAATTACATTTTAACCACAGTTACTGTTTAACCGTCGTTTCGTAATCTATGATTACTGCGTTTTTAACCGATGTTGATGCACTTTGCCATAAGAGTGACGAATTAGTTTTTATGTACAATTCGGAATCACCTTTCTGATTATACACCGTTACGTCACTAACAGTTCTCTTTTTGCACTAAAATCTCCTTGGTTATCGGATATACAAGGCTGTTACTCCCAAAAGTGAATTGAGTGATAGAAATTAAGAAATGCTACCACCGAATATAGCAACGTATTTATATTTAATGTAAGCTAATATTATACCGGGACATCATTTCATTTTTACTAACATTTCTAATAACAACCTGCCTATACCTTTGGATTAACGGTTGAGAACCAGAAACACTGTTTGTTACCCCCTTCCACGACCAGAGTTCGATGATAAATCACTTTACTAGGTATAGGAGAGAAGAAAAGTAGTGCATCCGTTTACGTAAACTAGGAACTATTACGATTTTCAGTTTGATAATTTTCGTTAGGCTTTTATTTGATCAAACTGCAGTCCACTATTAATAATAAGTATTTTTACTCACTAACTGCGCTGTCTAGGAGGACATATTCATTATGCAATATACAGAGTGGGTTACTTAAAACTTTCATCGCAAATATTTCTGAAATGGAAGGTGATTTTAATGTGCGGTTTTCACAGAGTTGAATTATAGACAAGGGCTCGTGTTTATAGCCCATACATAGATTTTAATAAGTATGAGAAAGTGCACTTTTTTACATAACATACATTTTTTTAAATGAAACAAAGCCTATTGACGTGAACAAAATAAAACTAGAGTAAATTAGAATGTGAATGGTTTTCGTTGCAGGATTCTAGCTCAAATAGTTTAGAAAATGTATTTTGAAAATTATAAACACCAACAGTTGTCTGTCCCATGTGTTAGCACAAACTAAAGAAAAACAAAAGTGAACACACTAATTCTCGGGTGGATTCTGACACAGAAAGAGAAAATTAACAGCCATAGGTTTTGTTCAAAATGACCATCACCAGCTTGAATACACGCCTCCAGTCTGCTATGTAAAGATTGCTGCACATGTTCTAACATTTCAGCAGAAATTTCAGTGCAGGCAGCAGTAATCCGTTCTTTCATATCATCTCGTGTAGTCAATATTTCCTTGTAGACAATGTCTTTCAGTTTTCTCCACAGAAAAAATCTAAAGGGGTCAAATCAGGTGAACGGGCCAGCCAAGGTACAGGTCCTCTTCGTCCAATCCAACGATTTGGAAACAATCAGTGAAGACAGTCTGCAGTACGTCGTGCACTATGGGCCGGACAACCATCATGTTGATACCACAAGTTCCTTCTAGTCTGCATGGAACATCTTCTAACATCTGTGGAACTTGTTCTGTTAGGAGGTTGATATAGTTACCGAATCCAGTGTTCCTTCTGTGGAAAAAAGGCCTATGAGCTGATGGTTCACTATTCCACACTACACGTTTACACTCTATGGACTCTGACATTCCACCTGATGAAGCCAACCGGAATTGTCTACAGACCAATAGTGAATGTTTCTGAGGTTAACGTGACCATGATTAGTAAATGTTGCTTCGTCACTAAACAAGATACTTGACAAATCTGGAACATCATATCTTAATGCCCTTGTACAAAAGTTAACACGATTCTCAAAATCGTCTCCATGCAACTCCTGATGAAGAGAAATGTGATAGCGATGGAACTTATGCCAATGGAGAATGCGAATTACACTTCCTTGACTCATGCCACTTCCTCGTGAGATTGCACGGGAACTAGTATGCGGATCTACTGCAATAACAGCCAGAACATTAATTTGTCCCTCTTCTCCAGTCACTGGTTTCCTTCTGTGACGTTTTCTCGGTGTTACACTACCTGTTCCACGTAATTTGTTGAAGAGATTCACAAATAATTGTCGAGATGGTTGACGTCTATTGGGATATCTTTCTGCGTACACTGTACAAGACGAACAGCATTCTTCCTACATTCTCCATACACCATAAGGATGTTGGCTTTCTCTGCTTTGGGAAATACCATCTTCTACGCACGTCCTATTTTTTTTAACTATTCTAGGGTAACTGAAAAAGTCGCAATGCAATCAATGTACAGAAAACACAATGTCAACAAACATAACAACATCGTAGCCTAGCAACTAAGCAGTTGAATGGGACAGACAACTGTTGGTGTTTACACTTTTCAAAATACAATTTATTGTAAACTACTTGAGCTAGAATCCTGCAACAAAAACCATTGACATTCTAATTTACTCTAGTTTTATTTTTACATGTCAATAGGCATTGTTCCATTTAAAAAATATATGTTGTGTAAAAGTGCACTTTCTCATACTTATTAAAATCTGTGTATGGGCTACAAATACGAGCCCTTGTCTATAATTCAACTATGTGAAAACCGCACATCAAAATTATTTTCCATTTCAGAAATATTTGCGGTGAAAATTTTAAGTGACTCACCCGGTATATAGTGTACTGTCTACGCCACATTAGCATACAATATGAAGAGTGCATTTAATTGGAAAAATAATCAAAATCTGGATATATAAACAAATTTTTGATAATGATGGCCGTTCATATAGATACAGACTTCAGTTCTTTTGTGCATACTGTCGAAAACGTTTTTAAGCATACCTTCTGAAATTAAATTTAATGTTTCCTGAATATAATTCTTTAATTCTTCTATTATTTAGGATGTTTCACAATAACCCACATCCTCCAGAAAAATGGAAACACTCAAATCAGGTGACATGAGGTCCATAATCCTGAAATAATTCTGTACCCTTAATTATAATAGAGTACCTTACGTGTTGTAAATTCAATATTAGTTTCTGCCCGATCGGCACAGATGAATTTACTCAGACATGTTTGTTATCTACTCTCCGTCCAAGTGGTTATGTCGCAGGTTGTAGAAAGGGGTGAAACTCTCATGACAGTTACTTAACGAGGTTCTTTTATTTAAATTATTTTTTACAGTTGTATAATATTACGTAGATGTCCAATTCCTGATAGCAAATGTTTCGAGAAAAGAGCTAAGACAGCCCAGCCACTAGCCTTTGCAGAGGGGCCAGTAGAAACGGATGTTGGAAACCGGGATGCGACGTAACCAAACGGAAGCACAGTACCTGTACGAAAATATGATTCAATAATGAATGCTCTTTCCTCTCTAGAAAATGTGACCATATTATTCTGGAACTTTCTGTACTCACTCATTACTATTTACTATGACCGTAGACGACTTTAACTGCATATGCGGCCTTGATTCTGTGTGGAGGACGGATGAAGTTTACTAGTAGAAGGGGTGGGAGTAAAGTACATTCAAAAACTCAGGTGCAATAAAAATTAAAGTAAAAATAAAATGATGTTCCTGTAGGCCTACATAAGCTACGAGTAGTTTTGCTTCGATTTATGGTTAGGTATTATTGAATATTACAGGTTTAAAAGTAATTTTGCAATGCGGTCGAAAATAGCGAATTTCAGATAAGAACGATAAATTAATACACTTATTTAGTATTTTTTGTTTTTTATCACATGGAATTCGAAAATATTTCTTTCTTTAATGACTCTCAATAAAGATGCAGAAACATAGTAGGCCATCAATTGCTTAGAATGGCATTTCTTAAACTGCGTACCGCTGCATAGTAACAACTAAATATTCAATGAACCGCCTTGGTGGCTCAGTTAGCAAAGCACTAGCTTACGATAACTGCAGAGTTGGATTCGAATCCTTGTTATGGCGGAGTCGTATTAGTGGTGGACAAAACCAAAATTCATGAGGCTTTTCTTGTAATTTTCCCGTTTTCATCCTTTATTAAATCTTCTACTCTCCATTTCAATATTAGTTATAATTAGGGGGCGGATGTTGATGAAAAGTCATCTTCTTATTTTTCACATTAGGACGATGCCTAATAATGTAGAAATCCTTTCTATGTTAATATCAATATAAAAAATTAATTTATTTTATTGCATTTTTTGCATTTTTCGACTTTTTGAACTAATAGGTCATTTTATATTTTTTTGGCATTTTTTGGTCATTTTGAATACTTTGAAGAACTTTAGACCATTTGGAATGCATTTTACTTTCTTCTTTACCGATTGGTCTGTTAAATCTTTTTCTAAGCAAACAGGTCAGTAGTAATTACCTACTCAATAAGTGAATAACAGTGAAGTTTGAGTTTAATAGTTTGAAACAAACTGTAAAGACCATCCCTCATTCCACTGAAGGCTTCACCTCTCACAACTGAAGTCATATAAAATGCTTCACAACAGCTTAGTATAAGTGAAGGCTTTGACAGCTACTGTTCTTTTGTCGGTACGAGGGTGTCTTTAGAATTTGTTTGGAAGGAAGGGAACTTTCACCGTGTCCTGGAGACGATGTTGTGACCCAAACATGGTTCGAAAGGGATGTCTACTGTAGTAGACAGTATTTTTAACACAAAGATTGCAAGAATGCACTCTGCACCCACAATTTGTTTTGTCATTTACACTCCCCCATCTGAAAGACCTGGTAACAAAAGTGAAGTGCGTAAGGAGGAGGAGACGGAGAATGAAGGCACTGACATGGACCATCTTTGATTGAAACATATTGTAAACTCTCATTAAAATCTATAGTTTGTCCTTAAAACCTTCATTTTTTTCCATGCGCTTTTCTTTTATCTTCGCCAAATTCCAGGAAGTTGCAGCCTCTCTCCGAGATTTGCAGGGCAGTCATTGAAACAAATTTTTAATAGGTTGTGGTGCAAGTATTTTGAATAATATTTAAATGTCATTTTCTTTATATTTTATTATATTTTTTCCATTAGTTTAAGGGCATTTTAATGATCATTTTAAGTAGATTTTTAGATCATGAACATCCGCCTCTTAGTACTTATAATTTTAATAGTATTTACCCAACACGCTGCGGCGTGATATAGTATTGTGACATGCGTCTAGATGGCATCAGCCTGAGGAGGCGTAGTACGTTGTCGAAGGATGGAAGGACACTGTACTGGGACTTCATCGGGCCTGAAGTCTACACGACTGAATCGACAGATGACACTAGGTAGCTAAAACACAATATCTACAGAGAAGGCTGTCGTTAGGACCGAAATATTCATTCGTCAATTAAAATAGACAAAATAAGCCAGACAAGGCAGCTGTGCTAGTCAGTCGGTCCCTCCTGCGTACAAGAAGAAGAAAAGAATTCCATCAAGTAATTGATATTTAATGAAAACACTACTTAAACTTGTTACATTTATTCTAAATGCTAAGGTGACAGAGCGCCAGTGAGATCTAACTTATTCTCGGAGCACATTTTGCGGGAAGTTATATTATACACTATTATAACAATTGTAAATATGATTGATCAAGTTTGGACAATTCATTCATTCATTCATTCATTCATTCATTCATTCATTCATTCATTCAGTTTTCTGCTCAAGAGCAGATCTTTCATTGCAATCCCAGCATTCTCCAATCTTCCTTCTTTTCCACATTCCTCTTCGTCTCCCCTACAATCCATATATGTATAAGTTACAATTGAATAACGATATAATATGATTGCAGTTTTTCTTGGTAAGGATGAATACGGTAGCTTCCCGTTGCTTTCCGCACACCACTCTCTCTTTCGCATCTTATAAGATCACAGTGGGCCTCAGCGTGGAGGTGAGGAGAGAAAGTGGATTTGACTAATTGGGCCCTCCAGACTTCACCGAAATTCACCGCATGGGTTAAATATCAGTTCTGTCAGGGATTTTGACCCGATCAGAGACCGGGAAATCCCTATTAGCCCTCGGAATTTCTCAATTTTATGGCAACACAATACCTAATGTTCACATTGTACTCTATATAAGAAGTTAAATTATTTTATACTTTTATTAATATTCTACCAGAGGGAACTGAAACTGGAAAGGCCGTGTCGTACATTTACGGCATGTGAAATAGCCCTATCACTGATAGAAGGCTCCAGGTAGATTTTCTCGCTCATTTCTCGTCACGTCGAATTTTGACGCTGAATATTGCCTCACGTTGAATACATTTATACTATTACTAATAGAAAATATCTCATAATTATTGCTTGATTACATGTTGACTTACGTAAAAATGAAAGGCGCCTCTGTTTTTCCATATCATCATGTTGCGAGAAGGGCTAAAGAACTAGAAAATAGATAGGAGGGAAAGAGAGAGAGATAGTATTACCACAGTCTAGTATATACAGTCGCGAAGCTCAATACGTAGTAAATATGCAAATATTAGATAGTTGCTCACCACTAGGATCGCTAATATCGCCTCATTACAGGCAATGCAAAATAGTACCGTCACAGTCTATTGTTTCTAGCACCCTCAAAACTCAAGCTTCGTGACTGTATATAGTAGACTGTGGTCACAGTCTAGTATATACAGTCACGAAGCTTGAGTTGTGAGGATGCTAGGCACAATAGACTGTGCCGGTACTATTATCATTGTCTCTAATGAGGCGATATTAGCGATCCTAGTGGTTAGAAACTATCTATGGATGCATATTCTCTACATATTGAGCTTCGTCACTACATATACTAGACTGTGGTATACCTAACAGAATACTGAATGTCTAGATCGGTCGGTTAACCCTAGGATGCATAACATGGGTCCATTGGACCCGGCGGCATATTTAATAATTATTATCTAAATAACTAATTCACATTGTGACTCTGCCCACTAGGTATGCTACTCTTGTTACTTCCTTTATACACCTATAGCACATTTGGTATTTTATTCTTTGATTTTATATATGTTTTTTATTCGTGTTCATATATACTACACTTTTACATAACATGGGTCCAATAGACCCGTTGCTTAAATTGTTTTATTATCGTAAATATTATTGTAATCTGCCATCTAAGCAGAATCCTATGAACTGCTAAACATATTTTCATGAGTTGGCAAGACTTCTACAGCTGGAAAGTAAAATTTCGGACGACGATTAGGAATACACATATATCTCCAGCAATGGATGACAATACTCCGGATGAAGATGAAGTTTCTTCTGCAGAACTGGATAATGATTGTGTGAGCATAAAGATGAAACCTGGATGCTTGTTTGACACCAGTCGACAATCAAAACACATAGAGGAGAATATATTGCTTCTAGTGGGATGATATGGAGGACAGAAACCCCTGCTCAGAGTAAATCTCCTGTCCACAACTTCGTAAGATTTGTATCAAGTTCTTCAAGGGCTATAGGAACTGCTACTCTGAGGTGCCTGGAATTTATTTATCCCACAGAATATTTTGGATGAAACTGTGAGATGTATCAACTTAGAAGCAAAAAGGTTTTATCTACTAAAGAAAATAAAATGGCAAGAAGTATCAATAGATGAAATGGTTGCTTTTCTTGGAATTTTGTTGCATATGAGAGCAGACAAATCTTGGGATGTTCCAATAAGAGAATTTCTTCCTGGTAAATTTTCCAATCCATTTTATAGAGCTACAATGTCTGTGAATCATTTTGAAGCTATGAGAAGGTTTTTAAGGCTCTATGATAAGAGAACACGAAAGGTTAGATTACAAAAACACATAAACTTGTTCTTGTTTCTTATGTGTGGCAAATATTTACGGAACAGTTAGGAAAAATAATGGTCCCACAACCAAATGTCACAATATACGAATAGCTGGTTTTGTTTAGAGGCCGTTGTAGTTTTGTACAATATATGCCAAAGAAGCCAGCGAACTACGAGATCAAAATTATGTGGATGTGTGAAGCAGCAACTGGTTATACCGTTCACGGGATTGTATAGGCCTATTTACAGGGAAATTATCGGAGAACCGCCACAGAAGGATTTGGCTCTCAATATTGTGAAGTTTCTAAATCGCTGTGTACTTGGTAGAGCCCGAAATATCACCATGGACAATTATTTTACAAATATATCTTTGGCGCAATACATGTTGGAGAAGAAAGTGACAATTGTGGGATCAATTAGGCAAAAACAAGAGAGACATTCGAAAAGAAATGAAATCCAATCCAAAATCGACCAGTGAACAAAAGTGTATTTGTATTTCACAAGGACATGACAATAGTTAGTTTTTGCCCAAAGAAATACAAAAGCGCTATTCCGGTAAGTACTATGATAATGCTGTTCACGAACATTACATTTTTATCTTATATAAATAAATATATGCGTTTGTGTTGTCTTGGGGTCATGGCATAAAGCATCCTTCCTAGGACTCGCGTTACGGAATGCGCGCTGATTCGACTCCTCATGGGAAAGACATATTCTCATGAAATTTCGGCCAGTGTATGGGACCGGTGTCCAACCAGCATCGTGATGCACTTGGGGAGCTACGATAGGTAATGAAATCCGGTTACGCAAACCAGCTATAACGACTGGGGGGCTCATCGTGCTAAACACACGATACCTCCATTCTGGTTGGATGACCATCCACCTCTGCTTCGGCATGTGGCCGTGAGTCCAGCAGCCGACTAGTCGGTCTTGGCACTTCGTGGGCTGTAGTGCCACGGATTATTTATTATTATTATGTGTTTGTGTTGTAATAAGAACAACTTATTTTCACTCGCTACTTAGTTATAAAACTATATTATTTTCTTTGCCCAAAGAACTTACATTATTATCTTGTAGAAATAAATTAATATAATTATATATTTGTATATTCACATGTTACTTAGTTATAAAATTGTATATTATTTTCCACAATTAAACCCCCTAAATTCAAATTAAATTAAATAATAGATTAATATTATTCCATTTTTATGTGTAATTCTTCATTAAATAGCATACGGGTCCAATGGACCCATGTCATGTAAATGTGTAGGAAAAGTAGCTCATGCATCCTAGGGTTAATCGCATTAATAATGAACATTTACTATATTATTGTTTTACAACAACGATAAACGTTGCCATGACTTCAGTTTAGTCTCAAATTGTTTCTGCATTTTACGTAGGCCTACTAATACTACGTTTAACCCAAAAAACATAAGCTGTTATTTTCATTTTACTGTATATATTCGACCAAAGAGGACAAAGGATTTATACGAAAGGTAAGTTGAAGTGATAAGATTTTTTTTCTGAATTCGTATAATGATACCAATATATTTGTTATGTAGCCTAATTAAAATCTGCCATCTACGATGCAGGTTTTAACGATCTACTAATAAATGAAGTTATCATCTTGAAAACATCAATATCGTAAATGTAACACTTCTATTTAGCGGTGACGTAACATATTCCTTACGGAAGACTAGTAATCAGCCCCACCCACTGGGGGCATTTAGCTCCCATGGCATACAGAGAGAGACGGGGCAGTGCACGGAGAGTCATACTATGGCTGCCTGCTGAGTCTGATGTGGCGGATGAAGGCTACAGTACAACACAGTCTGCATCGTGTATAAATCTTGCAGAGTTTAGAAAATACCATTGAGCGTATAGGTGACTTCTTAGCGGACATCCCTCCTTCGTTGTAATATAACTGAAATAAGTTATTTACGTATTTTATAACGTATATAAAACAACAGAAATAAATGTGAATACGCTGTAAGCACTGCTTCAAATATAAACGCTTTAGGTTATATTGCTTATAAATAGACTTAGGCCTTAATGTTATTTTATTTGTATTTTCAATAACCGAATGAATGAAATAGATTTACTTCTGTTATTCTATATACGTTAAAAACGACGCAAATAATTATTTAAATTATAATAGAAAGAGGAGGATGTCCTCTAAGAAAACGCCTATATGCCCAAAATATGTTATTTTCTAAATTCCGTTCGTTCTAATAATATGGACTCGAACAAAGCAGATTGAAGAGGAGATGCGCAAGTTTCTTTACCCAGGATATAGATTGCAAAGAAATATATTCCTTTCTTCATGTAGATTAACAATCTGCCTGATAATATGTGGTACTTTCGTGGCCAATATAATGTGGAGCGCCAGTATAAAACAAACATGCTAATATTTATGATTTGTCGTAGAAGAAGGTCGTATAAAAATGACTCAGGATTTTTTTACTTTAATTCAGTTATTTTACGATGCTTTATCGACTGCTATAATTATCTACGGGTGTCGGAAACTGCACACCAAAATTTGCTCCTGGATTACGGTCATAAGGAAACTGCACACCAAAATGTTTTCTACCTGCTTTGCCGATACTACACATAGTTTTAATTTATCAAAGTGTTTTAATTTTGTTCGAAATGGAGAGTTTGTTTACATCTGAAAGCGAATGGGAAATTTAGTGCTGGTATATGAGGATTGTAAATTTTATAAAGCAAAGGAATTGGAAAACTTCACTCCATCTAATGTAGTAATAGACTTTGAACTACCTATACATGCTGCAGTGGTGAAACTTGGGAATGCGTTACTATTATACTCGTACGTTGCCGCTTCCATCTTGCACAAGCATGGTGGCGTAAAATACAGTGAGTAGGACTGGCGAAGAAGTACAAAGAAGACAGTGAGATAGGACAGTGGCTCAGGATGGTTTTTGGAATAACGTATTTGAATCCAGAGGAAGTCGGGGATTTCTTCGCTATGGAACGGGTTGAGGTAAAACCGATAGATACTAGACTTGATAAATTTGCAGATTATTTACTAGAAACGCATATCTCCGAAGATACAGTTTTCCCTCCCACTGTATGGGCAGCCATGACTACATCGACCTCTCGCACAACAAATGGCTGTGAATCATTTCACAAGCATTTTAATGTCAGTTTTTACAGCAGTCATCCTTCATTGTATAAATTCGTGAATCAAGTTTGAAGAGGTCGTCGGACGTCGTCGTTGGGGCGCCAGAATCTGCGACGGTCGGCGGTCGTCGTTGTTGTTGCCCACGACGCCTTTCCTTGCCCTCGGCTGCCAGCTCCGTCGTATATGGAAAGTATCTCAAGGAGGCACGTCGATGTCAATAATTAACTATGTACACTGATTAATTTGGGCGCCAGCCTCCTCGAGATTACTCCGGTAGAGGATGAGGTCCCAGGTCAGCTGCAAAAACGGTCGGGACATGGGGTTTGGGAGACGTGCTCGTATATTGAAATGATGTAGGCGCACACCAAAAGTTGTTGGTAAGAACTATGAGAATGTTTATTATTATTATTAAGTGTTCGTTTCAGATTAGCAGAAATGCGCGTCCAAGTGTATAATATCTCGCTCTCACTTCCCGCAAGTTGGTAGACTAATTTCTGAGTTCACGTAATTATATATTTTGTACTATAAAACACCAGTAATATAACGGAGAGTTGATAACTTGATGACAATTTATTCCGAATGTAATAATAATAATGAGAAAAAAATTCAGACTTATAATAATGATGCCACACACGACTTCTTACTAAATCCACTAAAAAAATTCTAAGTCCGTAAATTGTTATACTTCCGAGTTAGGTTTGCCGAGAATATGTGTAGTGCGTCCTCTCCGAACGCTGTCTGTCTGCCTTCTGTCTATCTGCCAAATCTACCCTCTACTTTCAACCACCAAACATACAATTTCGCCCTCCTATCTATTAATCACGTGACTCTATTAAGAATCCTGATTGGCCATGATTACACTTACGTCACTTAAGACGCGTTCTTCAAAAATTGTTCGTTAACTAGAACATCCCCTACTTCCGGCGTCCTGACAATTCTCTGACATATACCAGATCATCTCTTTTGGAACCTGGCTTGGCGTCATCTTACTGACCACCCGCAGGCAAAGTCCATACATTCCCTCATCAGTCAACTCCACGCCTGGACACATGTTTCCTGTCCGCGTAGCGTCGCTTCAGCCTTCCTGTCCACCTGTTACTTCCGTCTCACATTCTGAAACTTCCTTACACGTCCGCGATTCCTATCCATATAAGAAGATTAACACGAAATACTAATCTAATGACAACCTCCTTATCCTATACGAGGAACCGTCTCAACTTTTGGACATACAAATTGAGACATATTAAACTGCAAAACAACGAAGGAAGAAAGTAAGCGAAGTTTCAATGTGAAGTCAGTCAAATGGAAAATAAATATATTTTGTAAATTGTGCAGTTTCCGGGTAAGATTAGTAAAACCCTTGTGAATCAGTGTGCAGTATCCGGATAGGATTAGTGGGTCCCTCGAAAAGCGGTGAGCAGTTTCCGGATCAAAGTGTGCAGTTTCCGCCTACCCGATTATCTAGTGTCTGAGCTGAAGATGATAAAGCGAGCGAAATGAGTCCAAGGTCCATCGTCGAAAGTTACATAGCATTTGTCCTTAATTGGTTGAGAGAAACCCCCAGAAAAAATCTTATCCAGATAACTTTCTCAACCAGGATTTTGAACCCGGACACGCTAGTTTCGCGGTCAGACATGCTAACAGTTACTCTATAGCGGTGGACCTCAGGATCTTGAGAAGCCTCTTTAAACGACGCAAGTTTAATTCTGAGTAATAATAATAATAATAATAATAATAATAATAATAATAATAATAAGAAGAAGAAGAAGAAGAAGAATAACAAAAAGAAATAATAATAATAATAATAATAATAATAATAATAATAATAATAATAATAATAAGAAAATAATAATAACAATATTACTGATATTTCATTATTATTAATAGTTGTAATGATAGTAAAGTGCAGCAAGTCTGACGACTCATGTTATCTATTACCAGGGAACGGATTTATATGGACTAAAAATATATGAAATATGTAAATATATATGTAGTTATTTTTACCAAAATATGGAATTAAATATGGATTTTTACCAAAATATGGAATTAAATATGGACTTAAAATTATAAAAAAATGACTATGTACGTTAAATATTGGTACATTTTAATCAAACTAAACAAAAAATATAATGGACGTACCTTATCTTCCAATGTAGTTTCAACAAAACACAATTTTTATTGTCTGTTACCATAACAATAGGTTACAAACATTTCTTTCAAGTGCTGAAAAGTGAATCTTCTTCTATTGTCTCTGAGGATAGATTTATACTGACTAAAAGAGCGTTCGACGTCACAAGAAGTAACTGGTACATAATTCAATTTCACAATGTCTGCTGGGGATAAGTCCAAGTTAATCTTCACTGTTGATTCACCACTCATCACAGCAACAACCTTTTGTAGTTCTTCATATCCAGGGTTTTTTGAAAGTACAGTGTCCACCTTAGCTCTTACTGCATCTGCAACTTTACCTCTACCACGATTCAGTTGTTCCACAGTACTATTTATAATTTCAAAACTTTCAGATAGTGAAAGGTGCCTATTTTGGAGACTTTTGAGCGTTTTTATGATGCATGAAAATGTATGCTGAATGTGAGCTAAGTCATTCTTCACACTTATGTCACAGGTAACTGTTTTCGCAGTATCAATTGAGACTGCATCTTCAGAGTCCAATGCAAGGAGAACATTGTTAATAGAGTCTATATGTTCAGCATAATATTCAACTGCTTCTAGCCATGTACCCCATCTAGTTAAAATTGGCTTTGGTGGCAATGGAATTTCAGGGTACATTTCTTTCAACACGTTAACTCTACTGGGAGCTTTGAGAAATACTTTTTTCACTGATGAAATCAACAAATCTACTTTAGGGAAATTGTCTCTGACCACTTCTGCCACACGATGAAATGCATGCGCCACACAAGTAAAATGAGTCAATTTAGGATATACAACAGATAATGCTTGTCCAGCTTTGACCATATAAGGGGCAGCATCGCTAATAAAGAATAACACATTATCGTTCATAATACCCTTTGGCCACAGGATACCCATAGCTTCGTTGAACAGTTTAACTATAGTTTTGTTATTGCACTTTTCTAGAACATCACAATGTAAAAGAATTCGTTCAGAATATTGTTCACTTAACAAACCGATAACTACATTACCAACAAGTCTACCTTCTTTGTCGGGAGTCTCATCAATGGAAACCCAAATTGAACTATCTTTAATTTCATCTCTTATCTTCTGTATTGTCTCATCGTAGATGGATGGAGCATACGTCTTCCTAAGTGTTGACTCATCCGGGATTGTATGTTGAGTATATTTTTCAAGGAATTCCCTGAAGACCTTATTCTTTAGTTTGTAGAGAGGAATATCAGCAGAGATGAGAGAACGGCACAGGTCGATGTTAAACTCAGATCTTACATTCGATGTTGTTGGTTGTGTTAAAAACAATTGTCTCTGCTTGGAATTTAGTTGTTTGTTGGCCTGATGTTTACTAGTTGTAATGTGTTGTTGCACCAGGAACTTTTGTGTAGATGATACTGCACACTGACACAAATTACAAAATAATATTTTATTGTCAGTTGATAAACCATCTTCTTTAAATTCTGAAATGTAACTTGTTAGTTTTGATTTTAAATTGACTGAATGACGTACTTTTGGCATATTTACCGTCTTTATAGTATGATTTACAAAACTGAACCTATGTGTACTCTGACTGGCATTTAACTGTTGAGCTGCACAACTGAAGTCTGTTAAAAATTTTAAATTAAATTAATACAGTTTTGTAACTTACTTTCCCATTGTTGATAGGACTGCTAATTTTCAAATAACTCTGATGTTAAAGGGATTACTGAACATGTGTTTAAATCTCTATTGTTGAAATGTATTTTTAAAAGTTAATGGAATTTTGTTTTGTTTTATTGTTAAACCTAATATAATATGGACTGTTTTATATGAAATATGGAAAATATATGGAAATTAACGAAAATATGTACTAAACTCTAAAATATGGAAAAATATGGAAAATAAAAGTAGGATTTTTCAACCCTACACATTGTGAAACATAAAGATAATGCAAAATATAAATTATATTAGCTTTATAAGTAAATATGTATTTACATATAAATCCTTTCCCTGTCTATTACAGATGGCGGCGTACTGTAATGTTGTCGTGCTGGCATTGTTTACGTACCGGTGATTTTTATTCTCTATTTTGTAAGTATATATATATATATATATATATATATATATATATATATATATATATATATATATATATTTCACGTCTTATGGCACAGACATACAAGTAGTGTAAACTCATGGAATTTTTTTGTAGTTAAGGAAAATGGTGTTTATATGTTAAGCATACTGTAATCTCTGAATTAAACTAATCTTATTATTTTGTTTATTTTGGTACATGCAAGTGCACCTATTCTTCAGGCACAATACTAATAGGCGTATACATAAATGCTTAGAGCAATTCTTGTGCATACACTTTTTTCACTCTTGTACGGAGGACGGACACAAAGGCTTACACTATAGCCTGAGGCTTATTGTGCTTACCACTCCTATTCTGTGAATGATTGAGTAACTGAACGGCTGTGCTTTTGTACAAGTACAGCTGCACCGTAAACTGAACCCGGGATAATAATACTGTGTTAATTAATGATGGCGAAATGAGTTCGAGGTCCAACACCGAAAATTACCCAGCAATTCTGCTTCAATGGGCTGAGGGGAAAGCCAAGAAAAAACTCAACCAGATAACTTGTCCCAACCAGGATTTGAACCCGGACCCGCTCGTTGCACACTCAAACGCGCTAACCGTTACTCCACAGCGGTGAATTGTACATACACTTGGACTAACAATTGTTATTTGGGAAACATTTATTTTAAAATGTAAATAAAAGCCACTCCACGGACAAGGAAGCCGTCCCAGGTCGTGTAGCCTGAATTTAATGAAAATACATATTTAAGCTAATTTTCGTTCGTTCAGTAACACTGTGATAGTCGTTCGTTTCCCTCTTTTCTCGTTTACTAAATATGCTGACTTGGAAATAGTTGCTACTTATACCGCTTCTTGCGTGTACTCGGATCCTCATAGCTCCGCAACACTGAAAATGAAAATAGTGAAGATTATCGTGGAAAAATGGGAAAAATAAAAGTAAAAAAAGTAATAAAAAAGTGACTATATGAGTCAACTTTCAGCGAAAGCACCACAAGTCAACATTCGGTAAACACAGTGTATGTGTGAGAGCGGCAGAAAAGAGAGTGACTGACGTCCAGCCAGGGTTGTCAGATCAGTAAAGTTAAAATATCCTACCAATCTTTGAAAATATCGTATTTGACTTGTTTTTATGAAAAAATTCCCCCTCCCCCCGGTTAGGAAACCACTGATTTAGGTTATATGGATGTGCCACGGGATTTTAAATTACAACTTTAGTATGCCACTAGTAGAAAAAGATTGAAAAACTCTGCTTTATCCACCGCTATGTTACACGTATAGAACTGGCGGGCAGCAGGTGACACTATTTCCAGACATAATTCATTAATACTCATTTTCCTAGAAATGTACGTGTTGAAACCCGAACCAAGAACATAACTGAATTCAGCGTGGTTTCTTCCGAGAGGAAATTAAAGCTGGAAAGGCCTCTGTCTTGTACACTTTCAGCACCTGAATTAGCCCTATCGCTGAAAGAAGACACCAGGCTGTAATCTTTTCGTTGTAAGAATAATCCTAATGTAAACAATGGCACATGACTGAAGTGAGGCTTGATTGGCCGTAGCTTGGCGCCAGCGATTCTCAGTAAGTGATCCCGCCCACTGCTGTACATTCTGTTTCATGTTAAACATTTCCCGTTACTCGCCAAAGTAGACCTAATCTCTCTACTATGGATTCGTTTGCTTAGCGAACTGTTACTTTATATTTAATTAATTGGATTCAACTCACTTAACTTATTATGTACATTCAAGACTGTTTGTTTCTCTTCAATTTTGAGAGGGTTTCCACTCTTACATTTAGTAATCCCACACACAGAGGATGCAGAAGCCATACTATCACGTGCTTACGTGAACAAACTCAAGTGTCGCCAGAGTATTACAAGAACAGACTACCTTGGTATTATTCTTAGTATTCGTCCGCTTTTAAAATAAAGAACACAATATAAAAGTAGCTTTTATTTTACATAGAGTTTTTACATATGAGTGAAGTTATAAGTTTTATCGTATTTAATATCTAGAATTCAATTTTTATTTTCAAAGAATACAAGATTACAGTTTCCAAACATGGAACTATATTTTCCTGCGTCGTGTGAGTATTTCGACTGGAAGCCAATCACGGGTATGAAAGCAACGTGTTTATGTTTACATTAGGATTTTTCTTACAGCGAAAAGGGTATAAATTGGTTGTTCGTTTCTTGCCCACGATGAATTTCGACGCTCAACAACGGCTGATGTTAAATAAATAATACTGGTTCTAATAGAAGAAAGAATAGAAGATGTTGCGCAGTTACTGCCCGATTGCACATATCGATTTATAAAAATGAGAAGAGCTTTTTATTTTATCATATCTTTATGTTGCGAGAATGACGAAACAGCTAGACAAGAGATAGGCAGAGAAAGGGAAAGAGCGAGAGAGAAGAATATTATGAGAGTCGGTCAATTAGTTTGCAATAATGAACATTTACTATATTATTAATTTACAACAACTTATTTTATTTTCTCAATCTGCGTAATGATATCAATGTCTATTACATAATATACATTCTTTCAAGATTCCATTAGTTTTCAAAAATAATAATCGATAGGGATTTTATAATTAATGTACGAAAACGATATATTACTTCATTGCTTCGGTTTATTCCCAAAAATCTTTCTTTATGTTACAGATTAATGTAATAGAATACCCACAAACACAGTTTATTATACATACGTTTATATTCAAAGAGGACTAAGTATTTAAAACGAAATATGAAGTAGTGTGTTACTTTTTTTTTTTTTTTTGCCTCAATCGGTATAAACATCAATCTTAGGAACTTAGTGTCCACACCTGTGTCCGAGTAATAGTTAGCGCGTCTGGCCGCGAAAACAGGTGGCCCGGATTGGAATCCTTGTGGGGATAAGTTACCTAGTTGTCGTTTTTTCCGGGGTTTTCCCTCAATTCAATAGGATCAAATGCTGAAGAACTATTGGTGCTGGACTCCGGACTCATTTCACTGGCATTATCACCTTCATTCCATTCAGAGGCTAAATAACCTAAGATGTTGATACAAAGTCGTAAAATAACCTTCTAAAAAAAGGAACTTGGTACCAAAACATTGCTTTCAGGTTGAATGCACTAGCAATCTATACAGTCTGTACTCTGTTCTTAGAAGCCACTCCAAGTATTTTCGCAAACATGGGCAAATAACTTTAGTCACTACGTTATAATAATATGCATAGTAGAGAAGCAGTTTTACTACATACTAACGTTTGCAGTATAGTCGTGAAGATTAATGATATTTTTTTAAATGTGACAGAAGTTAAATCCTCTAAAATAATAATGGATAGATATTTTATAATTTACAAATGACTTTTGGAGAATCCGACGGTTCATTGCCGCCCTCACAAGGTCCGCAATCATTACCTTCCCGAGCATGATTAATAATTATACTGCACAGAAACGATACATTTTTTCATTGCTTCAGTGTATTCTCAAAAATGTTTCCTTTTGTTACAGGTCAATGCAATACTGTTACCATATACGGAGTGTACTATATTCACGTTAAAATTGAATGCAATTGAATACCCAAGAACACAGTGAAATTATATTCAAGTTTATGTGCCAAGGGGATTAAGGATTTATATACTAAATGTGAGTTAAAGTGATATGTTTTCTGTGTTCTCAAAGGTATAATGATCAGTCTGAGGACGGTGGTACCAAACCATTGGTTTCAGGTTGAGTGCAGTCAGGGATATAGATCTATTGCATCAGCATTCTGTTCTCTGTTCAAAAAAAATCACAGTAGGTATATTCGAAAATATGAGTGAATAATTTACTTATTATATAACAATAATATCATTCCCTATCCTAGCAAGATTTATACTGTACAGAAACGATACATTTTTTCATTACATCAGTGTATTCTCAATAATGGCTCTTTATGTTACAGGCCAATGCAATGCTCTTACCGTATACGCAGTGTACTATATTCACGTTAAAATTGAATGCAATTGAATACCCACAAACACAGTGAAATTATGTTCAAGTTTATGTGCCAAGGGGATTAAGAATTTATATATGAAATGTGAGTTAAAGTGATACGTTTTTGTGTTCCCATCGGTATAATGATCAGTCTCAGGACGGTGGTACTAAACCATTTCATTTCAGGCTGAGTGCAGCCAGGCATGTAGATCTATTGCATTAGCATTCTGTACTTTGTTCATATAAATAACTCACAGTGTATTCGCAAATATGGGTGAATGACTTTAGTCATGATATTGAAATAATGTGCACAGTAGAGAAGCAGTTTCATTATATACTAACTTCTGTTGTGTAGTCGTGAAGTTTAATGATATATTTTAAACGTGACAGAAGTTAAATCCTCTAAAATAATAATGGATCGATATTTTATAATTCACAAATGACTTTTAGAGAACCCGACGGTTCATTGCCGCCCTCACATAAGTCCGCATTCACTCTCTACCCGAGCAAGATTAATAATTATACTGTGCAGAAACGATGCATTTTTCTCATTGCTTCAGTATAATCTCAAAACTGTTTCTTTATATTACAGGCCAATGCAATACTGTTACCATATACGGAATGTACTATATTCACGTTAAAATTGAATGCAATTCAATACCCACAAAAATAATGAATTATATTCAAGTTTATGTGCCACGGGGATGAAGGATTTATATACTAAATGTGAGTTAAAATGATACTTTTCTGTGTTCTAATCGGTATAACGATCAGTAAGCTGCGGATTTTTAGGCACTAAAAACAGTTTAAATAGGAAAGCAAAATAGGCATTCAAAATTCTAACATGGGCATTTAAAATGTCACTGACAGTTTCTTAATGGCTAACACGACCATAGCGTAGCATTATGCACTAGTTTATATAGTAATGCTATTATGGTAGTGAATAACTAAATGTTACTCCAAATGATGTAATGAAAACTGATGTCTGTTGTCTGTAAGAATGTTCTTAAATTGGGAGAAACTCCTCTCCACTTCACATGAAGTAATGCTGCAATTCTTTAGGGATCCAATCTCAGCTGGGGACCAAACCAGTGGGAACGCAGTAATGTCATTGCCATTTCCAACCAGTGCTTTTGCCACCAAAAACACTTGCTCCCAACCAGGATTTCTTTTGACAATTTTCAAATATTTATTTCTCTTTTTTTTTTCTCGCACACTGCTTGGTATTTCTTTAAGAATAGTTTCTACTTTCTTCATAACTTGCACAGCACTGTGGAGTGGAATATTCCTCGTTTCCAGTTTCGTTATGTAAGCAGACAGCTTTCCAAGTTTGCTTTGATGAAAGCAAGATCACATTTTAGCTTTGGGTTTGCCAGGGTAATATTTGCCTCTCCTATGCTTGTCTCAAATTTTACAAACTCACTGAACTATATATTGCATTCAGATAATTTTTTTCTTAATGTGGACTCGTTAGGGATAATCTTGTTGGTGTATTTGTGTAGAAAGTTCCTGAGGTACACATTATCTAGCTTCCTCCAAGGAATGTTTGCTTTCACCATAGTTCTGCACAAGTCCTCATAGAATTCCTTTGTATCATTGTTGGGCTGTACTGTAGTGTTGATCTATTTTCTTTTCATTAAATGCATGGTACCCTTGTGCTGGTCAATATGATATTTCTCCTCGCATTTAACATAAACATAACATAGGACATTAATTAATTTAAACTGCTATGCGTAACACAAATGATGTTAAAATGTATCGAACACAAAAAATATACTGAGTTTTCTTACTTCTCTGCAGCATGCTTGGCAATTATTCGATTTCTCCGCGCTCTTGTGGCAGTAAGACACACAAATTATCGATAGTTGTATGGCATCACTGCCCTCTGTTGGATAAAAAAGAAACAAATTACAGATTCAAAAAATATAGATAGAATAGTCTATAAAATCAAATATAATATATAATACGGATGTTTAGGCAACTTTTAGGCATTTATAAGCCAAGAGGCATCTAATAGTGAAATAGGCAATATAGAATTCGCATATAATACTCACAACGCCTTAAAATGGATATGTAACCTAAAAAAGTTTGCATCTTCGGGGTAAGGATTATAATTGGCAAATAGGCATAAATCCGCAGCTTAATGATCAGTCTCAGGACGGTGATACAAAACATTGCTTTCAAATTGAGTGCTTCCAGGGATGTAGATCTATTGCATTAGCATTCTGTACTCTGTTCATAGAAAAAATTCACAGTATATTCGAAAATATGGGTGGATTACTTTAGTCACTACATTACAATAATATCACTCCCTATCCGAGGAAGATTAATCTATACAAAAACGAAACATTTTTCCACTGATTCAGTGTATTCTCAAAAAATTTTATTTTATGTTACAGGTCATGAAATACAGTTACCATATAGCGAGTGTACTATATTCACAGTAAAATTGAATACCCAAAAACACAGTGCATTATATTCAAGTTTATGTGACAAGAGGATTAAGGACTTATAATATACTAAATGTGAGTTGAAGTGATAGTTTTTTGTGTTCTCGTCGGTATAATGATCAGTCTAAGGACGGTGGTGACAAACCATTGCTTTCAGGCTGAGTGCAGCCAGGCATATAGATCTATTGCATTAGCATTCTGTACTCTGTTCATAGAAACAACTCACAGTATAGTCGCTAATATGGGTGAATGGCTTTACTCACTGCATTACAATAATATGCACGGTAGAGAAACAGTTTAATTACATAGTAACTTTTGCAGTGTAATCGTGAAGATTAAAGATATATTTTATACGTGACAGAAGTTAAATCCTCTAAAATAATGGGTAGATATTTTATAATTTACAAATGACTTTTAGAGAACCCGACGGTTCATTGCCGTCCTCACATACTGGAGGTCCGCATTCAGTCCCTATCCGAGCAAGATTAATAATTATACTGTACAGAAACGTCACTTTTTTTCATTGCTTCAGTGTATTCTCAAAAATGTTTCTTTATGTTACAGGTCAATGCAATACTGTTACCATATACGGAGTGTACTATATTCACGTTAAAATTGAATCCATTTCAATACCCACAAACACAGTGAAATTACATTCATGTTTATGTGCCAAGGGGATTAAGGATTTATATACTAAATGTGAGTTAAAGTGATACGTTTTCTGTGTTCTCACCGGTATAATGATCAGTCTGAGGGCGGTGGTACCAAACCATTGCATTCAGGTTGAGTGCAGCCAGGAATAAGGAATATACAACTATTGCAATAGCTTTCTGTATTCTGTTCATAGAAAAAACTCACAGTATATTCAAAAATATGGGTAAACGACTTTAGTTACTACATTACAATAATATCAGTCCCTATCCGAGCAAGATTAATAATAATTATTCTACTGTACACAAACGATACATTTTTTCATTGCTTCAGTGTATTCTTAAAAATGTTTCTTTAAGTTACAGGGCAATGCAATACTGTTATCATATGAGGAGTGTACTATATTCACGTTAAAATTGAATGCAATTCAATACCCACAAGCACAGTGAATTATATTCAAGTTAATGTCCCAAGAGGATTAAGGATTTATGTACTAAATGTGAGTTAAAGTGATAACATTTTGTGTCCTTAATCGGCATAATGATCAGTCTTAAGAACTTGGTACCAAAACATTGCTTTCAGATTGAGTACACCAGGCATATAGATCTATTGCACTAGCATTTTGTACTTGTTCATAGAAACAGCTCACAGTATATTCCCAAATATGGGTGAATGATTTTAGTCACTATATTGCAATAATGTGCACAGTAGAGAAGCATTTCCATTACGTACTTACGTTTGGAGTGTAGTCATGCAGTTTAATGAGCGTTTTTCAAGTAACGAATATTAAATCGTGTAAAGTAATAATGGACAGATATTAATTCATACAGTAACTATGTACAAAAACGATACATTTTTCCAATTGCTTCGGTTTATTCTCATTTTTTTTCTTTATGTTACAGATCAGAGAATACAATTACCACATACCGAGTGCGTTATATTCACGTTTATGTGCCATGAGGATCAAGCAATTATGTACGAAATGTGAGTCAAAAAGTGATACTTTTTGTATTCTCATTGACATGATGATCACTTTTAAGGACTTGATACCAAAACATTGCTTTAAGTTTGAGTGCAGTGAGGCATATTTCACTAGCATTCTGTACTCTGTCCATAGAAACAGCTCACAGTATATTCGCAAATATGGTTGAATGTCTTTAGTCTATAAAGTACAATAATATGCACAATAGAGAAGCATTTTCATTATGTACTAATGTTTGCAGTGTAGTCGTGCAGTTTAATGGGCGATTTTCAGCGTAACAGAAGTTAATACGTCTAAAATAATAATGGACAGATATTAATTTACAACTACCGTACAAAACGATAAAATTTTCCATTGTTCATGTATTCTAAAAATTGTTTCTTTTGATTACAGGTTAAAACAATACAATACCCGTGTATCCAGTTCATTTTATTCACGTGTATGGTGCCAAGTGGACTCAGGGTTTAGGCCTATATACGAAATGTGAGTTAATGTGGTATGTTTTATGGTCTCATTCTGCATACTTGACCTCAACTTACTGAATTTCTTTCTATGAGACTTCCTGTTTTCCGGGATATATAGGGATAAACTAAAAAAAAAAAAAAAAAGAAAAAAAAAAAGAAACTGAAGAAAAGAATAATTATAGATAGGCCTAAGATGCAACAGATCAATATTTTGACTGTGAGAAAGAGGTGTACGGTTGTCGTTAGAGACTGGCATACTGTTTAGTTGTGAATGGTGTCTTTTCATGTATCTTTCGTGATGGCGTGAAGTGTTTACACTTTGTCCACTTTTGTTTCAATTTTATTAGTAATTTTTAGGAAAAAAATATTAAAAATTATACGTCCTATAATACTGAAACTTTTTGGTTTAAAATTAACATTTTCGGACAAAGTTTTAAATTTTCTTCATAAAATGTAATGGAGATCCCAAATATATAAAAAATATCTTGGTTCATAAGGGTTTTCGTTGTTGAACTGTCGCATCTTTTCTTTTGTTATTTGTTGTTTCGTAAAAAAATAAATTTGTCGCACATAAACTTTATAAGTGCCAGTAAGGATGCAGTGCGCATGGTCAGAGTACGAGCGAACTGGTTCACAATAGAAGGACTAGTTGATGTGATAAAATTAATTTTGTTTCATTGTATATCTGATCATGCGCACTTCCTTCTTTCGGGCATTTATAAATTATCTGCGCTAAGAAAATTTTCTCTAAAACTGTACATAGACATAAGTTCTAGTGAAATAGCCTATATAGATTCATAATTTTTTTGTTATTCGATGTTTACAATAAGCTAATAAAGTTCTAATTTTGCTAATTATTATCCATGATCACAGACATGTTTGTACGGATTAGGCCGTTCGGTCTCTTCCAGATCTTGGATAGTAGCACGTGCAGCAGAGAGCGATATCAACATTGAGAGCACAGAGCGACAAAAGTTTACGCAGCTACTGACGTATTTCAATAACAAAAGCGTAGAAGGAAGAAACGTTTATAGAAAATTCTTAATGGAAAATGGAAGAGATGATGATGACAGAGTGCAACGAGGAGTCAATATATTGAATGGAAGTTTAAGAGAGAATTTGAGATTATTAGTGTATTTTTTATTAAAGTGCAGTTGTAAATTATTAAATATAGAACTTCAACGTAGGCTATCTCTGTTAAAAAATAAATATGCCTACGTAAAGCAAGGAAGCATAATGCATTTCATGAATATGTTCTGGTTTGAAAATAACTTAGCAATTGTTAAACTTTTCATGACAATAAAATTATGATTGAAAAATGAAAATAATTTTAATTTTACTTCTTAGTGTATATATCTACTGTAGTATAGTGTAATGAAATACGTGCATATTTTCAAGTTTTCAGAAAGTTATATTTTATTTAAAAATAAGACTTTCTACTGTAAAATTCAAGTTTAGGCAAATGATGAGTTCGTCAAAACGGTCCTCAACTACACACTGACTCGCAACATATTTGACATGATTGCCTATAATCTACTCCTTTTTAATACAACACTAGTAGAGATATGCTCACCTTAATGATTTTGTAAAGAAGAGGTAGCTTGTAGAGTGAAACTTCCAGAGTGGAAGTTACTATCGTACGGAGAGTACTTATCGAGTGAAACAGTGTTCACATTTAGGGGAAAATTTCACCATGTTTAGGCTGACCGTATTATTATCGAGTAATAACGTATTTATTGTCCTCTTATTGAGAGTCTGTCTGATATGTAGGCTACATCTGTTGTCAGACAATACATCTCACTTGACGATATGTGTCAGAGGGAAACAATTATTGTTTGTATGCATCTGAAGTCTGACTAGTGTAGTATGTAGCTAGTCGGTGATGTATGCAATGGAAGTTTGAAGGAACTGGCCACCCTATCCATTATCTTCTGGCCCAGTTGCCTCATAAGTGGTGCCTTCTTGGTATCATTTTTGAGGTTCACCCCTGTCTTCTAACAGTTGACTAAGCAACAACATTTTCTGCTAGAGGAATTCTCCTCAGTGGGAGGCTATCGATTTCTTTCAGCTGGCAGGGACAAAATGTAACGAAGATATGCATAGAAATTTAATATACAAGAAAAAAGGATATAGACCAGGCAGCGCATTTTCGTTCCCAAACGTACATTGGATCGAGTAGTTTCTTCTGGTAGCTACATCTGTTATGTCACATGAATGCGTAAGCAAGGTAGAATTGCAAACAGGTACGCAAGGAGTCATTAAATAATAATGATGTAATCTATTTTGTGCGGGATCGTGCGTATTTCCTTGGTTTCCGCACAAAACTAATCCGTGGAAAATGTAAAATTCCACATTAAATATTCCCAACCTAACACACATAACAATTTCCTCTTCTTACCGCTTAAGTGACATATTGATTTTACTGATTTAGGCTTTTAACATATTATTTTAGAGACGTTTAATATAGTAATAATTATAAATTGGAAACTTACCACTGCAATTTCACCTAAATTGCACTGTTAATTATTGTTTTTAAATATTTGCAAAAATTAAGTAAACTCTACAACTCCACTAAAGTTACTGCATTCGTGACAGTAACATTAAGGAAGCCGTGAAAAAATAAAAAAGATCCAGATGCCGATGTTATTACTGCAATATGTTATATAAATAATATTGTTAAAATATTAAAATGAAAAATAAATCATTACATAACCTTACCGTTTGTTTTAAGTTCGCATTTATAGACTGGGGGGGGGGAGACAGACGTATATCACGGCCTGCTGGAGTATAGTAAACACAGAAAACATTTTAAAGCAACAATGTTGAAGATAGATATTTTTGTTTTCCAAATTTGCCATCATTGAACAAAAACCAAGATGGAGATTTCATTGCAACTAATTAGGAATTCCTCTTTCAGGTATGTAATAAACGATCTTCGCACAAAATAATGTACGATACACGAGCGGTATGTTTTCTTTCAATTCTCGGAAATTAAAAAAGCTCAACTACGTTTCGCTTTTTCAAACTTTTCCTCGAACATGAAAACTTCAACATACCGCTCTTGTAACGTATATTACTAATAAATATGCTTCTGTAACGTCATATGACGTAGAAACAACATTCTCTTAGTTTAAACAAATTTTATGTGATGTTCGTAAAAGATTTGCATTTCATAACCTCAGAATATATTTTTTTTTCAATGCAACGAGATAGGTTTTTATAAACGAATTATTTGTATATATTGTGTATATATATATATATATATATATATACGCACTATATATATATATATGTATATATATATTCTGTAATAGGATGTATCGAAAAAAATTTTTTTTTAAAGGTAGCTAGTGCGAAAAATTTGCGACTAGTGACAGAAAGACTCCAGGAGAAAGAAAATTAAATTTAATCAATATCTTTTGTCTCCTCATCAATACTGAAGATTCGAATTTATAACGCATACTTGTAAAAATTATTATAACGACAGTCTGCATACCTATACAGCTAACCCCCATCAGCTAGGTATTTTAAAAGTTAGCAAAGATACAGTAGTACAAAAATAGAAGTATCTGGCACCAGTATCTTCTTGTGGAATGAGAGAAAAGAGGGATGCTGGCAGTCAGGGTAGCGTCTGTCCAGCAGTCGTATGTGGCAAGCTACGCTGGCCAGGTTTATAACGCTGTTGTTCCTGTGAAAACGTGTATCATAGTGGTTTAGTGGTACATGCAATAATTCTTATGCATCGTGTTGCCATGAGTGGAAAAAATAATTCCGTACTCGCCGTACTGCTGACAGTCCTTTGTTCGATACACCAGGACCGATAAGAGAGTCGCAACTTCCAACCTATAAGGATGTGATAACACATTTTCTTTGGATCAGAGAGTTAAAGATAAACGAACTAGGTGGAAAACACATTTCAGTAAAAGACATCGCTCATGTTACTGCCGACGAACTTATCGAGGTTTGAAAAACAGCAAGCCTTCCTACCATCAGGAAACGTATAGTAGTGGAAAAGATGAAATTGTCGTAGTAAGTATCAGAATATTCTGAAATCGCACAAACGAAGTGGGCCAACCTCAAGGGCGCATGAGTATGCTTTTATTACTAAAGGTCCAAAATTGTTTGATCTATGCACTTGTAAGTGCCCGGACCCGGAAAGCTCTGTTAATGTGAGTTAAGTGGGAAAGTTTCATCGATAGAACTATCCTTTCTAATAGGCCAGAGAAATTAACGAAATATGATTATTGATAATATCGACATTACGACGACCAAGACACTATTTAAGAGTGAAGAGAGAAAAGCGAAGAGACCCATTAGCCATCGATATGAAGAAGTGCGACTTGGATTCCAAGGAAGAAAAAAACAGACATCGGTTACAAACTCTGAGTCTTCGCCTTAGCACCACTCGGAACAGTAGTCAAGCAGTGTGGATTCTGACTCCGAATCGAAGCCTTCTGCTGCTTAGGCTCGCTCGCCTGTACTAAAATTATCTTCAGCAGCCTTCAGGACAGGCTCTCCAGGAGAGATGTAGCTCTAATTAAGACAGCAATGCTACAAAACGCGAGAATAAAATCCACTAGGAATAAGGGTCTTATAATAGATGATCATGAGAGAAATGAAGATTGGAGATAAAATTCAGAAAGAAAAATCACCTAATAATAAGTTCATTCGAGCGGTAATTATGATGGTCGAAAGGACAAGGTACTAACACAGGAGAAAAAGGACAATCAATTATATCGCCGAGAAAAATAAAAGGAGCATGATTATAACTTTATAAGAAGAACTACATTCAAAGTATATTGGACATGTCTCTTCTTTCTCTGGACATGGACACCAGATTGGAAGAGCCGTGCTTCAATTTTTAAAGGCAAGTAAATTTGATGTATCGCTTCTAGCAGCACTTGGTTCTGATGAAGTCCCTACAAATACTGGAAGAAAGAATGGATCGACGGTGTGCATCGAAAAGGAAATCGGAAGACCACTCCAACGATTAATTTGTCTTCTCCATGCAAATGAGCTTCCACTCGGAGAAGAGTTACTCCATTGTGAGACAAGATCAGTGGAGAATTTCAAAATCATTGAAGTACCCTAGATCAACAAAATTAACGTGGAACAGATCTCCTATCTTAGTAGACCTACTGATCAGGAGTATCTTCTGGGGATCTGCCAAGCCGTTCATTCTGGCCGTTGTCCGATAGAGCTTGAAAGGAAGAAACTAGGGCCAGTTGTTCAATCTCGATGGCTTACAACTGCTTGTAAGATTCTCCGCTTGTATGTGAGCTGTAGGAATCCTTCACATAATTTACTGTCCATAGCTAAGAAATACCATGCTTCGGAACAAAGTCTGACTATGCAGCGTAAACTAACATTTGACACTGGAGTATATTACTAAGAGTGGGTGGAGGGATGGGGCTGGAAGTGCAGCCACCTCCTCGTAGTGAGTCCTGGGTTATTTCTTAGTGTAAATATAAAGAAATAAACGAAAAGGTGCATTACAGAAAAAAAAATGAAAACAGACATAGAGCATTAGGATCGCGAAACTTTAGAGCTGGTGCGAAGACACAGGATATTGTCGAATTACTATTTTCTTTTTTCTATGTTCTTTCTGCCACAAGTCGCAACATTTCCGCACTAGCCAGCTTCATTTTTTCAAAAAAAGTTTTTTTTTCCATATAACCTGTTCTGTAATGTCGCTTTTATATACTATTACTACTAATTGAACCGTTGAGCAAAGCAACATATTACATTTTCTCCGACAGAACAGCGAATAAGTTCCTCTTCCCATTCTGTACGAAACCTTCTGTTCCTGCTCGTAGAGACAGAGGGTTGTAGAGCGACATGGCACCGACACTGTTTACCATCAGTACGTGAGCGAGAGAGAAAGCAATGTACAGGAAACTCCCCTTATCAGCATGAATGTTCTTGATTACACTATGTAATCACGATAGGGGAGAGTGGTCCACAATGAGACATTCCCTCTAAAATCTGAATGGTTTAGCCGACAAGTATCTGACACTTGTGGCAGCCTACACTAACTACTAGGCAGTAGTACTTTTTACCTCAGGAATTGAAGTGTATAGTTGTCTGTTCAGTCAGGTAAGAAAAGTGTGATTTATTCCATAACAAGTACATATTCATTTACTACAAATTACTATAATTAAAAGCACCTAACTTGTCTTAGGAAGTTTACTACAACCTGTTACATTATAAGAAGCAATGTGGGGCAGGGTGAGACAATACTAAATTGCTGTCTCATTGTGGACCACATTAATATGATAAAACTATGTATAATTACGTATTTGATGTTTCAGAAATGGCTAAAAGTCGTAAAATTAAAATAAATAAAGGGTCCTTGACAGCAGAAAGTGTGAAATATGCTGTAAAAACGTGTTCTATAAAAAAACATCGGCATTCATAGGGCAGCAGTTAGATGTGATTGTCATTCCAGACACAGGCATCCTATTTTAAGAAGACTCCCATAAAAATAAGAGCTGGAAAGGAGACAGAGAAAGAATTAAAACAGAAAAAGAAGAATGTAATGATGAAGGAAAAAATTTCACAGAAGGTATCTGATCACTCCGAAGAGATAGATGTAGCAAATTCTGACCATTCATCTTCTGAAAGTGACTTCGAAGTTGAACATTCTCTGTCACCAATGGACCAACAATCCAAGAAGCAGATGTGAATGATTTTGTTCTTGTAAAATTTCAAGTTAATGAGAAAAATGTATTTTATGTTGGAAAAATGCTCTCTCGTAGTACTAAGAATTACAATGTTTCATTTCCAAGAAGAAGTGTTAAAATAGGAAACAATTTCATTTTTCCAGAAGTGCCAGATGAAGCATTGGTTAATAAAACTGAAATTACAATGACTTTGCCAAGCCACCAAGCTGTGGCCAGACAAAAAGGCAGCATCAAATTTGCTGGTAACGTTAATTGACTTTCTGATACATAACCTGACTAAATAGGCTATATATACTCATCTGATGTTTGTAGAAGTCATATATGTCACTTCTTTGATATCATAATTATATTAATCCATCAGAAAATAAAGTGTCTCATTGTGGAACTGTCACTGTCTCAAGGTGGAACACTATGGTCCACTACGAGACATTTCATCACTTTGTACAAGTCAGCTTGCATCTGAAAATCCTTATCATTAGCACATTTTTAAGATTAATTATGAAATATAATAATGATCGAACATTGTTCACAAATAAATGTCAATATCCACTGCAAACATTAATGTAAAAAGTTTAACAAATATTCCTGTCTCAAGGTAGACCATCTTCCCCTACCCAGTTTGGTCACTGCTGCCTAAAAGTATGATATTAAGTGACGTAATGTACCTAAGTGTAGCAGTGGCGAAGCTCTTAAGAGGCTTTTGAGGCTTAGCCTACTTAAAAATTTTGAGTTATTATACCTAATAGCAGTAGTCCTATAAGTTCGTAATAACGGTGTATTGCAACACTTTGCTACACTCTGTTCCTTCCATATACAGTAAACCCTCGTTAATACGAACTCGGTTAAGGTGAATATCTTCTCAACGCGAACAATTATCCCGGTCCCAGTTAAAATATGGTGATTTTAATGGATTTTTTTATTCGGTTACTAGGAATTTCTGTATACGAACTTCAAACTAATTTCCGGTCCACAGATTTTTGTCCTCTCCTTTAATACTAACAAAAGACTACTTGTATACACATCCTCTACAGTTTATTGCATGGAATTCTCTTCGCTCGCTCTCATAGTGAAGGCTTCAAATGTCCTTCAAGATGTCACAGGAACCAGAGTAGTAGCTTAAGTCTTCTGTGTGTCCTATCTCGAGAGATGTCATTGAGTGCTACAGTGGTTTAACTGTTAAGTTCTCACGGTCAGTGTTCGGGTTAACACCTCAATACGAGCAACAACATGAGTGAAAGAAGGAAACAATCTATAGACATCAAAACTAAAGTTAAAATTTTGAATGAAGTGTCTCACGATACTATGGAAAAAACTCAAATCGCAAAACATTTTCTAATTAAGCATATGAAATACAATTAAAGCAGAAAATCATAGTATTTACATGAACCAAAAGCGTTTAAAGAGAAAATCATTGTACATTGTGATAGTTGTACATAATGTTAAATTTCAATTTGTTCTCGTACCGCATCCAGTGTAGCTGGCGTTTTCCGATAAACAACTTCTTTTATGGCCCCCCGTAAGTAGAAATTGGTGTTAGGTCTGGGAACCGAGCTGGGTATTCGACAGCACGTCTTCCACCTATCCATCGTCCGGGTAGAGTTTCATCCAAATACGCTCTGACATCTCGATGGTAGTGGGCTGGGGCTCCATCTTGTTGCAGATAAAATCTCTCGGATAGCAGGTAAAATTGTTGTCTGAAGCATCTCGAGATATACCGCACCGGTAACTGTGCCTTCAAAGAAGAGCGGCCCAATCAAATCCGAGGATAAACCGCATTACACATTAAGTCCCGGTAAATTGACAACTTTGTCCTCATGGATGTGCGGATTTTCTGGGATCCAGTACACGCAATTGTTTGGGCTACTCTGTATTCTAAAAATATCTAAGTTGAATTTCCTTTGATGTTTAACATATGTTAAAAAATAAGTTGTGATGTATGGAAAGATACTGATTTTTTTTTTGCGAAAGCCATGGGTTCAAAATTCGTGTACAGCGTCGATATTGTAAATTTGTTGGCCTGCGACGTGTCAGGTGGAATCTTTGTGTCACATTGTCATTACCAGGCTTCGGTCCTGGGCACAGAAACGCATGAAGTTCAGAACGCACGGACGATAGTGTTCTGTTGGTCGAGTGGAGTGGGAGATGGAGCGCGCCGTTACTTCGTGTCTCAATATGTAAACAGTACAGAATATACAGTACATTCCTAGTGTAAACAATAAATGTCTATCACTAAAGTATTAACGTGAGTTGTAACCTTCAATCAGGTGTCCCTACGCCGAAGTCAAGGAGCAATACACACAACGGTAATGCACATTACGGACCCACCTGTGCTGTTGCAGTCACCCTTCCACACGGGTCATGACGTCATTTATACTCCGCGTACTCTAAACCTCATACTCGTTACTCTGTGTCCCTAGGCCGAAGCCTGGTCATTACATCGCGTGTGGTATCCGTTACGCACTTAAGTGAAGCACTGCTAAAGATATGAAAAAAATATATATATGTATATATATATATATATATATATATATATATATATGAGTGTGAGTAAATGCATGCATCAACGTAAGTTCGTAGATAGGTAGCTAGGGTGGGTGAGTAGGATGTTCATTCATTCATAGTTTCGTCCTGAAGAGCATGTTCTTCACTGCAAACTCAGCATCCTCAATTCTTCCCTCTTTTCCGCCTTCCTCCTAGTCTCAGATTACAATCCATACATTTTAATATTGTCTATCATCTGATGTCTTCTTCTGGCCCGAACCTTTTCTCATTTACCATTCCTTCTAGTGCATCCTTTAGTAGGCAGTTTACGTTTAATAACGATATTTTGTAGCTACTAAAATTTGGAGAGTTCCCAAAGTGGTGTGTGTGATGCAAATTTCCATTAGTTTGTTACCAATGAAAATAATCTGAATACAGTATACTATAGCTGAGACCAAACCCATACGTTTAAAAACATCAGCAATTGCAAATGTAGCAACAGAACTACAATGCCAGAATAAAATATAATAGTGTAATGGATATATATATATATATATATATATATATATATATATATATATATTGAAAGAACTGATCACAAAAAAATTATTTTTAAAGTAACGGGTCGTAGTAGAAATCAGTCTCTCCTCAGCCTTTATGCAAAATGTACCTTAGTAATTATACAGCCACAGAAACTGAATTTATGCCAATAGAAAAAAGAGAGAGACAAAGAGAAAAAAATATTGCGGAGGAAGAAAAAATTAGTCGTAACTTTTCCACCGACGTCAATTTGTTTTCGCATTGTTAACTAAGCTGGAGTACTGCAGTGCCCACAATTGCGACCCACGGGAGCGCAGAATGCTAATGAACCGGCCCGCAGGATGGAAAGAACTGCTAACGCCGATAACTAAATCGATATCTGGTGTTCCTTCCACCTAGCGTATATCTTGCAGTGTTACTTTGATGGAAGAGCTTCGCTGATATGAATTAGTTAGGCCTATTTTGTCGTTTCTGCTTCACGGATCATAGACTAAAAGAAAAATTACATTGACTAGCCGCTACGGTGGTCCTATTTTTTTTTAAGTTGGATGGAGCACATTTTGTACCTGTTCCTTTATGAAAAAATTATTTTGGTAAAATTAAGTTTGTTTTGAATAATGTTTTAGGCTAACTACCAAGATATCAAAATTACAAAATGACATACCGATAACGCTAAACATACGTGCGCTCATTTTTAAATTAGTATGCATTTAAATTTAATATTGAATTACTGCAGACATAATTATACTTCCCTAAATATTGCAAATAGTGAGGCAGCATCCATTAGTACGAAATAATACAATAGATATAACCTATCAGACGTACCCCTCAGAAATCCAGCTTAATCCAGATTTTCCCACCGTCCTTTTTTAAGGACAGTTGCAGTGCCTTCGGATATTATGTCATTGTTAGTGTTAGGGACATTTTATAAGTTGTGCGATAATGTTGGTAGTATTTGTTAGCTTTAGAAAATATACGTTCCTTGTTTCAGTTTATTTCAACATCATTTAACCGATTTTTGAGAGTAACTAATGTGCTACTGTATTTTATCAAAAAAACATTTTTGGGCTTATCTGGGTTAAGTCCACTTGAAGGAGCAGTCAATATGAGGTCTTTGGAACATTTAGAACTGTCCAGAAAGTTCTGGAACCTTTATAAACAATCGTAAAATCTTCCCGGAACAATTTGAATCTTTCCAGAGCGTTGTACAATCATCTGTACGAGTAATAATGTAGAACCTTCCAATATGTTCCAAAATCTTCTGCAATATCCATGGTCCAAACTATAAAAACAGCCAACCTAGTAGTAGCCTACTGTGAGTTCAGTTATCAGACAGCCAAAGAGTGCAGTTCTGTCAAGGGTTTTCTTCCAGAAAGTTGCTATAGCCCATAGAGGCTTAAATGAATTTGACTCGTAGAAGATTACAATACAGAGCGCTTCTTCTAGAGGAATTAGATTTCTTGCTCCTAGTTGTATGCCTAAGGGGACCTTATGTTATTTTTAAAACTTCTGCAATTTTCATCCAAAATTTATGAATTTAAAACTACATAAACATGCCTACAACACTATCATCTGTACAAAACTTCGTGCCATTAGGGCTACTAGTTTTCAAATTTTTTTTTTGAGTAGGTATATTTTATATTTACGTCATTAAAAAAGCTCCTTGGACAAAGTTTTCAAAATGTTTAGTTCATATTGGCTCAAAAACTTGAAAATAGTCATGGGAATATAAATTAATCAGCTTTATGAGGCCAGTCTAAATAGAGAGTCACAATAAATAAACGGAGCTTCTTAGTTTTTCGCTATTATTTCACCAAACTGCTCCCTAAGGATGTATAGAGGACAGTTTACATTGAACACAAAAGAGGAAGCTGGAATAAAAGACATAGCAATTTTTTTTTGTGGAATTCTACAGTATTTGAAGACGTGGTTTCGAGCTACACTTCCAACTGCTGCGCCTTTAAAAGACCTGATGCTGTTGAAGAACCTCCAACAGTATAGTGAGGGTCACAGAAGAACATTTCCTAAACAGCAAATATTGCCGTCTTGTCAGTGTTGCCAACTGTTACCAGATATCACACGATCCTACGTAGTAAATGACTTATTTACCTACCGTACTTTATATTGGAAGGTTATTCTAAATGATTCAATAATTTGTAACATATTTTCGTTGGCAAACTATACGAGAAAGGGATCAACATGTCAAGTATTTTGTCTGGCAATACGAAATTCACTGGTTTGACTAAACAATTGACTCACGAGGCTTAACCTAAAAATGTATTTTGTTTGATCACATGAAATTATTAGTACTAACTCTGAAAACTTACCTGACTATAGTCTTGAAGTATAACCACAACGCAGCACATAAAATAACTATTATGTATTAATAATAATTGTGATATTAATTAATTATTAGTATGTTCAAATTTCACTAGCTTTCAGCAACAGGCTCAGAAATCTAGAATAATTTCAATTTCATGGAGCTCCAGTACCGACAGATATTGTCGATATTTATCTCAGCTGCCAACATACCAGTTACAAAATCACTACCATTTGTAGTATTTGTCAGTATCGAAATTCGAAACGAAGTTGGCAAAAGAAAATTCAACCTGCAAACTAGAAAATCACCACAATCCACTAGCATATGTAGTAATGAGGGGGGGGGGGAATGGTTAGGTTTCACCCTTGGGTTATGAAGTAAGCTACAAGAATTCAAATTCAATACAAAAAAAAATATATACGAGTACAGAACTAGAAAGGTATTGACAGTTCAGCGGTTTCAAAGACGTCACCATGGTAACCGCTCAAACCAGCCAATCACAGGCCATGGTGACAGCTCGGTATAGCCTACAGTTTCACAACGAGCACGTGGTAGCCAGTTGTTTTGTTCGGAAGATTTTAATCTTCGTTACTGTGTCACAGAAAGTATTTGGTCTGACGTGGCTATTGTTTTCGTAGTTATTCCGTCGATATGTGTATTTATATTACCGACTACGTTAAAAAAGAAGCGAATTTCGCTACGAGATGCGAAATCTTCCATTCCAGTGTTTATTCTCTGCAAATTATCGTAAAGAATTTAGGTATTAGCTTAGATATTAAAAAAAATCATTAGGCGTGCACAATGTACCATATTCACATTCACTCTTTTATTACTTTTATAATAATAATAATAGCAGCAATAATAATAATAGCCTTATTATTATTATTATTATTATTATTATTATTATTATTATTATTATTTTTATTATTATACATATTTGTGTAGCCAAAGAGTTCCGTATGATAGAAATTTACGAGTTATTTTCAGCTGTTCAGTTCCGAGTAGCAGGCAGGCGGCGCAATCAGTCGCACAACTTCACAACGTCGCTCCCTTCTCACATGTGAGAGAGAGAACTGTCAATAGTGTCAATACCATTCTAGTTTTGTGTAGACTGTAGTTGCCAGTGCTGCTTTGAAAAAGGTTGCTCGTCATCTGTCATAACTTGCCAAGTCTAGACCTGGGATTTTGCGCCTTAAGCATTAATTTTAAACATCTGAAATATGTATATCTTTAAAGGAAAACCATGAAATTTGGTAGAGTTTTAGAATAGTCTAAAATTCCAATTTCAGTCTTGAGTTTTTCGTTGATTTGAATGGATCACCTTAGCATTCCTTACTTACTTACTTACTTACTTACTTACTTACTTACTTACTTACTTACTTACTTACTGGCTTCTAAGGAACCCGGAGGTTCATTGCCGCCCTCACATAAGCCCGCCATTGGTCCCTATCCTGAGCAAGATTAATCCATTCTCTATCACCATATCCCACCTCCCTCAAATCCATTTTAATATTATCTTCCCATCTACGTCTCGGCCTCCCAAAAGGTCTTTTTCCCTCCGGCCTCCCTACTAACACTCTATATGCAACTGGAGAAGTCCAAGTGAGTAGCCCAGATGCAAAACCAGCTAACTGCCAAAAAAAAAATGAAAAATGAGATAATGGTAACCATGATTTCAGTTCGTCATTAGCTACGTAATAAGCCATACATTCGGTTACAAATCCAACTCTAAACCCTTTAAATCTAGTAAATAAAATTGCATACGGTTGCAAAACCTGCTAAGTGTGGAGAGCGTAAGGATGCAATACCTGCTAACTGCACAATGCCATGTTTACTTTTGCAAAACCTGCTAAATGTCACTGAGACAACATGGCCATATTGAGAGTTACGGATGCAAAAGCTGCTATTTCGATCTCCATAAGGATTACATTGAGCATACTAAAATAACGAATAAGATATTATTAGACGCTGATAATAAAGCTACTTTTTGCTCGTAGAGTTAAATTGACTATACTGCTGCATCTAATACATCAGCTGAGAGTTTCTGCCCGCGCTTTATCGGGGACTTCTAACCTTTTATGTTAAGTGTGTTGAAGTCTTGAAGTGGTTACTGTGATTATCTTGCAGTTTTTTCGACTTTTGCCGAAATGAGTGTGGATATGGTGTATCCTGTTTCTATAACTCTGTTAGTGTTGAGGGAGAAGATACAGATGATGAAGAGAATGGTACCAATGAAAAGGCGAATCCAAAAGTTTAAACAATAAAGGTACACATTTCCAAAAGGACTACATTCCAATGGGTGTCATCCTTAAAGAAGCAAACATCAGGGACATTGAAAGACTTCTGGAATTGCACTTCGGGTAGGACTGGTTTCGGAATGCAAACCTGACTACAGTTCAACCAGCAGCAAGACCTTGCTGTTGCAGACCTGAGTGAAGATGAGGATGAACATACGGATGTAGTGGACTTCGAACTCATGGATGAGGAAGAACCGAACATTTTGTAAAGTGTTATATTACATTGATGTTTGTAGAAATTGCAACACCAAGAAGGATACATGTGACTGAAATGAAATTGATATCACAGTTTATATACATGACAATACACAAAGGATTAGAACTACAGAACTGTACCTGATCTGTGACCGTGAGATTTCAGTATGGAGTGAAGCCTCCATGCGCTGCAATCAGAGCTTCTAAGCGTCGTGGTATGGAATGAAAGAGTTCCTGGATATGTTCCAGGGGAATCTCCCTCCACGCAGTTTGTATGCGAGTCCACAAAGAGTCAAGAGTGTGTGCTGGAGGACCATGACGAACAAGTTGCCGACCAACCATATCCCAGACATGTTCGATGGGCGAAATGTCTGGCGAACGTGCAGGCCAGGAAAGCAGTGATACCCGTCGTTCTTCGAAGAAGACTTGCACAATCCTCGCCACATGTGACCGGACATTGCCCTGCTGAAATATGGCATGTGGAGTTGCCTGAGGGAGGGGCAGTACCTCGGACTCTAAGACCTCTCTAATGTAGCGGTTGAAGTTCAGATTGCCTGAGTACGTAGGAAGCGAGATCGCATATTGCATCACACTAGGAACTTGTCCGCAATGCCGCTCAACAATGTAGGCTCTCAGACTGCGTTCACCACGGTAGCGCTTAACACGTATGTGACCATCACTGTAGGACAAGTTGAAGCGGGACTCGTACGAACACACTACATTTGGTATTCTGTTTTACACATCTCCCGAGTTTGGGGTCGTTCGGGCCATTTTTTCTGGGTGTTCTTTTCACAAACAGTAGTACATAAGAAAACCTTCAAACTATAACATTAGTATTCTGTTCTCCTTCTTTACTTTTATATAGTACAATATTTGTGTGTTTAATAATATTTAGGTATGTAACGAAAATAAGAATATTCTCTTCTACCTTCAGTTTGTTTCCAAGTTAGTCTTATCAGATAAAATTTAACATTGATCAAATACCAGGTTTTGCAAACTAATGTATCGTTAATATGGCTACCTATAGAGTTGCAAATCCTGCTAACTGCTCTGTTCGGCTGCAAAACCTGCTATTTGCAAATTAATATACAATATAACTAATTACCTATTAATCATATATTTCTGAGCTGTAGGAAGACAAACTAAATATTTTTTCCCCATTTATTAAACTAGAAATCATGCCTCTAGCATCTGTGGTTAAGTTTTTACACAATTTTCCTCATTTGCCAAAATTCGTCTAACTTGCAAATAGCTGGTTTTGCAAATTGGCTACTCAAGTTTATTTATATCTATATTTATGGGGGAATGTTGTACTTTTGACAATTAAATTTTTTTATGTGGCAAAGTTGACTAACCTAACTCCATTGTCATTACTAGCTTTGTTTAGGCTCTCTTTTCCAATAGTCGGTTTAAAAATATCCTCCCGTCCTACTTTAGAGTTGAAATCCCCAAATAAAATTTTCATGTGATATCTAGGTAACTGATTAAACGTCTGTTTCAATTCCTCATAGAAGCTATCCTTTATATGGTCGTCTCTCTCTTCTGTAGGGGCATGAGTGTTTATAACTACGATATCGCACCATCTACCATTAAGTACTAAATACGATAACCTATCACTGATAAATTCGACCTTTTTCACTGCCGATTTTATTCTTTTATGAATAAAGAATCCTGTTCCTAATTGGTGATTATCGTTTCCTTCCCCATAATACAACAATTAATAATCTCCTATTTGTGTTATGCCGTTCCCATCTAACCTAACCTCCTGTTCTCCAACAAAGTCTATTCTATATCTAGCTAGTTCTTTTGCTACTAATGTTACCCCTCCTGTTCTATATAGACTTGTAACATTCCAAGTACCAAATCTCAAAACCTTATTCCTTGGATCACCTTAGCGTGCTTTTCATTTTAGATAGAGGTACATTATTTCTACTGCCATTTATTTTATACAGGCCTAATGCGCATCATTTCGTGTTGCTGATTTGTGACATTAATAAGAAAAGAATCTCTTCAGCAGTATATATCTGCAATACTTCGCTGTAGGCTTACTCATGAATAAAGGAAAACAGAGAGACATATTGATAGGCAAACAGACAGTATGCCCATAATCCTTTTTATTACGAATACTGAAAAATTACAAAATATACTTTATGTCATATGACATTACATTCTCTTTAAGTTATTCTATTAAGCAGAAAATCATTATGAGCTGTTAACCATGCCATCCGATCGACTCTGAATGCCCCCTATATTTAAAAAGATTTAAATTGAAGCTACATAATCAAGCGACAAGGATTAAAATTTGTGTAGCACGAATATAAAACTGCTATTGAACTGGTCATAAAACAGATTAAGAAATGATAATATTAGTTAAATACATAATTAATTAATTAGTTATTTAATTCATTCAATTATTTATTTATTGCTCACTCTTACAATTTATCATGCAGTATAGTTTTATCTTTAATGAGAGATATAAAACCAATTTTATTGAAAGCCGTCAATAAAAAAGTACATCAATCCAGATAAACCAATCATTCTCTGTCAGGAGATCGGAAAATGTGAAGTAAATGGATACTGAAATTTACTTTTATTCTCTTATTTTTCAGACTACCTACTCAACTTTATTGTCTTTGTTACTTATTCCTTACTTAGCCCTCAAGGTATTAACCTCTTTATTTAATTTTATTTACGATCAGTTAAAATGCAACATGAAACATGATAGATTCTCACTGAAAGACCAGTTTTCAACGTTTCGAAGTCCCTATAGATCAATTCATCTTTTCTCTGTCATCGCAATACCGTCTTCGCTTTAAATTTTGTTTACTTTTACAAAGGATATTTAATGAAGTCCATATCATAGGCTATATTATGTTGTGTAACTAGTTTTTGCTATCTCATTATACGGAGCACCATGAGAAAATATTATAAAATTAAAAAGAACTATCGACTGATTGCTTTCTTGTTCAGCATCAAAGAGTCAATTTATCCGGCAATGATGTAAAAGAGGTTATTGTCGTACGCTACTCAAGCGAACATGAAAATTAAAGCCATTTTATGCTTTATTCTGCTTGTAAACAGTTTGTCTGCTTGGTTCACAAGATGTTAATGAAAGTCTGAGAAGCCAAACTAAATTAAAATCTGCCAGGCTTCAACGAGTATCACATGACCCAACAATTTTTCATGGATGTTAAAATTAGAATCAACTCCTTTAATATATACAATTAAGTGAAGTGTTGCTAACATCGGTGCTTTCATCTAATGAAAAAAAAAATCATCATTTTTATTTTAATTCTTAATTCCATCAGTGACTGTATGTTGAGAACAGGTTATTTCGTCGGATGCACAATGGTACACTTATTAACGAACCCACCTCTCACATTAGGATTTCATATTTGATAGAATTTGTTGAGAAATTCGATAAGAAACTCTTAAGGTAAGCGTTCACTACATCGTATCGCACTCAACGGACGACGAATCGCACGGATCGGAAAATGACAATCTTTGTTGTAAATGTTATGTAACCGCGTTCACTACATAGTATCGCACGCATTGGCTCTCGGTAAATCTGTCTCCGTTTCCCAAATGAGCAACTTTTCCGATGCGTGCGATCATGGCCTTCTTTAATAAATCAATTTTAACTGCTCAACTGTTAATATTATGTTGTGCCTTGTTCAATGTCGCGCCATAATAGCAGACGGAAAACTATTTCAGTTGTAGAAAACTGCGAAGAATTATATAATTTGAGGCGTTCCCATTACAGTAATCAAGTCGTTTCGTACATAAATATTATGCAACCAATATCTCTTTCGTTTCTTCCTCTTCAATTAATAAGCATAAAAATAAATTACAAATTCTTATTGGCTAACACTCATGATTAATACGTAAAAGAAAATTTATTAAAGAGTATATGTATTGTACTGACTTGTTAAGGTCAGAATCTCTAATAAAAAAATGGTCTACACGACTCTCTAGCCTTTGCTCCAACTATTATTGTAATTGCTCTTTTTTTGTAATAATCTGCAGAATTTCCCCAAAATATTATTCCGTAAAACATAATGAAATGAAAATAGGTAAAATATATTGTCTTTAAGATACTGCTGTTGTAACGACCTAATTGTGAAGCATGCTGAGCTAAGTTTGAGGGTTATTTCTTTAATATGATTTTTCCAATGTAATGTATTATTTTAATATGCAAGTAAGAAATTTGATTGTTGATGTTTCTAGTAGGGGTATATTGTTGTTAGTTGTGTCTAATGTTTCATAAATTAAATTTGAATTGGTTTTAAATTGAATTACAGTATGTTGGTTTTATTAATGTTTAATGCTAGTTTATTGGTTCTAATCAGTCATAAATTTTAAGGAGAATTGTTTCTGTTTTATATTTGAATATGGCAAAGTTGTCTGTAATTATGATTGTAATTGTGTCATCAGCAAATAGTATAGGATAACCTGTTCCTTTTATTACCGGGCCACCAACGTTTTCTACTGAATTATTTCATATTCTTATGTACCGCTATTCATTTTTAATTAACTTTTTCTTCCTCCTAGAAAATTATTTTCTGTATTGTCACATAGGAGGTTTCATAAAAACGACGACGATATATTATGTAACCAATATCTCTTTCGTTTCTTCTTTTTCAATTAATAAGCATGAAATAATTACAATTTTTTTCGCTATCACTCAGAATTAATAGACCTAACCTCAAAATTCCTCTGTTTTCAATGTCAGTGTCGTACGACATATGTTTCAAACCAAATAGCTGATAGAGAATCCGATGAAGCGATGAGGTAGAGCCGTTACAGTGAACGCACTCCACTTTAAATATCCGTTTCGTGCGATTTGTCCGATGAGTGCGATACGATGTAGTGAACGCTTACCTTTACAATGTGTTCAATATTTACGTCGGGACGTTTATTATCACTTATATATTATGTTTCAGCTTTTCTAGCTTTCTTATTCGTGATTTCCTAAAGAAAATGATTATGATAATTATTATTAGACTTCGTTGAATTGCCACACGCAGCATGCAATCAGGTTGCCGATGTATGGTAGTATAGAGGAGGTGAGCGACCGCCCGGTCTCGTAGTATAAGCAGTTAATGTTAAAAGTTGTGACCAGTTCAAATAGATAGAGCAGCTACAGCTAATGTATACCTATGTAAGCACTTGTTTTTGCATTACTGTGGTTGGAATAGTCAAAGCTTAACATTTGTTCAGTGCAGACAAGAATTCAGTCAAGCATACTACAATGAGAGTGATGCTGTTCCAAACAATTGCCCCTGGAATACACTTACCCCCGAAGCCAGTCTTGACCCGTTGGGAAAGGTGGTTGGATGCTGTTAATTATTATGCAGAACATTACGGCAAAATAATTGATGCATTGGATAACACGGACAGTTCCGCTGTTGCAGCTGTAAAATTATTGCCTTCTGAACAGCTATTGAAAGATATTCTGTTCATTTATTCTAATTTTAAAATCGTGTCCAAAAGCATCATCCTGTTAGAATCGTCTAAACTACAACTCTTAGAAGCCCTTAATATAGTGGATAAAGTATCACAAACCGTTATCCAAAATAACAATTCATTAATTTCAGAAAAAGTGAAATGTAAGTTGAGAAACATTATTGCTAAAAATTCTGCCTGTTCACAACTTCGTATTTTAAATGATGTAGGCCTACTATCTATTGGGTCACGACAAGACATCTGAAGTTGATGTACTAAAAAGTAGTGACTTTCCGTTTTTCAAATATGTACGTATTACATCGTGTGATGTTGAACGTGCATTTTCCCAAAATAACAACTGTTTAAATGACCATCGGAGGAGGTTACTTTGCAGTCGCTCAAAATGTACGTAACTGTTCACTGCAGTGTACATATTCAAGGATGATGTGAGTATCTTACATTACATTTTAAGAGTTAATATATCTCACTATAAAGTAATTGTATATTTACATGTTTAGACATTTCTTAATTCAATGATCATTCATTATATTTCTTGAATGCAGGATACAGGTTTTATTGTAACCGCAGTATACTGCTCAGTGTTTACATCAGAGGCATACTCAATCCGTTGCATGTCCCCTTCTCATACAGTCTATACCGCGAGCGCAGTAAACCTTGCGATTCTCGTGGCAATTCCACGAAGTCTAATTATTATTGTAGAATATTTATAAGAGCAACCTAAAATGCCCCCTTACGTTGCAATTTGTTACAGGTTTAGTAATAGATTTGTATGTCACGTATCTGGCGCTATGGTGCCCTTTCTGAACGCAAAAGTTATTCTAGTTATGCCTTGTGGAAATTGTAGCGCGATCGAATTTCCATGAGTCTGCCTTATACAGAGACATCATTTTATTTTTACTAACATTTCTAATATTAACCTGGCTATACATTTGTTACCCCCTTCCACGACTAGAGTTCGATGATACTGGCGTAAAATACAAAAACAAATCACTTTACTAGGTATAGGAGGGAAGAAAAGTAGTTCATCCATTTACGTAAACTAGGAATTATCGCGATTTTGAGTTTAATAATTTTCATTAGGTTTTCCTTTAATCAAAATACAGTATAGTATTAACAATAAGTGTTTTCACTCATGAACTGAGCTATCCATGCGGATATATTCATTATGCAGTGTATATTATACTGTCTACAGCACATTAGCATACAATTTAGACAATGAAGTTAAATTGAAAAATAATCATAATATGGATATTTAAACACATTTTCGAAAATGGTGGCCGTTCATTTCGATACAAGCTTCAGTTCTTTTGTGCATATTATCGCACTACAGATTATTGTACCTAATTCCAATTACCAGTTTCGTCCTTCGTACTAGTACCTAACTCATGTGGAAATAATTCTGTACTTAATCTATAAAAGATTACCTGACGTACTGTAAATTCAATCTTCACTTCTGCCCGATCCGAAAAGATAAAATTACTTAGATATGCTATCTACTTCCCATCCAAGTAGTTACGTCGCAGGGTCGTACAAAGGAAGGAGGTCCTTTTATTTAAGTTATTTTAAACAGTTGTATAATATTACGTAGACGCCCAATTCCTAACAAAAATTAATGTTTTCAGAAAAGAGCTAAGACAGCCCAGCCATTAACCTTTACAGAGAGGCGTGCAGAAGTAGGTGGGGAAAATCGGGATGAGACGTAGGCAAACGGACGACAGTACCTGTACGAAAATATTATTCAATATTCAAAACTCTTTCGTCACTGAAAAACGCGAATATATTTACGGAACGTACTATACTCACTAACTCAGTACTGTTTAGTATCACCGTAAGGCATTTTGACTGCATACGCGGCCTTGGTTCTGTGTGGAGGACGATTGGAAGTTTAGTAGTAGAAGGGATGGGAGTGAAGTACATTCAAAAACTCAGGTACAATAAAAATTGAAGTAAAAATAAAATGTCCCTGTACAATCCGTCACTGAGCAATGTTTACCTTAGTGTTTACTCATATCGGACTAAAACTTTACTATCTGAGTCGGGGAAGGTGGAGTAGGAAGTTAAGGTTTAATCGGCAGTAAGTTAATCGACCGTATGGAACGAAGACAATTACAATGGTTTGGACACGTGCAACGGATGTCAGACGAGAGGTGGCCCAAGAAAGTATTGAATTGGTCTCCACCTGGAAGAAGAAAAAGAGGACGGCCTAGATATATGTGGAGGGGAAGAATTATAGAAGCAATGAGAGCTAGAGGTCTGAAAGATGGATCCTGGAATAACAGAGAAGAATGGAAAAAGGGAATCCAAGGCAACGGCTTATAAAGTGGAGAAGCCTTTAAAAGTAAAGTAAGTTAAAAAGCAAATTTGGCGGAGATGCACTACACACACTTTTCAGGTATACTATTTTCTTCCACACATTTGCTACACTTGTGGTATGTAATCTGCACACACAACAAAACCTATGTGGCAGGGGTCGTATGTAAACTACACACACAGCATGACTCGGGTTACTTTAGTAATAAATTACATATAAATCAAACGCAATGTCAACCAGTGCTACGGGGTATAGGAACAATTGACTTACGTAATTTGTAATAGAAGGAGAGAAGTACTGTATGACAATTGACTTACGTAGTTTGTAATGGAAGGAGAGAGGTGCTGCATGAGTTAAGAGTTAGTCTAGTCATGTCAACTGACGCCCATAGGCGCGAGCGCTTTAGAGCTCAAAAGAGCCTGAGCTCTTTGCAACGGAAAGGAAAGCGACATAAGAAAGAGGTAGTATATGCCGCTTGGTTGAGCTATACACAGGAATGGCTAGCACAGATTCAATGGATGATGGGAAGAGAACTCATTAAAACTGTATCCATGTTAATTTTTGGATTTGTCTGAGTAGTATAAGTGCATTATAAGAATGTAAGTTTTAATTTTAATACTCATTTTTCACAAGTTTGCTTTTTTAATCAAAAGGAATATTTTCTGAACTTTTTTTTTACAGAAAAGTGAAATTTTCAGATATGTTTATTTAGTAGCCTTACAGGTACTGAAACAATGTTTTCGTAAATCTAATATATAGTAAATACGTAATATTGAAGATAATGTATTGAAAATTTTGAAAATATTCGTATGGAAAATGTTTGTAAGGCAATGAATTAACAAAGCAACTACTGTTACATCATAAACAAAAGATATGTACCCATGTGTTGTAAAAATGTCAGCTTTATAGCTTCAGCAGATTTCGAGAAAATAATTTAATATTCTGATGATAGAATGTTGCGCACCAATAACAACTTAAAAGCATAATGCAATAAGAGTTTTGTTATGTAATATTAGTTACAGTTAAAACATATACCTAGGTAACTTTGCTTAGTACTATAATATTTATTTTGATTAGTTTAGTTATTACTTTTATAGGGTTAAAGGTAACATCAATATCGATTCCAACTTACCATGTCATACTCAATCTCTTTCTTTGGAATATCACATTCTTTATGAATGGTGTGTTTCATTCACTTAGTGTAGTATAATATTGTACTACTAAGGAATTTATGTCAATATTCCTTCTTAACTCTTTATTATGTTGTTGTTGTTGTTGTTTAGTCAACTGTCGGAAGACAAGTTTGGATCTCTTAAGTAACACCAATAAGACATCACTCATGAAGCAACTAGGCCAGGAGATAATGGGTAGGGTGGCCAGTTCCTTTCCCCTCCAATACACGCATCGCCTATTAGCTACATATTCACTAATCAGACTTCAAATGCATATAAACAATTGTTCTTCCTCTGATACAAATCGTCATGCGAGATGTATTGCCTGATCATAGATATACAGGGACATCACTTTATTTTTACTTCAGTTTTTATTGTACCTGAGTTTTTTAATGTACTTCACTCCCACCCCCTCTACTAGTAAACTTCCAACCGTTCTCCACACAGAACCAAGCGTATACAGTCAATTTAGCCAACCGCTTAGCTGTTGACAATGGGACTCCAATCTCTCTGGCCGCAGAATAACCTGTGCGAACCAGGGCAATGAAATGTTGTCTCTCTGCCATCTTCAAGCGTAATGACGAGACAGAACGTTTTATTAACAGATAGGAGTATTGCTTAGAAGAGAGAGGGAGTTTTATTATTTATTAGAGTTTGGGCATATTCTAAGAGATATCGGCACATTTATAGCTTTGAGAGACGTATATGATGGCAAATTTGTAATTAAAAAAAAAAAAAAGAAAATTGTAGGAGATTCGAACCTTGACCTACTACTATCAACTCATTCAATAGACCAAGACCATAACAACTTACGCTATGGTAACTGTTAATACCGTTTCGATATAATACGTGGTTTTTCTGTTCATATTCGCTTCGGTTGATTATGTATTTATCAATTTTATTATTATTTCAATCTTCAGATGCCCTGACGTTTCTAGAATCAACTCTCCATTCGATTTTATAACACATTTTAGACTCTTAAACAAAATACAGCAAATTTAAATGGTTCAATTATGTGTTACCTGGTGAACTACGGCTTTGACAAGACGATCATGCCCTATGTTATGTATCTGGAAATTTAAAATTGTCGGCGGCTTATTCTTTTTGCCGTTAAGTGTACCTAATAGAATAAATAAGGATAAAAATGGCATCTATGGAAAATGGGCACTTGAAACTAGACTTCAGTTGGGCCAAGGCACGTTGGAAATCACGGAAATGAGCTAGCCTATCAACTGGCAAAAGACGCGATGACACGCAAAGACGTTATTGAGTGTTACAACAAGATCCCTATAAATGTGATAATAAGTGAATTAAGTGACATAAGTGTACGCAACAGTCGGAAAGTTCTTAATGTTGAAGAAAAGTTGAACACTGTAGATGCACCTTGCTGTGTTAAATCTCACTATAGTTTCCCACTGGCTCAACGCCAGAAAGTACTGCATTCAACGTATAATGGAAGTATTTTGTGACCATGATTATACATAATGAAGTCTGTTATATGTAGATTTTTTTAATATCCAGTATTTTTATAGGTGGCAGTATCCACCAAAACAAGCAAACGAATTCCAATAAGCATGGGTCCTAAAATTGATATCTTCCGAGGTATGTGTATTTGTTCATAACCATCATAGGGGATGCTCAATGTAATTTCCATTTAAGGAAACATTCAATATTCTTAGGGGGGTTAATATTCATCAAAACGAGAAAAAAAAGTCTAAAAAAGATAGATTCTAAAATTAAGTTTATTTTGAACGGAACAAAATCTTTGGAACTGGTTTTTTAAGCAAAGCATATCTTCTAATGTGAGCTCTTTGCTTATTTCTACTTGAGTATCTATTATCGCCACAATCTAGTATACAGACTGTTTAAAAAATACGGGCATAATTTCAGGTATATATTTCCCACATGTAGACAATCAAAATAGTTCATTACAGCATGTGTCCGGAAATGCTTTATTTCCGAGTTATGGCCTTCACAACATTGAAATTCACCGGAATGTTTTTCTTTCCTCAGGTCGTTGCCGTCAAAGGAGACATTAAGAGGGCACTCTGACAGTTCATTCCAAGGCGAAGGTTACATTCAGTGTTGTGTAGGCGTTAGACTGTGCGACATGTATTCAAATCAAGAGCTGGCAGAGATACACTTCATGTACGGTAAGGCGGACGGCAATGCTGTGCTGGCTCGTCGTTTGTACCAGGAGAGGTACCCTCAGCGACAATGTCCAGATCGGAAGACATTTGTACGTCTCCATTACCGTCTGTGCGAGTATGGAAAATTTAACTCTCCTGGTTTGGGAAGGGGACGACCAAGATTTACAACTCCAGAAGTACAGGAGGAGATTCTGGAGGCTGTGAACATGACTCCTCCTATCAGCACACGAAGGGTAGCGTTGCAAGTCAATGTTCCTCATACGACTGTCTGGAGACTGTTGAAAGTGTATCAATTGTATCCTTATCATTTGCAACGTGTACAGGCCCTGTCACCAGCAGATTACCCTGCACGAATTAGGATCTGTCAGTGGTTCTTGCAGCAGTGTGGTGTAAATCCGAACTTTCCTGCCTTAGTATTATTTACAGATGAAGCACAGTTCACACGAGATAGCATAACAAATTTCCACAATCAGCATGTATGGGCGTATGAAAACCCTCGTGCAACTGTTCCATCTCATCACCAGGTGCGGTTCTCCCTCAACATGTGGGCCGGTATCATTGGTGATCGATTAGTTGGACCCCATGTACTTGTAAACAGACTTACGGGGCAGGCGTACACAAACTTCCTGGAAAACACCATATCTCATGTTTTAGAAGACACTCACTCCACTGATCAATCGTCAACACATTCACTTCTTGCATGATGGCGCTCCTGCACACTTCAGTCGTACGGCTCGCCGGTACTTGGATCGAAGGTTTCCTGATCGATGGATAGGTAGAGGTAGCCCAATTGCTTGGCCTCCACGCTCACCTGATCTGAACCCTCTCGATTTCTACTTGTGGGCCATTTAAAATCATTGGTTTATTCGTTTCCGGTGCCTGATTTGGAATCCCTTCGGAATCGAATTGTGGCATGTTCTGAGGACATACGCAATACTCCTGGAGCTTGGGATCGTGTTCGCAGGTCAATGAGACATCGATGTGAGGTCTGTATTCAAGCAGGCGGTGGACATTTTGAACATCTTCTGTAATGACGACGATCTGCGAAAAGAAAAACGTTGCGGTGAATTTCAATTTGTGAAGGCCATAACTCGGAAATGAAGCATTTCCGGACACATGTTGTAATGAACTATTTTGATTGTCTACATGTGGGAAATACATACCTGAAATTATGCCCCGTATTTTTTAAACACCCTGTATAGTTACGAAGCTTGAAATGATTTTTTGCATTTCTCGCGATAGTTGCTAGCCGCATGGAGCGGTGTGAATACTAAGAATAGACTGTGTCACTGCCATCGTAAGGCCGTAAAGCAGTCCATGTGACTCGCTCAACCGGATCACGAAGGGCGGCGTTTCAAACATAAATTAGTTGCAATATAAAAAGAGTAACACATATTTCTCTAAAATGTAGTGTAATTGCATTAATAAAATTTAAAACAATGATTATGAGACACTTCAGACATAATTCACTTGCGAGTTAAGGTGTAATATTATTTTTGGTGTGAAAATTACGTTGTTCGTATGTGTAATACCTCCTTTATTTCGATTAAAAATTGCGAAATTCTTGTACATTCATTTATGCACGATTCAATAATTTATCAGTTGCACCGCACGGATATTTAGATATGTTGAAATTATGGGTTATGTTTATGTACCGGTTGCCCTTTTGTGTCTAATTTTAGTGGGCTCCAATGCTATGCAATTAATGTGGAAATTATAGGTTATGTTTACTATATTTAACTTATATTCCTATATTCGCAATTATACATTATAATTAAGCCTAATGTCATGTATGATAGTCCGCACATTCAATTTGTCTGTATTTCAATACTACAATTGAGTACCGGTACTGAATTATTGTATTTACCTACTACCTAAGAGACGAAGTAACACAATCGTACGTACACTAGTTTCATAGGAGTGATATGGTAAATTTTCTGCCTACAATGAAGGAAGTTAGATGTGCTAAATTAAAAACACAATATAAATTCTTTTTTATTAAACCTCAAAATAGCTTCCATTCTAAACTTAAAATGTTGATGCGAACAGATTATGTTAACATGAAAAATTCTCTTCACATTAAAATAACACAGTTTTGTAATTATTTCTGCAACATATTATGAACAAGAAGTACATGGAACTTATGGACACATTACACTAAATAAAACGTAGCAATGATACGCAATAAAGTTATAATATAATATTTCACTGAGCTCCATACACTGAAATAGAAAACCCGAACATACATTACAGCCTGGTCTAGATCGAAAAGGCATTGACTGTGCCGTAAACTGGAAATGTTCGTTATCGTTTGTAATAACTGTAATTGACTAAAATACAATAATTTGAATAATAATATGGGACAAGAAGACTTTTGTAGTACTATACCTAAATTGTAAGAAAAAGAGGTCAGAGTTATCTTTTTTCCGAAAGATTCAGGTAGGTGAGTTTATAAAATATAATATATACTTTATGAAAATAATATATAAGCTTTATGTATATTTCATATTTTAATAGTGGAAAGTGTTAATTTTTTCAAAAGGACATGATATCGTAAGTACAATACATTTTATCGCCTGCTTGGGAAAGGGTCTGTGATGAGGCGATAGTAGCGATCCTGGTGGTTAGCAACTGTCTATGGATGCATATTGATTAAGTATTTTGCTTCGTGACTGTATATACTAGACTGTGGTTTCACACGGGAAATGCAGTAAACAAAAGGGTAACAAGGTGTATATTCATTTGATCTCGGATACGGAGCTTAGGTAAGCATATAAATATTAGATTTCCTGCTGCAGTGTTACATAATGTATGTATGTGGCGATTTGTCATAAAAATGAATATCGAATTGAAAGCGTACCCAAATGATTTAATTATAATGTGCTGAAATGACCGGCAACCATACTGGTTACGCGTGACCTTTAGATGCGTATTCTTCCGTCCTTTACTATAGTAAAAACAGAGATTTTTAGCAAGTGTTGGGTTTCATCTTGAGCTAACTCAGGAAACAATATTGTGATATATGGTTGTATTAATGCCGATTTCATTCAGAATTCACAAAGACGTGCTACCTTATAAAATATTAATATTGTTGGAGTGAAGTTGAAGCTATAATTTTTGTAGTACAATATAGCCTGATTATCTCTGGTTTATGACGTTTCAACTTTAAATTTCAGTAATAATAAGGATCTCGTCTTTTTGCTGAGATACAATTTTAGTATCGCTTCCATGTTCCTCCTTTCACTGTACACCAGACGAAAAAAACATGGACACTGTTGATTTTTAAAGTGTTGCACAGACTAGCTTATCTCAGAGCTTCTACTCAGTGAGTGTTGAGATATGGAACGTTCGAATGACGCTCTGTATTATCAACCGTGACGAGGAAACGTACAGTAGTAGTAAAAAGAACCGGACCGATCCTTGCAGCTGATTTCACAGTCACAGATTCAAATTTTGCTAGTCACAAAACACATACATCTTGTATAATTAATTGTAACAATGAAATTTATTGCATTTGTTCGATTCTTACCGTCTTTTGTTTCCTTCAGTGCCTCAAACTTACAGACGAAAAAACTTTTTAGAGTTTTATTTTAATCTGTTATCTATATTACATTTCTACCTCTATTCGGCAAAGATAACTGCGTATTTTTACATTAAATAGCAATACATACCTCTGGCTTCACTATCCATATTGAAATTACTACAGTTTGACACAATACACAGCACAGGATTCTTTTGTATTAGCTACAAGAGTCGGTCCGGTTTCTTTTTGCCTCTACTGTACATAAATCCACAAGATAAAAATTCGTAGCATTCTCTTTCAAGTACGAAATTAAGTAAATTAGCCATTGACATAATGCAACAAGGAACAGAATAAACGGAAGTAATGAAGTAATACATCTCCAGCAATCCGCGAATCCTGAGGTCTGCAAGGTTCTCAACTGCAGAATTACTCAAATTAAAACTACCAGCCGCAGAACACAGAAAGAGAATTGTTTAGTACTACTCAATGGTTCATTATAATCTTACAAGTTATGCGGGAAATTAAGTCTTTAAAAGGGAATTGTAAAGTAAAATGTTGAGGTGTCTATTTGTGTTTATTGTAACTACAATGTTTAGATATTTATTAATTTTATTTAGACGCGTAAAATCTATACACGACCAACACTGATATAAAAAAGAAAAGATTTTGTGGAAGGGAGATTCGGATTCGGTTGCCATCAGAATCCTTATCGTTATATCCGATCAACTTAACAATGTGAGCGAGTCCAATCCTGTAGGATACAAGGGGAAGTCCGCATACATACCCAGAGCCTATATAATCTGCTTGGAAGAGTTTATTATAATACATTGGGTTTGTAATAGGCCCATATTAAAAAATAATGTTATTCAGTTGTGGTTTGACATGAACGCTAAACAGACGCGTAGGCCTATACAATACATAGCCCTCATAACTATAGAAAGTTAATAAATGCTTGACATTACTTACATAATAATATTAATAATATCGGATGGATAAATTACATTTACGAGTTTTTCTCATGTGCTTCATCGTATACCGGAAGTAATATAATACAGAGCGAGAGCGGGTTCAGTGGTCCAAGGCGGTAATATTTTCTGGTAAAACTGTCATGATGGCATCATTTTGCTTTTTTTCTTTAAAACTGGTAGTGCTTCATGGTTTTCAGAATCAGAAATTACTGACAAATGGCGGAAAATTCGGTTTAAAGTTCTAAAATCTCACGAAATATTACAGCACCAAATTTTAAAAAATGGCTAAAATGGACAATCTGTATGAAAAAATACAACATAACTTAATTTTCATAAACGTAGCACAATTATACTTATATCTGTGTAGATACCTGTCTAACAAAAAAGTATATATGTGAAGGCATACTAAAAGCCTGAAAAAAAAAAAAAACCAAACCTAACATGTCACTGATTCCCGACCTTACAAAAACTCGCTATCTACTGTATCAACCTACCTATCTACCTACTACCTATCTACCTACCTACCTACCTACCTACCTACCTACCAAGAACTTAAATGGAAGGCATACCAAAAACGTGAACGAACGTAACCTAACTTGTCACTGTCCCTCAACTTCACAAAAACTCGCTTATTACAAAATTCCACAATTTGCATTAACACACATTTATTGGACAATACACCGTGTCTCAATAGAAAATGATCGAAGTTCAGTTCTTCAATATTCAACAATATTGCACTCTTGAATATCCCAAAATCGTCCACTCTATTAATTACATATTTACAAAGCTGACGTTAAAATTGGTGCCCATTGACTAATTGAACTTCGATAAGTAGACTAAGAGGAAGAAGAATCATTCATTGGCAACCGTCGCACAAATCATGTCTGCCATAAAACGGGTAAAATAAAAAAAAAACAAGTCAAACACAAAAAGAGACTTTTTATTGCTTGCCTGCCACATCTCAACAATAAATAAATGCTGTCAAACCGGGATTAACTTCGAAAATGTGTTTTTATATTTTATCAGTGTTGTCATGGTGCGTAACATAATTACCTATTTTCTTACTATTATAGACTAGATACAGGAACCAATCTTTGCATTTGGCGACGGTTGCACGATAGTTACAATGCTTGGGCGGGGAGGTGGATTGAGACAGGGGGCCGCGAGCATATGGTGCTATTCCTTCCACCGGGACGGACCAACTTGTTACAGATAGGTAACCTCACAAACAACGTTTTCAGTTCAGGCAATCCTGCTAGTGCGTGTATGGAGTTGTGACGTAGCTGTGACGTGCGCCAAGCGTAGGTCTCAGTGGCGGCTCCTGCGTATTTCTTAAGAGGAGGAAAGAAGGTAACAGGACGAAATGACACCTTCTTGAATGAAACATGCTACAAATTAGCCAACATGCATACATGTAAGACCAGGTAGTGTTGGGGTTGGCCTTCCCTTCTGTAGAGCAATAATCTGTTCTTGTAAACTGAGTTTCCTAAATTTTCCATAATATATCATGTTTTCACTTCCATTCATTGTTGAATAATTGCACAAATTAACAAATACAAGAAAATTCACCTCGCAGCATTTTTCGAGCACACTACAGCATCACACGTGTTGGAAGAGACTATAGCTACTAACACGTAATCGGAACCGTTTTACGGAAATGGGAATGGGACACAATCTGAGGAAAGCGAGAACACTGCACCCTCCCAAGTGGTCTGTGTTGCCACATGTACATTTTACAAATTCAGTATCACATACTTTTGAAGAGTTCTTGTAAAGTCATACTACCATTATTGTTGAAAGTTGCTGGTGGCCAAGTTTTTATGTTTGAAAACAATGTAGTTTGGAGTACCTACTTTCAATTTGAAATATATTTCTACAAAACTGACAACTTGGCTGTTGTCCTGTCTAGTACACAATGAATGGAAGTGAATTTCAGGAGCCAAAAAGATCTGCGATACTAACGTAGAACTACTTCCTCTTTTTTTTTTTTTTTACATAAACCCGAGTTTAACTTTCAAATATCATTGAAAGTTTCAAACCATGAATAGTAGCCTATATAAAGTGCAATGAATAATATTTTTGACTTATAATTAAAAAAAAAATGTTTATATGGTGTCTTTCATAGCTTTGCGTTAAAACTGTGTTATTGTGCCTCCTCCTAGATGTGTTATAGTCTGGTTGAATGCAAGATCGTTAGATGACAGCGGTAGTGAGGTTACTGCAAGAGCAGTCAGTTTCTATTTCCCGCCCATGCGCTGATTCAGAGGAGGATTTCCTCCCTCTCCGTTCATTTACTCGCTTTAAATCTCTGCTTCTTTCTCTGGCCGCTAGTGCGCTGTTGTCTATGTGTGCTAACTGCAATAAAGGAGGAATGGATTGACTTTCCCCCACACAAACAATTTCGCATCTTTCTCACAGTTTACTAGGAGCACATGAGCGCGCATCGTTTAAAACTCGATCAACCGAGTTTTTCTTATAGCTGAGAACTTAAAAATTATCGAATTTTCCTTGAATTTCAAGGCACATATTTTATTTGATATTTACTTTCAAAGGAAGAAAAATGTGAGGAGGATGTTCCTCCCTTCCCTCCCCCGAGGAACCGCCACCGGTAGGCCTACAGATTAGTCCCGGTCAGAATTGCCAGATGTGGCTACTTGTCGCCATTCTGGCGCCTTTTATGTTCCTTGTGGCGACGAAAATTTCCACTTGGCGACCTGGCTACTTTTCTGGCGTCTTTAATATTAAAATGATAAAAATAATTTAATTGAAACAATTTTTTTCACAAGACTGACTCTGATCCCTTGTACGTAATATTCTTCAGAACGTAAATATTCGTCAGTTATTGAATTCCCCTTAATTTCCAAAAGATAGCAGACTAACGTTCAAGGTTGCATAGAAAACTTCCCCAGGCAATGACACGGGGATCTGTGATTTACAACGATGTCTTTAATAAAATAAATAAATAGAATTAATACTTATAAGTACTTATATTGCATTAATGGATTAAATAAGTGGATTTTATTACCAATTAAACTTTTAGTTTAAAATACATATTGTAATCCATTTCTATGATTATCTATTTCTAAATTTTGATAATTATTAGAAACGATGTTGAGCAGTAAGCCGTTAATTAATAATAGCGGGAAATCAGAGATTTACGGGGCCTATTAGCTGATTCTTTCACTTGGTTGCTTTCTTTAACTGTGATAACGTTTATGTAGAAGATGCCGAAATATGAGAGGTGCAGAAAGTACAAGAAGCGGCCCTGGGCTAAAGATAATTGTAATTTAATTAAAATATATATATTCAAGCCTCGAACTTTGGTGCCGGTATTTAGTCATAATTCAAAATCACTACCATTTTTAAAATGCACCATTAGACTATAGACAAACCTAATGCAGAAAATTAATATTTTCAGGCTGGCTTCTAGAAGCTACAGATTTTAAGAAAAATTCGGATGAAGCAATTTGTAAAGTATGTAATACCTGTAAACAAACAGCAAAATGCAAGTATCATAGCTGAATAATGCCACTTAATGATCCTGAATCTTTGTATTAAATAATATTAACAATAAATTATTACAACTTTATGAATGACTATGAATGGTTATGTTCATAATTACACTGTAGGTTTTTTTAAGTTTATTACTCCATTCATTATCAACTTCAGAGATAATTGACTACTTTCTGGCGATTTGTAGGTGTATATTTGGCGACATTGGTCTGGAATCATCTGGCAACCCTGGTACCGGTATCTGTGCTTATGGCTGGAGACATTATGTGAACAGTAGTATGCATTTCCGATGCGGATGTAGTACCCAAGGCCTTGCGAATCCGGGCCCTGCGGTTTATCAGGTACTCGTCTGAGATTAGAAAGGACTTTGTCATTGTTGAGGCATGATGTTCCGCCTGTCGCATCGAGTTCACGAATGCCGTCCAGGCAACTGACGGACTGGAATCATCATAGTAAATATGTATGACACATGATGAGTTACTGTGAACTCAAGATAGTTCCATCCAGGAATCTGTCCTCGAAAAGTCAAGTAGTAATTTTCCAAACTTAATGAATTTGAATGCCACGTCTGTGGTTACACTACTAGCGCTCTGGCTTTCGATTCCCGACCAGGTCTGGATGGAATTTGTGGCGGACAAATCAGACGTTGCAGAGGGATTTTCTCGGAGTACTCCCTTTTCTCTTTTTTATTCCACTAATACTCTCCACATCTAATGATAAAATACACGTTTCTGGTCAGTTTTATAGCAGTGTTGATTAAAATTGATAAAGTACAATAAAATTGAGAAAATATGTAACAGTTGTATGAGCTCTGTCTGTTGAGCTTCTTTATTTATCATACATGTTTCGGGGTTTGCATCCCCATCATCAATGATGTCAAGACAGAGCGATTCCGGATGTTTGATCTGCATTCCTGCGTGACCTGATGTAAACTCTCCACATCCACTTCATTTCCTTTGTCACCTGTAACTGTGTAGAGTAAAAATAAGCTGAGATGGTGTGAGGATAGTATCGGTTTCCGATGTTCATCTACGTCCTAAGAGCCTGGGGAACCGGGCTCTGGGTTCGTGCTCGTCATTAGATGATGGGAGCTTACCTATAGGATCCAGGAAGAGTGGCCCGCGTGTGATCGTCGGAGTCACGATTGCCAGCCGGAGCATCGTAGGACTTAGACAGTGCTCGCATATAACTTAGTGCGTACAATCGGTATAAACGGCTTAAGAGCAAGAATCCATTCCGGAGCCAGTTCTCGTGAAATAGATAGATAGATAGATAGATAGATAGATAGATAGATAGATAGATAGATAGATAGATAGATAGATAGATAGATAGGTAGGTAGGTAGGTAGGTAGGTAGGTAGATAGGTAGATAGATAGATAGATAGATAGATAGATAGATAGATAGATAGATAGATAGATAGATAGATAGATAGATAGATAGATAGATAGATAGATAGATAGATAGATAGATAGATAGATAGATAGATAGATAGATAGATAGATAGATAGATAGATAGATAGATAGATAGATAGATAGATAGATAGATAGATAGATAGATAGATAGATAGATAGATAGATAGATAGATAGATAGATAGATAGATAGATAGATAGATAGATAGATAGATAGATAGATAGATAGATAGATAGATAGATAGATAGATAGATAGATAGATAGATAGATAGATAGATAGATAGATAGATAGATAGATAGATAGATAGATAGATAGATCAATAAATCAATAAATAAGTAAGTAAATAAATAATAAATAAATTTGACTACCGGTATCTCTTGTTTATAATGGCAAACTTGTTTATAGTACACGTAGTAATTATTAGATTGCATTTCTTTTGAAGGGATTTAACGAAGTGCATGTCAGCCTAACAGATAAAGCGCTGGTTTCCAATACCAAAGACGAGTGTTTAGATTCCGGAGTGTCTCAAGTAAATTACTAGTGAACAGAAAAATTTGAGTAGATTATCCTATTATCAGCAATACACTTATCAATGATTTCTCGATGTTAATGATAATAATAATAATAATAATAATAATATAACTACTTATACATAGGCTATCAACTGGCTATGAACTGGAAACTCCGGGGTGGTATAGCTCGCGCAAGAAACGATTACCTAAAAGCAATGGTGGCGTTGCTGTCTGTTTTGACGTGTGTATGTAGGCACGCCGAGGGGGCGAGAGGTGCGGGCCGATGGAAATACTGTCTCTTCCAAGAAGATGAACAAATGAGGACATCGCTGTGGAAATAAAGAACGTAGCAAGAGAAAAATTCGAAGCTAATTAAACGAGCAACATATGTTTACGAATGAAATGATAATACCGTACGATACAAAACACGTATTCCCATGCAATGGAACAAACTAAAGTCGTAATGTAACTATCACAACGCAAGACTGATTCTATCGATGTCATTTTTCTTCCGACTGTACTCTTGAATATCATTCAAGCTATCTCGTGACCTTCCATGTCGCCCGCTCTTCCTTATAGCTTTGTTTCATTCGAATTCCTTCCGTCGGTATTCCCTACTTGCGAGTCCTATAACTGGATTTTCTAGGTGCATAAGTTCCAGAATAACACCGAGGTTCACTCAGCCCACTATCAAATAGAATACCGGACCTTTTCCTTGGATAAAAAGACTGTCGGATCATGGTGTTGTGCACACAACCTAATTCTAGTACTGAGGTCAAGTAAACATAGTACTCTACCTCCATACACCCCAAATGTCTTCATGACATACAGTATAGGGGATACCTTTGCTAACCATTACAAAATCTACTCAGCAAAATAAAGCTAAACCATATTTTTCTAGCTTTTAATGGGACAACTGAATATCAAATTACATCAGTAAACAACATAAACTCTAGAAGCACATTCGAGCCGTTCTTATTTCCGGCGTGGCCACTCTACTTTTGGTACGACGAAGATAGGCAATAGTATGTCAAGCCAGTTGTGAACGAACGCAGTTCTGGTAGCAGGTCGTCGAGCAATCAGTCCGTAGTGCAGTGTTATTGTTGTTAGAGCTGTGTTATCGCTGAGTTTTGAACATCATAATGTCGCGGAGGAGTCGGAAGGCCATCAATATTCGCAAAGCAGAGAAATGATTCTTAGCGTTAGAGATTATTTCGAAAACGAACATGAAAATAACGGTAGTTTATTGCCTTTAACGCAAGTGGTGCAAAGAACAGCTGATGCGTGTGGTGTGAACAAGTGCACGGTTTCTCAAATAACGACAGAGAATTACGGACAGTTCGGCAAAGAAGAAAATGAATTGCGAACCCCAGGAAAGAACTGAAAACGTGAAAAACCAATCACAAACATAGACAGCTTTGACCACGAGACCATACGTAATCATATCTCTCAGTGTTATGCTCGAGGAGAAATTCCAACAAGGAATAAAGTTATGAAAACTCTTTAACAAAGCTGGTCTCTTTAAGGGTGGGCAAACTTCTTTAACAACTCTTCTTAGAGGAATGAATTTTAAGTACAGGGATATCATTTTATTTTTACTAACATTTCCAATATCAACCTGGCTATACCTTTGGATTAACGGTTGAGAACCGGAAACACCGTTTGACCTTCCACGACTGCAGTTCGATGATAATGGCGTAAAATACAAATAAATCACTTTACTAGGTATAAGAGGGAAGAAAAGTAGTTCATCCATTTACGTAAACTAGGAAATATCGCGATTTTGAGTTTGATAATTTTCATTAGGTTTTTGTTTAATCAAAATACAGTAAGACCTACTGTATTAACAATAAGTGCTTAGTCACGAACTGAGCTATCCATTCGGACGTATTCATTATGCAGTGTATATTATACTGTCTACAGCACATTAGCGTACAATATAGAGAATGAAGTTAAATTGCAAAATAATCATAATATGAATACTTAAACACATTTTTTAAAATGGTGGCAGTTCATTTCGATACAGGCTTCAGTTGTTTTATGCATATTATCGCACTCCAATTACCAGTTTCGTTTTTTTAGTAGGTTATTTTACGACGCTTTATCAATATCTGAGGTTATTTAGCATCTGAATGAGATGGCGGTGAAATGCTGATGAAATGAGTCCAGGGTCCAGCACCGAAAGTTACCCAGCATTTGCTCATATTAGGTTCAGGTAAAACTCCGGAAAAGAACTCAACCAGGTAACTTGCCGCGACCGGGAATCGAACCCAGGCCACCTGTTTGGCGGCCAGACGCGCTAACCGTTACTCCACAGGTGTGGGCTCCCAGTTTCGTCCTTCGTACTAGTAACTCATGTTGAAATAATTCTTTACGTACTTTACAAAAGACTAGGCCTGCCTTACGTATTGTAAATGCAATCTTCACTACTGCCCGATCCGCACAGATAAAATTACTCAGACATGCTATCTACTGTCGGTCCAAGTGGTTATGTCGCAGGATCGTACAAAGGGGGGCAATCACGTGACAGTTAATTACTTAACGAGGCCCTTTTATTTGTGTTATTTTAAACAGTTGTATAATATTACGTAGACGTCCAATTCCTAACAGAAATTAATGTTTTCAGAAAAGAGCTAAGACAGCCCAGCCACTAGCCTTTCCACAGGGGGGGGGGGGAGTAGAAACAAGTGGGGAAAATCGGGATGCAACGTAGGCAAATAGACGACAGTACCTGTGCAAAAATATGATTCAATATTGAAAGCTCTTTCGTCACTAAAAAACGCGAACATATTTCTGGAACGTACTATACTCACTGAGTATTGTTTACTATATGCGGCCTTGGTTCTGTTTGGAGGACAGTTGGAACTTCATTAGTAGAAGGGTTGGGAGTGAAGTACATTAAAAAACTCAGGTAAAATAAAAATTGAAGTAAAATTAAATTGCTGTCCCTGTACAAGAAGTACAGTGGCAGGAATGTGCTAATGGAGCGATAAGACATTTTTTTATGGCGTTGCAGTTTCTTGAGACAAATGATGGAAGTGGACTTCGAAAACGTGATTTTTACTGATGAAACGTGGGTAAATGCAAATCACGGCGTTTCTAAAATATGGATCAACGACACTACATCCTCAACTCTGGGTATACCAACCGGAAAAGGAGGTCGTATCATCGTCGTCATGCGGGTTCTGTTAATGGGTTCGTGGAAGGTGCATTAAAAAAAGACATGATTACCACGAGGATATGGACGCTACCCATTACATATCACGGTTTAAGGGGAAACTGTTGCCTAACATTTCTCCCTCTCAGACAATTGTTATTGACAACGCCCCTTACCACTGCATGCAAGTCGACAAGCCATCAACTAGCGCAAACAGAAAAGGAGACAATACCAATTGGCTCTTACGGCATAATGTGCCCTGTACTGCCGATTTAAAAAAAAAAGCTGAATTACTGGAGTTGGTGAAAATACGTCTCCAATATACAAAATTGACCTACTTGCTCAAGAAGCGGAACATGCCTTGTTCGTCTGCCGCCTTATCATTGTATGTGCAATGGAATAGAACTGATTTGGGCTCAAGTTAAAGGAATTGTGAGGAAAAGCAATACTTTACTACCATTCATTCCTACCAAAATACTGAAGTTTACCGAAGAAGCTGTGTCACAAGTGACTCCAGAAAATTGGCGCGATGTTGTAATTCACACGAGGGACCTTATACAGAAAGCATGGGAGCAAGAAGGTGTGATGGAGAAACAAGTTGAAGAGGTTGTTATTAATTTTGGAGAGGAAGATAGCAGTTCCAGCAGCAGCAGCAGCAGTGATGATGATGATGATGATGATGATGATGATGATGATGATGATGATGATATTATTCCTATGGCGACGGCAGGAACCAGCAGTGATTATAGATCTAGGCGTAGCACCTCTAAATTGAAACAATACCGGTAAGCAAGGTTCTTCGTGTAATTTTTGTTATGTAATAACTTATCATGACAAAGTTTCTAATACTAACATATTTTACTTAATTTACAGGTTGTGTGGTTTTAGTTGTTCTTAATTCACATCACATATTTATTTATTATATTTTATAGCTTTCTCCGTTTTAGTAATTTCTAATATTGTTTTTGTATTTACGAAAATAGTTATTTCAAATGGTCGGCAAAACCAAGTATAGCCAACATGGTAAGACTTCTGTGTCCTGAAATGCTAGGATTTAATTCACAATCAAGAATAACAATATTATATAATATTATGTACGCATTTATTTTAGGAAATAATTATTCGTTCTATGTTTAAGAATGGACATGTGTTGAAACTTCGTTAAGAGCACAAGGGTAGACTTGACAACACAGTAACATCCACCCTGAGCGGGAAGCGGTAAGTCGTCTGCATAACCTTGGCGACAACCACTGCCAGTGAAGCAGCGAGTCAGCTGACCAGAAGCTGTCGTGTGATTTCTTGCCGGAAATAAGAACTGCTCTTTTGTAGTTAAATTATCTGGAGACGATGTAAGTTGCGAAAAATAAAAAAATAATAAAACAATGCTTTGTGTATATTAGTGTCACACTGCTATAATAAGTACACAATACTCTATGAGAAACATTTCTCTGTAACTTTGACGCAAATAAATTCGTCTCTTATTTCATCTTTGGTTCACCTGAAAATTCCTGAAATATCGAAATAAAGAGGAAATGTGAACGGAAGAGTATGCATTAATATCGAAATAATTTGGATAATAGATTGTAATGACAAATTCCGGTATCGATTCTCGATATCTAGGGAGACGCGCGGCTTACACTCTTGGGAGAAGTTGAATGGATGGCCACGCATGCGTGCTATGGCGAACGGCGACGGGACGCTGCTGCGGCTCCAGTATCGCGGTTTGCCGCCACGACGCCGCACAGAGGACCAAGTGTGTTGGCGATGTCGGCAAGCGATGTAGTGACGCGGAAGTCGGAGACTGCGAGGACGCTGTCGCTTACGAGGTAAACCAGCTGAGTGTCGAGTAAACACGGTAGGATGCTCGTGGCTTGTTTATGTTGGTGATGCAGTAAGTTGCAACACTTGACGACTATAGATGTATAACATTTTGATCGCGGTTGGAAAGGAATCTACGAAAGTTTAAAGTTACATAAAAAGGAACAGAAAAATATAAATACATACGGCAACAATGAACTATTTGTTTCTGAAAATTAATTTAAAATTCAGGCCTATCTATTAGAAATCAGTAGTATGGGTCGCGACTCCCTAGGGGGTCGTGTAAGGAGCTGACAGATGTCGCGAGATGATTTGGAATATAAATTTACAAATTCGTTATTAACATACATTTATTTTCAATTTGGAAACATAAACAAAGTTGAACATAAATATAAAAATAATAATGTTCCCGTAGGCTTGTTTAAAAAGTTCAAAAAACAATTTTATTAATACGATAAATGTACCTATTTTCACAGGGTAGCTTTTCAAGTCTGAACTCTGCGTTTAATATACGAGTAGAGTGATGTCATTTTCAAGTTCAGAGGGATTTGTCGCTTAAACGAGAAAATTATTTTGTATAAATACGAAGTGGCACATGTTGTGAAAAATTTAAGAGTTTCTTTTGCAAGCTCGAGGTGTTCTTGCATTCTTTTGATCCAAAGCCGGTCTAGGCTCTGAGAAAAGAAGTCTGGTTTCAACATTTTATCAGGAAGAAGGATACACAACTTATTTGAATATTTTTTCTTCATGCTTTTTATTTAATTTTAGCAAATTGAACGCAACTATCCAAAAACAGATTCAGTACGGTATCAAACTGTTATTGTCGTAATTATTTTGAGTTTTTCTCCGGAAAATATTCAAAAAGCTGTTGTTGAAAATTGTACAAACTTATTAGCATGTTCGCAAAAACAAACCCAGTGTTTTTTTATTATTATGAGTAGACTAGCTAAATCTTCCATGAATTCTTTAATGAAATGAAATAAATCTGTTTTTGCTAAGTGGTGTTAAGTGATGTCGACCAGAAATAAAGTTTGCTTTTAAATCCGATGGATAAAAGACGACATAATATCATTTTACATTAATTTGTATTGAACTGTTACCACAGCGGCACGGCAGTAGTAGTTTTAAGTGCTAGAAATGTTTACGTAATATTTTGTGTTATTGTTGCACCATATATGGCGAGTGCATCAAACTCTGTTAAAAATACAATAACCATAGATTACTAAACCACAGTTAAAATAACCGTGGTTAAAATGTAATTTCTGTGCACCATTCATAATGACGGGTTACTTACACATGGTTAGCTAACACCTCATTTAGAGATTATCGTTAACCTCCTGTTTACGTTCTAACCAGGTTTGATGCACCGTAAAAATGCTCAACCAGGGGTTAGGTGGCAATTTTAACCGTCGTTTTTGTTTGATGCATGTGTCCAACAGATTATCTCTATTTGGGTCTTATTTTGAGAGGTATCTACTGGTTTGGAGTGCAATTATTATTGCTTTCAATTTTACATGAATTTGCATTTTTACAATGGGGTGAAGTACGAGTACGGTAGTGGGGGGAAGGTCGTGAGCAAAAATCTTGTACAATAATGGATCGTGCCTTCAAAAAGTTTGGGAACCTCTCACTGTATTAGATCCATTGAAAAAAACAAAAGATATCCATGTGAATATTTCAAAGTGACACATAGAATATATTTACTGAAAAAGTTATTTCTTTATAGATTATGTAGATTATTGTAGAATTTAAAAAATAATTCCCTAATAATTCTAAATGTTTGTAAATAAGGGCGGAATAGTATACTACGATACAAGGTTGGGAAGTGCTTTTTACAAAATGAAGGAAAAGTTTGAAAAGCAAGCAGAACAAGTTCTTCAATTTCCGAGATTTTGTAACGCAGTTCAAAACTTGTATTGTACAACATTTTTTGCATTATCATATTTTCATAATTTCAAATACAATATATTTTGCATTGAAAATGCAGAGCAATATTATTCCAAAGCCTTCGCAAAACTGCACTGTAATGGTAACTAAGTAACAGTAAGTGCACTGTAATGGGTCTATTTCAGTATGGTTCATGTTATGAAGAATAGTTTACCTAACAACAAGTTTCTGTGTGGAAATTGTAACTTTCAAGGCTAACTACAATAGCTTTAAATACAACAAAAAAAAATAACCGTGCAAAAAAAACAGATTACATTCTTTTAAATGTGACGCACCGTTACTCTCAAAGTAATGTTCGTGAAAATTAATTCGGTGTTTAAAAGGATTCTGAACTGAATTCCCTTTCTGACAACTAATTTTAAAGAATTTCCCTTCATACAAACACTGATTAATTAAAACCTAATTAGCATATGATATCGCATATCTTATTACATCAGGGGTGCCGTTATACAGGATGAAAGGATATAAGTGCCGTCATTTTCACAGTTGTCGGGGACGGTCTACAGGATCAAAAAATGTCCATGGAACATAGAGTCAAAACTTGATAGTTTTCCCAGAAAAAAATATTTATGTTCTTATTTTATTCGCGATATACTGCTTATATTGTTAGTAAAATTACGAAAACAATTATTTCAGTAGATATATCTAGCAAACAGTTAATATTAGTTTAAATAAATATCTGTGTGTTCTATTACGTTTTCGTGTAATTAAATAAAAATGCTTGTTTAAATTTGTTAATATTCTGGCGTGAGAGACGTGGCAACGTGTTCAGCAGGCCGTACTCTGCACAGGTACGAGTCAGCTGAGTTCAAGCTTCCTGGCCATAGCTTTGCTGCCGAGCGGATGACAGTACAGAACAGGGTATTCGACAATGTCATTCACAGTTTAGGAATATCATTATGTTATTAATTTATGAAGAAAGTCGTCGTAATTCTAGTGAGGCAAGGATGTACCGTCAACGTTTTCCTCAAAGAAGGTTATCTAATCGGCGAACTTTTGTAGCAGTTTTTCAACGATTATTAGAAACTAAACCTGTTTCGAAAATCACGCAACCAGAAATTTGTTTAAAAATGATACTGCTTTACGGAAGCGGGAGAGATTAAAATGTTGCATTAGGAAAAAACGTTCGTGTGATTTTGTGCAGAAAACCGTTGTTGTTTATTTTTTAGACGCACAATTAAAAAAAATTACACAATTTTTTAGCATGTTATTTTACGACGCTCTCAGGTTATTTAGCGTCTGAATGAGATGAAGGTGATAATGCCGGTGAAATGAATCCGAGATCCAGCACCGAAATTTACCCAGCATTGAGTTGAGGGAAAACTCCGGAAAGAACCTCAACCAGGTAACTTGCCCCGAACGGGAATCGAACCCGGGCCACCTGATTTCGCGGCTAGACGCGCTAACCGTTACTCCACAGGTGCGGACGAAAGCTGTTGAATTAATTCCCAATATGCTCAGTCAGTTTAAGAGAGGAGTGTATTATGATAATGAATTATTGAAATAATTTTAGATTTGTCCTCTAAATGTGCAGAAATTTGATCCAAACCAATGTAAGTTTTTCTTTCGCAAAGGAATTTTAAACCGTTGTGCGCTGTGACAACACTGTAAAGCTGCCTGGATAGATGCAGCTCGCGTATGGGCTGTTCAATATGAAACCGATCAGTAAAAAACCTCGCATTTTTTATACCCTAATTTTTTCCCTATTTATACAAAGTGCTGAGGAGAGTGCATTTGCAAAAATATACTGTCGAAAGTCAAACGGTGTTCGTATTGTTGAGCGACAAATTTAGCATATTTTAGAAAAACAAGCCTCTTTCAGCGCTCAGAACTCTGGAACAATTTACTGCAGAACATTGAACGAGAGCTCATTTTGAAGCTGACATTTGGTAGGTTATGATAAGAAGTAATCCTTATTTTTATTTTATACAGAGAGAGAGAGAGATAATCTGATTTTACTTACTATTAGGCTTTTTGCCCATTTGTAAAAATGTAAAAAATATTGAGAAAAAACCTTGCATTATTAAGAGGGATTCGACATTGTTTGCTTAGTGTCACGGCTATAAGTTTCGAGGGTATTAAATAAATTATTTTTACACGCCAGGACTTGAATGTCTCAGTACCGCACGCACTGGCCGAGAGATGAAGATAAGCGAGCGTTGGGCGTCATTTTACTCCTGTGTTTATGAAAACCTGTGATAAAGCTAGCACAGCCATGATGCTAGACGACAAATCACGTGTTTATGTCTCCTGGCCTTGCTTACCTCGGCTAGCTCCCGCCTCACAGTCAGCTGGTTAGCTCACGCGCGTACTATTTATTTTCTTTATTTGATTTTTCAATACTTTTTCATCAACGTTGCACCAGTAAAAAATATGTGTTTATTTGTACTTTCAATGCGGAATATAACCATATATTTTAAGAATATTTTTTCGTGGGCAAAGGCGTCTTATGAAGAAAAATCTAAATTTCTTCATTTCTATAAAAAGTAAGAAAAACTGTTTATATGTCAATATAAACTTTAACATTTCAGCATCAAAATAAACCATGATTTTGATCATTGGGTGAAAGGGTTTCGGAGCCACAACAGTTTAAAATTGCTAATTTTATGAAAATACGATAAATTAAAATATTTTTAATTTAAAGGCTATGAAGTTCTGATGCCTCAAACTTTGCACAAAGCATTGTATCATAGTTGTCTACGGACAGAAAAAGTTTCATTGTATTTAAAAATTGCAAGGTCAATTTGCTCTATATTTCGGTCGATTTGAGATGGAATAGCCCGTATGTAATGAATGAGCGAGACAAAGAGACCGATTATTACCACAGTCTAGTATATACTCGTACAATCACAAAGCTCAATACGTAGTAAATATGCATCCATAGATAGTTGCTAACCACTAGGATCGCTACTATCGCCTCATTACAGACAATGTGAAATAGTACCGGCATAGTCTATTGTTCCTAGTACCCTCGAAACTCAAGCTTCGTGACTGTATATACTAGACTATGTTACTACTTTAAAAATATTAAAGTGGGAGATAACTATTTCAACTGGTTGAAGAAAATGTTCGTAATACGACAAAAGGAGAGTTTTTAAACCATTAATTACATTTGTACAATGTGAAATAAGCGTTCTTATTAGCTGTGTTCACCGAATATATAATTATAATCAAGTCGAAGAGTTAAAAATAAATTGTTTGTACATCACCATTATAAACAGTCCTTATCGTTATTGAAAATGGTGTTTAATATGATACATCGTACTATCGCGGTAAAATATTATCATGACAACTAAAACGGCATGAATTCTGTAAAGAACGCATAATTTGTATCATAAAGGTAACTTGATGAAACTATTTGCCAGTGCTATAATGAAATTTGTCATAGCAACCTCTTTTTTCATAGACCATGATATCAAACTACACATCATTACAAATCTGGTGTTATTTCTTTATTAATATCCTTTTATAATACTGTCGTTAGTGCACAAGTTTCTGCTCACAAGGGAACTGTCCCAGGTCGTGACGCTTGAATTTAATGAAAATGCATATTTAAGCTGATATTCATTCGTCAAGAAACGTGGTGATAGTCTTTCGTTTCGCATTTTCCTCGTTTACGAAATATAATGATTTGAAAATCAATGCGCGCTTCTTGCGCGCACTCAGAAGCTCATAATTCCGCGCCACCGTAACACAACTCCCGCATTAATGCTCTACAGTAGTATTATATGATTCTAGTCTATTTTCTTTTTCTCTTAACACACATTGTACCGGTAATTTAAAATTATATACTCACAATTTAAAGTTGAAAATCGTTCATAAACGAGCTGCTATAAACACAATGCAGTATTTAACCATGTGGAGCCTTAAATATTCTTCAGGGAGCGGACATAATAGATAGAAAGCTAAGCATAGAGATGTAGTTTATGGGGAATGCCTTCAGTCCAAATATATCACACTTAGGAAATGTGAAATTAAATCTTCTGGTAAAATTGGGAACTGATACAATGTTATCCTGACCGGTACAAAGTTACCCCAAATGACTGTACTGGTTCAGCTATCTAAGATATTCCTTTTGTTTTTTAGCTTCTATGATTTTTCCATTAGAATAAAATTTATTCATTCATTCATTCATTCATTCATTCATTCATTCATTCATTCATTCATTCATTCATTCATTCATTCATTCATTCAGGGCAAGTGTTTCACTGCAAACCCAACAACCACCAATCTTTCCTATCTTCTGCCTTCCTCTTTGTCTCCGCACATGACCCCTATATCTTAATGTTGTTTATCATCTGATATCTTCTTCTGCCCTGAACTCTTCTCTCGTTCACCATCCTTACCAGTGCATCCTTCAGAAGGCAGTTTCTTCTCAGCCAGTGACCCAGCCTATTTCTTTTCCTCTTCCTATTCACCTTCAGCACCATTCTTTCTTCACCCACTCTTTTCAACACAATTTCCTTTCTTATTTTGTCTGTCCATTTCATCCACACTCAAGAATTGTTTTCCATGATTGGGAGATTTTTCTGATTAATTCTTTATGACAGCAATTTTGAAGTGACATGTTCCTGAATATGCAACATGTAATTTGAGATTATACTTAGATTTTAGTTTCTTCACTGTTTGTCACTAATTCTGTTTTGCTCAAATTTATTGTTTTACACAAACACCGTAGTTTTCGTTGTCTGTTTAAAGAGTAATATGGCATCTGTAAATCTCAACTTTGGAACCTTGTGATTTCGGTATCAAATGGACTTGGAAAAGATTCAAGTCAAACTTTTTAAAGTATAAATGCTAAATGAAATATTAAACTCAATTTAATAAAAAATATATTATTCATATACAAATAGTTATGATTAATAAATGCGCAAGGTATAAGAACATAAATGGTAATTTAATGTAGTCTACTTATTCTAAAAGTATTTAACCGTAGTATTAATATCCAAGTGAATTGAATTCTCTGTAATGACTTACTGTTATTGCTTACAATTTCAAACAACTCGTTGGAGTCATAATGATCTGACAACAAATTCCACAATATGGGACATCTGGCCGAAATCTACGGCTGACCACTAGGATCCAGAATACAAAGCAGAGGTAAGGTAAAAAAAAGGTAAAGGTATCCCCGTAACATGCCATGAAGGCACTTGGGGGGCATGGAGGTAGAGCCCCAAGCTTTCCATGACCTCGGCACTAGAATGAGGTGGTGTGGTCGGCACCACGCTCTGACCGCCTTTTACCTCCGGGAAAGATCCGGTACTCAATTTTATAGAAGGCTGAGTGAACCTTGGGGCCGTTCTGAAAGTTTGGCAACGAGAAAAAATCCTGTCACCACCTGGGATCGAACCCCGGACCTTCCAGTCCGTAGCCAGCTGCTCTACCAACTGAGCTACCCGGCCGCCACAAAGCAGAGGTTAAATGAAAAATACAATATGATTGCGGAGAGAATACAGAACAATGATAAATTAAAAAAAAAGGAACAATTTGATTTCGGAGAAACATGAGATGAAAATACATTGAAGCGTAATAAAATGAAGTGAAAAAAAATTACATAGTATTATACAAGTGATTGTGTAAAATGGATAATGAATCTCTCAATACCATTAGACAAATGTTGTTAATGTCCTCGTTAGAAAATTTAAGAGAAAGGAGAATGGTTTTGGTTAACTTAAATGAAGTTCCCCTAGCGCCAAAAAGAAGTCCTTTCACTTCCCATGTATTAATATTAATTTTGTATCTCTCACTGAAGTGAGGAATACATAGGTTGTAAATACACTTCTTTTCATCGTTAACGTTATTGGCTTGTTGATCATCCTTCTCAAAACGGACAGTGGGGTCAAGAATGAGGCTTCTTTGATTCCGGCGATCGATGGCTATAATGTCTTTTCTTCTCGTTGACCCATTCTCAGCCAAGCAGTGCACTTCTTCGTAAATCTCCCACTTTGCCTTCCGAAGAGTGGTTGCGATGGAGCTTCTCACTTTATGGTGGCGATTGTTCCTCAGTAGTTCTGCTTTAGGGCAATAACCCAAAACATGCCCAAGGGTTCTACTTCGCTGCATCCTGGATGACGACAGTCTTGATCTTGAAAGGAACGATCTGGCACCGATCGTACTGCTGCGATGTTTGTGGACATCTTTATGGCATTGGTCCACTCTGAGGATGATATCCCTCTTCTATTACTAATCCAAGAGTTGTTTTTTGGATCTTCACTGTAAGTTACCACTCCTTTGCCTTTTTGTGGAAGACGACACCAATTATTAAACGATCTCCGCCGTAACTCAGATCTTAAACTTGGGCCTGTCATCGAATGTGCTTCTGCGTTGTTGGGAATGTTTAATTGTGAAAGAGCTTCTTGCTTTTCAGTTTCAAGATTCCTGCAGAAATGGAGATGTTCGTAATTTATTTTTAAAAAACTTCTTGTAATGTTATAGTGTTGGAGGTATACTTCCCATTCAGCATTAAATAAACCAAGGCAACGAAGATTCTACGGAGCATATAGCATGCCATTCGGACAATCGTTTCCACTGTCAATTGAATTGTTGCTATGAGACTAGACCTCATTGAATTGTTAAGCGATTATGAAGTAATTAACGTGAATACTTTGTCTTGTTAATTTTAAATGCGGAAAGTATGAAGATAAATGAAAAAAAAATTGTTTCAAATCCCAAACATTCTTAAAACTCCAACTACTCTCATAGTAACAGTCACAAACAGCTGAAACGTTTCACGTAATTATATGGATTTTATGAATTCCCTGTCTGTATTTTATGTTAATACCATTATAATAATTAAAACCCATGGTGCGTTTTCGCAACATTTTACATCATTTTAATTGTTATTAAATAACACTAGTCTCATCGGAATTAAATCGAGTTTATTATACACAATGCTACTCCTTGACTGTAGCAAGACATTTAAAGCGTTTCCCGCCATTTCTAATAGATCTTTGCAGTACACGATACTTGGTTTGAAGCGCGAATTGTGAAAATGGAGATGCCTAAAAAACAAAGGTACGGTATATACTATATAATATTATTAAAGCTATATGTTATAGATTTGTTGTATATTTGCATGTCTAAAGTTGAATTGTTATGTCTGTACAAAATAAACTATGAAAGGTTTATTTTTATGTTCGTGAGGTGCAGTGGCGTATGCAGAATTTTGCCAAATTTTAAAATTGTTTACAATTTACATTATTGGTATTTTAAATTTTGTGTGTAATAATAATAACAATAATAATAATATTATTATGTGTTACGGTATATTTATTAATATTATACTATTTTCTATATTAATGATTATCCTTATAAAATCTTTGAAACGGAATTTTTTCGCAGCCATCCAATTTTTAACAAATTTTAAATTCCTTTTAATTTTGTATAATAAAAATGCTTGTATCATTAACGCACTGTAACTTGTAAAATCAGGATATTTTATCCTAATTTCGACGTATTTTGTTCCATAAAGCAGACGATTCAGTACTTCGATATGTTGATTTCGTGAAAAGAGTGGACACCATACATTTTATAAGAAAATAATATACTGAGAACTAATTAAAACAGGGTCATAGCTCCCGCTTTTAATAAAGATATAATCCCCATGAGAGCCACAAAGATTTTTCGCAACATATTCAAAACTAAATAAAACAGGGTCATATTTCCTTTCTTAATAAAAAAATGAAAGAAAAGCAGATACTGAGACTCAAACATTTCACTCGTTTGTTTTATGCTGTCTATCGCATCGGTCTTCTAACATCATGCGCCACGAGAACATGTATGAATCCAACAGGATCCTTTTTCATGTACATAATCCTTGCTCCTTCCATACCTAGCTCTTGATGCCCGCGCACGACGTCAAGGTTAGAAAAATGCGCTTGCTTTGACATCACTCCTGTAGGCCTACTTAATAGACAATGTTCTCTTTGTAGTCTGAAACGTTAACCACTAAAATCACATCGAAGAATAAAGTGACTTTTAGTTCTATAATTCAGTGTAATAGCCCGCTAGGTTTAGTAGGACTCGCTTCTTTGTTTTATTGCGGATTTGTCTTCGACCCCTATTCTGCAGGATCGGAACGAGTTCTGTGAACGGCATTCAGTTCTGTTCGATTACCTACTGCTTCACGCTCGGATGTCTGTGCAGCAAGACTAGGATGCGGTAACAATTTGTGTTAATTACTAGAGCGTGAATTGGGTGGCGGGCAGTGATTGCCTTTTTTAATCACAGTCCTAATTCAAACGGCTAAGCACGCGTTCAGATAGAGCGGTGGTTCTCACACTATCCTCTACAGCCTCACGTAGTCCTTTCCATACACTCGGACTCTGAGTCGATGAAATGTTTCGGTTATTCTAAACCTTTGCATCTCCATACCAGTAAAGGAAAAATATTAACTTAGGATTGTATTGTATTGTATTATATTTATTAACATTCCATGGTATTCATAGATTGCTTCACAGCTAGAATATGAAAGAAGCCAAAAGACTTAATACTATTATAAAGTCACAGTCTAGATGAAATATATACAGAAGAGGTTTACAATATAGTCTACTAGTACAACACAAAGTTTTAATATTAATTAATTTAATTTCATGAAGCGTTGTTGAATGTCATGAATTCACCTACAGAATAGAAAGCGTGAGAAATTAGGTACTTCTTTAATTTGGTCCTAAATAATCTTGAGTTTCATTTTTTATATTGATAGGGAGCATATTAAAAATTGTTGCTGCCATATAAAGCACTCCTTTTTGATAGCACGATACACTTGTCGATGGAGTATGAAAGTCATTTTTGACGTGTATTTATGTTATGAACTGTTGAATTAGTTACAAAGTTTTCACGACTACATACGAGGAAGATTATTAATGAAAAAATATACTGACAAGCCATGGGAATTACTTGTAGTTTTTTTTAAATAATCGTACACGATTCCCTAGATTTGGAATCTACTATTATTCTAATTACTCTCTTTTTTTTATAGGAATATACTGTTGATAACTGTGGAATTTCCCCAGAATATTATTCCAAAACTCATTACCGAGTAGAAGTATGCAAAGGATATTGTTTTTAAGGTATTGATATTTACTATCTTTTGCATAAATGCAATAGCAAAACATGCTGAATTTAGTTTGGGGGTAATTTAATATGATTTTTTTTTTTCAATTTAACACATTATCGATTTTAAGCCAAGAAATTTGGTTGTTGTTGTTTCTAATAGGGACCTATTGTTAATTATTGCGCTTGGAATTTGCGAGGTTGAAGTTGGACAAGGTTTAAATTGAATTATGTTAGTTTTGTTACAGCTTAATACTAATTTATTGACTGTGAAACAGTGACATATTTTGAAGAGAATTTCCTCTGTTGAAGATTGAAATGTGTTGGAGTTATTGGCTGTAATTACTTGTGTCATCTGCAAATAATATGGGATTCATTTTGATATTTACAAAAGTCGCTCATTAATGTTGAATATTACGCCGACTTAGCTCTGTGGTAGCGTGTCTGCCTCTAGACTAGCCGGCCCGGGTTCGATTCCCGGTGGGGTCATAAATTGTCTTGTAATATTTCTACCTCGGGACTAGGAGAGATGGCGGTGCACAACTTCTAATCACTAAATTGTGCACCAATATACCTGGGTTAAATCCCAAATCTCTCCTCAGTGCATATGAAGGGAAGGCATAATTATGTCACTGTCGATAGTGATTCGTCCGTCGGATGGGGACGTTAAGCCTGGCGGCCCCCTTGATGCTATTCGACAGGAGTAGGCTACGTACCGGCACCGGATTTCCTCTTCTCCCTTTCTCACCTTCAGCGTCATCCTCACTCATTCCCTACACTACACTTAACCTCCGCAGTATGCGGAACCCGAATCACGCAAAGTGAAGTGGGTAGGCATTAGACACACACATACTGAATATTACAGTACTTACTTACTTATGTATTAAGTTCTGTTAAAAAAAAAACTACACATGATGTATCATAATATCTGGGACCACGTCACCAGATTATAAGAGACACCATAACCATGGGTCCCACTGTACCTCGTTTCCGAGTTGTGTACTAGTGCAGCCTTTCTCAAACTGAGTCGCGACCGACTGTTGGGTCAAGGGCGATGTATTGGTGAGTCGCGGAACGATCCGTCAGGTCTAAAAAACATTTTTTAAAAGTTATTATTATCAACATTCAATTAACTTCTCAGCTTGCAGTGATCATGTCATGATAGTTGTAAATCTGTCTGCTTTCAGTGAACTTGGGATAAAACAAAACCTGCAACAATGGGAGATACGAGTGCATTCGCTCTTTTTAATTTAATTTAGATCTGTCTCAGTATATTTTTATTATGTAATTCTGAAGTCAACAATGGGTTTTAATCAGCTTCAAATTTAAATCCAATAATGGGGTGTTGGGCTCTCATTCAATTACAGTAAAACAAAAATAATGTCAAATAGAACGCCAACACCAATCTCATTACAAGGAACAGAGATAGAACACGCGGACGATTACATCTACCTAGGGCAGACTGTCTCACTTAACTAAGGGATGGAGAAAGAAAAACAAAGGAGAATAACACAATCCTGGAAAGCCTTCTGGGCGCTAAAGTTTATACTCCTTGACAGGTCCATAAACCGCAAAATCAGACTAGAGGCTCGTAACTCCTGTGTATTCCCGGTGCTAACATACGGTTGCTAAACCTGGGCCCTCACAGAGAGGCAAAAGACGAACATCGAAATATGCCAAAGGAAAATGGAGAGGAAGATAGTTGGCGTTTCACTGAAAGACAAGGTCTCCAACGCGGCACTGCAGAAAATTACAGCTTCTGAGAACATCACACAAAAAGCCCTCATAACGAAGTGGAAGTGGGGTGGTCATGTAGCAAGACAACAACAAGGCAGATGGGCGCGAGAAACCACCATGTGGGACCCCTACATAGGAAGGAGAACACAAGGCAGGCCAAGAAGAAGATGGGTAGATACATTCAAGCAGCAGCTGGGAGGGAACTGGTCAACCATCGCCCGCAACAGGAACGAGTGGAGACAGATAGTGAACAAACTCATATAGAACTAAAATTTGACAAACTCTAGTGTATCTCACATAGTGAATGTGAATGTAAATAGCTTATCATGTGAACCACACCAACCGAGCTTCCCCTCCTATAGGAGGCCCTAGCCCTTCATGGGACACAGTGGCTTCATTCATTCATTCATTCATTCATTCAATGGGGAATAAAACGTTACCACTAATAAAATTAAAATTTTCCATTCTGTTGTGTATTTCTTCTTGTACTTGTGATTTTATATAAAATTACTTTGCGCGATGTGTGGACAGCACAGTGGTGATTTTGCGCGTGTTCGTGAAGTGGCACCAGATGTGATTTGGGTACACTGCTTTATTCACAGGGAAGCATTGGCTATTGATGTGAAAACAGTTTTCGACACTGCAGTTAAAGTGATAAACTTCATAAAAGCTCGCCCATTGAATGTGAGACTTCTTTCTGTGCTTTGCGACGAAATTGATAGTGAACATAAGCACCTTCTGCTGCACACAGAAGTGTGCTGGCTTTCATGGAGTCCTTGTAAGACTTTTCGAGCTTAGGCAAGAAGTTTTACTTATTTTTTAATGATTCTAAAAATGAGTGCGTTTTTTTTTTTTTTAGATAACAATTGGCTGGCAACATTGGCTTATATGGCAGATATATTTTCGAAACTAAAGGAACTGAATTTGTCCCTTCATGGCCCAACCATCACTGTGTTCAAAGCTTATGATAAAGTCAAGTAATTCCAGAAAGAGATCAATCTGTGGTTAGAGTACGTCAAAAGTAATAATTTTTCTGCCTTTCAAACCTTACATTATAATCTAGGTGAGAATTAGTTTTCCTTACTTCTGATTTTTGTGATTCTGCAGTATCCCATATCTCTGCTCTCATTAATGAGATTGAAAATTATTTTCCAGAAAATTACAGTGAATTCAATTGGATTCGCCACCCATTCCTATATTTCGAAAATTCAAACTTGTCAGTCAAACTTTATAAGATAACTGTTGTGCAATATAAGCTGTGAAAACTAAATCTTTGCACTCAGATATAACAACTTTTTAGACACCACTGCCACCGGATATAACCACTGCCACCGGGTATATATCCATTGTAGTGTGAATAAATACATACATCATAAAGGCGTGAAAATCCTGAACTTTTCAATGGGGCATTAAATTTGCTCATCCCGCTCGCAACATCATATCTTTGTGAAAAGGAATTTTCCTCTTTAGTTCATGTGAAAAGCAAATACAGAAAGAAATGTGATGCACACTCTGATTTACTACTCAAGTCAACTGCTCTTGTACCCAACATACACCAGCTTATGCACACACGACAGGCCCATCCATCATATTAATTCGGTGAGTACAAAATATTTTGATCTAAATGAGGGGTTAGAAAGCAATGGTGGATCATTAATGTTTAGGTGAGGGGTTTGGACTTTTTCCATTGCTGGTTGTCACAATCAAAAATTAAGACACAACGTTTCGAAGGGTGGTTCTCCCTTCGTCTTCAGGTGGAAGGAAAGAGAGAAAGGAAAAAACCTACTGTTGGGATCGTTACGTACAGCTATTCTGTATGACTGATCGATTGATTCCTGGCTTCGGTGGAGATTCTAATTAAGAAAAACCCTAAGTCGTTAGCAGTATGTTGGCACTAAACCAAACGGAATAAAAAAGATGGGCGTGAAGTGGCTAAAAAATTGATGAAAGACACATAAAAGGAAGGGGCGAGGAACTAAAAAAAATGAACAAGTGTTATGATACTTCGATAGAAAATAAAAGAAGGTAAAAAAGGAAAAACTAGTAACAAAGGACATGATGGTAGGTGGCAGTAGTAGTTTTTTTATCATGTCCTTTGTTACTAGTTTTTTCCTTTTTTACCTTCTTTTACTTTCTATCGAGGTGTCATAACACTTGTTCATTTTTTTAGTTCCCCGCCCTCTCCTTTTGTGTGTCTTTCATCAATTTTTTAGCCACTTCACGCCTATCTTTTTTATTCCGTTTGGTTTAGTGCCAACATACTGCTAACGACTTCGGGTTTTTCTTAATTAGAATCTCCACCGAAGCCAGGAATCAATCGATCAGTCATACAGAATAGCTGTACGTAACGATCCCAACAGTAGGTTTTTTCCTTTCTCTCCTTCCTTCCACCTGAAGACGAAGAGAGAACTACCCTTCGAAACGTTGTCTTAATTTTTGATTGTGACAACCAGCAACGGAAAAAGTCCAAACCCCTCACCTAAACATTACAAAATATTTTAACAAAATTTCAACATGTGCTGAATTAGAGTAACATAATATTTTTAATTAACATAGCCTACAACCATACAGTATTTTCTTCTTCTTCTTCTTCTTCTTCTTCTTCTTCTTCAATGATTAGAATGTACTAATTTAACTTATGGATCGCGAAGTTTAATATCTTTCAAGGTGGGGCCCGGGCTTCAAAAGTTAGAGAATCACTAAATTAAGTTAGTGGATGTTGGCAAGTAGTGGGGATGCGAGGTTTGCTGTATTGCAGAGGCACGCAAGCATTGGCATTGCTTGGAGTTCGACTGCCGCCTGCTCATGCAGCCACACCATTTCGTATCATTTCAGCTATTGACTGTGTAGGTCTATGTAGTATGTGGGCTATTCCAGATTATACGTTCAACAAGAACAGTTGGTACGGAGTTATGGGCTGACGTGAGAATATGGATTACTCAAACTAGGAAATGGCAGATATGCATTTGGTGTAGAGACTCGCCGAATGTAACATTTCCTAATGGCCTGTACGATCCCCAGACTTAAGTCTAAGGATTTTTATTTGTGGGGGGTCATTTGAAAGAACGCTAAATAACCTAAGATGTTGATAAAGCGCCGTAAAATAACCTATTGAAAGAAAGAACTTGTTTATTTATAATCCAATCCCATTGATGTACTTGTCAGCGGATACAGGATGGCTGCCAACGAATGCAGTAGACATCTGGTACTTTTGAAAAAGTGCTAGATTCTATAAGACGACTGCATGCTTTCATTCAAGCCACGAGTCGTCATTTGAAGCATCTCCTGCATCACCATTACTGCAACCAGTGTTACCAGAAACTTCACATTGATTTTCCCACAAAGAAGTATAAAATTTCCCACACAACTGAGATTTTCCCCACAACCAAAATATACACCTATGCACACTGGTTTACGTTCGGTGCGAAGTAAATAAACATACAGTAATTATATGTATAGCTCACGACAGGAAGAACTTGGCTGTGAGATCGAACTGCGCATGTGCGGGCTTGGTTAATAAAAACCTAATCTAACCAAACCTAACCTTCGTATATGCAAGATGTGTAACGGAGTATGAAAGAAACTTTATTTTATCTGGAATGTGCACTCTGAAATAAATCGAGCCAGATCACGTTGGCATTGCATGAGAAGTCCGAGCGTGCGCAGTTTGATCTCATAGCCAAGTTGTTCCTGTCACGAGCACCTGCTCTAATAACAGGTCTATAACTTCTATTTGTTTATACCTGTAACTATGTAAATAAAACTATTATCACTCAAAAATCTAATACAAAACATGAAACGTGAAGCCTCAGATGGGTGTTGGTCACCTTGGATGAACAACAGTGCAGTCCTTTCGCTTGAAAAGTGGACCGTATTACAGCAACTCCGCCGAGAGCTTCATCACCTATTCTACAATTGAGGACTGTTTTTGAAAAACTTGCTAACTGAAAAAACTAAATTTTACAGGAGAGACAAAACACTGTAGTAAGCAAAATTTTGCTATAACTCTCACATAGCAGAAAGCAAGTTTTGGAAAAACGATCACACTTTGACACACTACAATGAAGAGAAATAATCATATTTTACTAAGACGCCTTTAACATCATGTAGAGGCCTGCGTTATGTTAACGAATTCATCAAAATCTCAATTTTGCAAATTTTTCAGTTAGCAAGTTTTGCAAAAACGGTCCTCAATTTTTCTCTGTTTATCTATTTCAGCATTATTTTATTCGTGTCTAAATTTCCCACATTTTTTACACGTTTTCTGTTTTTCTTTTTCCCCACAAGTCAAACTTTCTGCTTATTTTTCCCCTCGTCTTTGGGTAATTTCCCACAATCTGACAACACTGACTGCAACAGAACTGGAACGATAACTCGGAATCGCGGTACAATGTATGTCCAATCGCATGTTCATGTAGAGTTATTCGCTGGTGACGTGAGTCCCCTATATTACGATACATCCTGTATATCGGTACACGAAATGAATAAAAATAGCTGATTTTTTGCGGAAAAATTACATGGAATATGCTAATGGTGTTCACACTTCAATAAAATTAGGCCTATATTTGTAGTCACATATTTTACGGAAAACGAAATACGGATTAATTCTGAATTTTCTATCACCATCATCTTCACGTGTTGGGCCTGCTAATGTGTTCCGGATCAGTGTTACGCCACTTTCTCGACATTTCTGAAATTTCTTCTACATTATAGCAGATATCTTCATGAACTGCTTTTGTAAGGCGACCAGTGTTTATTCTTTCCGGATGTTCGCTCTATTTTTAGTTTTATATTTTATTATCTGTTCATGGAGAGGTTGAAGTTCCAGTAATTTCCTTCTTTCTTCATTTCTAATATGGTCCAGTCATAAGCACCATTTTATTGCAGGTAAAATTTCATTTCTGAGGACTGTATTGTAGTGCCGAACGGTGGGTTTGAAAGTGGAGGAGGCCAAGACGTGACTGATGAGATTCTGTATTATATGTATTAAAAATATAGGACCTGTCACTTATTTCATTACCAAACTCAGGATTTTTAAGTTTTGAAAAACTAAAATGAGGTTTTTTAACCTATGTCTTAGAATTTTAAGTCTTATATTTAGGAATTTGTAGAATCACATGATTGTGCCTCATCTGACTCTGACATACGTCTTTTCTTTTAAAATGTGTTATATGTTTCTGCTGTCCTCTGTATACATTGTCGTCGCATTGTAAGGCTTTCCTTTCAAAGGATGCCGCCTCCAATGAGGTACTTACAGTGCAATGAATGGCAATATTATTTCAGCGAGATCCACTGTTTAAAGTTTAAAATATAGAATGAAGATAATTACATAGATTAAATACAACGGATTAGGTCTCTTTAAGTTCTGTCAAGCAAAATAGGCCATTTTAGGTCGTAAACTGTGAATTACATCCTTTTAGGTTCTGTAAAATTTGAGCATTTTTATCGTTGTTATTATGTTTGCAAAACGGCTTTTTACTGGGTGGAAATAAATCATTATTTTCAGAGATGTAAATGTGATTTGGGGTAAATCACATTATTTTCCTATTTCACCTTTTTTAAGTTGTTTCCTACTAATTCAATAATACCGGTAAATGTCTTTTTTTGTCATTTTAAAGCAATATTTCTAGTTTAAATGCATTTTTTTAAATTAATTTTAATGTAATGTGTATGAAATTCAAAGATATGAAATAATGACTCATTTTACTAAGAATAGTAAGTAAAAGTAATTTATTTCGGTGCTTAATCTCCTAATAATCGTGCTTTATTTGTGTAACATGAATAATGATCCGAGAATCCACAATAACTAAAATGTCATTTCTTCACGATACCAACAATCAGCTTTATAATTTTAAATATTAAACCCGTTCTCATAGAAGCTATCAAACAGCATTTTGAATTGTTTTCCTTCATATTTTCGAATCTTACTGTTACAATTTTGTGCTACACGTGTTTATTATGGTAAGAAAAGAAATTTGAGTGAGGATCAATCAGTTACTGTATTTTCGGGTGTCAGAAAGTTTAAGATCGGTTAGCTAGAATGCCTAAATTCAGTAAACCGTTGAAAAGTAAACGTCACACTTACGTTAGTGAATTGGTGCCAATGTGTTTTCAACCGACGAGTCAGTTTTGTTATGTAAGGTTTGTGAAAATGCAGTGAATCACGAAAAAAAAGTATTTTGTAAGTCAACATGTGTCAACTACGAAGTAAAAATGTGAGTTATGTTGATATAATTTAAATTTAAATTTATTGCTATATTGCTGTTATTTCCGGCGTGACTCCGCCTCTTTGCTTACGTCTTAGAAAGTGAAATCTCTATAAAGTCTAGGTAGGTAGTACCGTTCGCCATTTTTGTTCTTACGTTGCCGAGCTACCATACGAGGAATCTATTTGCCACACTGTTAAACATTATCATGTCGTAGCTCCTATGATAATAAATCAAATTCAATGTAATTCAGCAAATAATTGAGCGGCAAATAACGTCTTCATGTGCTTTCTGCGAACGCCAACGAAAGAGCTAAAATGGCAGGCGATTATATTAAGTATTTATCGAGCCTTAAGAAATGAATCAGCGAATCACAAGACGCATACGTTTAAATGTAGCCGACCTGCAACACGATTGGCTACCGGAAATTAGAGCGACGGGACTATGAAATTTATAATGTCATTTTTCAAAATTTATTGCGCCTTTTTTACGTGTCTGTTGCCTTTTTGCCTGCCCATTTTAACTGTTATAAATGCCTAATCAGCCGGGCTCTACTCATCACTATTACATACTTGTACCACAGTCTAGTTCTAGTATATACAATCATGAAGCTCAATACGTAGTAAATATGCATCCATATATAGTTGCTAACCACTAGCATCGCGAATATAGTCTCATTACAGACAATGCGAAATAGTACCCGCACAGTCTATTGTTCCTAGCACCCTCACAACTCAAGCTTCATGACTGTATAGCCTACACTAGACTGTGCTTGTACAACAAATTCAGTCGATGATCCTCTTCTTCCGCAACAACAGTTGAGTTCAGTGTTTTCAGAATTTTGGAAGCAATGTAAATGCATCATACTGAATTCTAAATTTCAGTATGGAGTTTTGACTCTAGAAAATTAGCATCTGTTGATTCAGATGAGATGTTGAATGTGTAATATTATTCCACTGATGGCCACCGGACGCTAAAGGGAAAAGAGAGAGAAATCAATTTATTCAATACACACGGTCTGGTGCGTTGATGGGTGATACTGATAGAATGCCGCCCAACTGGGAGAACAAATATCACTCTCACAGTTGGCATTTTGATTTTAATTTCAGTTCTCCATTAACTTCATTAAACTTGTTTTAGTCGGTTAAAGGCGTTGTATCGACAATTAGGTTATTTAGCTCGGCGGAATTGGCGATATCAAAAGAGTATTTGGCGATAAGAGGCCGAGGATTCGCGACTTCATTATACTAAATGCTGCTATTCGGTGCTATTATGGTCCTGCGTCTGACATGTTTGTTCCCGTACTAACTTTCATCATTTTATTAATGTTTAATGTAGGACATTCGTTATCTCGTGAAGCCGAATGCATGCTTGCGCCGTAGCATGTAGTGAAACCTTATAGTGTGGGTAAATGAGATAGCTAGCTGCAAGTGAAAACGTAGCGACAGAGTAAAGCTATCCTATACACTTTATTGTTCCCTTCACGCGCAGATAGGTTCAACGAGATAACGAATGGCCTATATTTCGAATAATTTTCTTACTTAATAATTTCAGACTAGAGGTTGGACGCCTTCATATAAGCAAGTATTAATGCGTAGGTTCGACGATGTGTGGAAGCTAAGATTGTGGTTTCCAATCTCGTCTATTATATTGTAACTTATATAGAACAATGTGACTTTTATTTCCATCTTTAACCACACAGCCGTCAACAATGTGTATTCTACTCAATATAGTAGTTGTTATTACACTCCTTACAGCGACAATGACAATTCACGTGTATTATTCAGAAGAACAAAAATGTACTCTTAATTTAAACTAATGTCCACAAAGCACTATGTGCTGAACAAAATTGTCACTTCTCAGTTAACAGTTCGTTCGCCTTGGCTCGTTCTTCTAGCTCACTCACTCAAGTTCACTGTACGTCGAACCCAAGCCTTCCAGATATAGTTCACTACACTTTGAACCCAAGCCTCCGGATACGTCGCACTCGCCTGGATACTGCCACAGTTACAGACTCACTCAAGTTTACTGCATATCGAACTCAGGTCCACTTCACTGCTGTCCAAGAATTGAAGGCTGACTGAAGACTAACTGCCTAAAACTGCTCGCGCTTTTATTACGAGTACTAAACCATAACATCCCGAAACTTCGACCCGCTTGGCTTACAGAATCTTCGGGAGAGAATTGCTTCCAGATGTTTCCTATGCTCTCTCCGCTCCGCGTCGTCCCGTAGTTTTCCTTCCCCTCGCCCCGTACCGCGCTTCAGCGCCTACCGAAGCTTGAGTTTCGTTTCTCTGCGCCTTTTTTCTCGCTGGATGCGCGCGCACACTCCCGAGGCAACTAGAATCTTCCAGCACGGTTGCCACAACGTGTGCGTTATCACTAGACATCGGATTTTTAGGCACTAAAAATTGCAGTTTTAGGCGCCTAAAATAAGCTCAACATTTGTAAAATTAGGCTCTATTTTAATGAAAATAGGCATTTTAGGCACATCAAGGTATCATACTTATTTCTTTCACTGAAATTTTTAGTTATACACTAAAATACGCACAAATAGTATGTTTAAACATTAAAAAAGAATACTATATTATATTTATAAACAGAGCTGCACAAATTTAATATATTGAAACTAATGAAATAATGATTATTGATATCAAGATTACTCATTTTAAGTTATTGAAATTCAGTTCCGTGCTCAGACTTTATTATAATTATCTGCACAGTACACCACCAGAATTTTTTCTAAATTCTCCACAGTTAACCTTCGCCTTTTGTCACTGAGAATCATTTTGAAAGCAGAAAAACTTCTTTCAACCGAAACTGATGTGAGAGGCGCAAATTTTAAATTAGGTACAATAGAAACATCAATACTTACTGGAACATTTACACTTTCCCCCGATATCACTCTTGATACTTTTTCCAACAATGAAAATCCTACATTCTTATTTAATACGTTGTCCCACTTATTTTTAACTTTTTTCCCAGTTTCGCCCAAAGCAGAATGTATGTTCACTTGAGCTTCCTTTACTATTGCTATTTGGCTACAAAGAGATTGTTTTTCACGTTGTAATTGTTCAATGCTTGCAGGTATGAAAGAAAAGTTTGATGTTATGTAGGCAATATCGTTTTTCACTCGTGAGTCATTCAGACAATCTTTCACTGCTTTCACACACGCTGCACTATCAGTTTCAGGTAATTTATCAATAACTGTGACCACTTCTTTAAAATACTTAGAATAATACACCACTGACTGAATCCAGGTTCCCCATCGTGTAACAACCGGCTGAGGTGGGAGTGGGATATCTGGAAAGTTCTTTCTGAATATTGAAATCCTGGATGGGGCTTTACAAAAACATTTTTTTGTGTTAGAAATAAACGAATTGACAAGAGGAAATTCATTCCGGATTGTTACAGAAACCCTGTGAAGGCCATGTGCTAGACAGGTTACATGCGTGAGGTTAGGATAAAATGTTTTAAGAAGTGGAGCTGCAGCAACCATGTATGAGGCAGCATCAGTACAAAACAACAGAACTTTAGAATCGTCTATATTACCTGAGTATAAAGACTGCAGGCCTTTATTTACAAAATAAGCAATGGCTTGGCTATTCACTTTCGAAAGTTCCTTAACACATACGAGGTGTGGAATCGAAGGTCCATCAGGACTAAGTTTTCCTACTACCATATTTGCTATATACCTATTCATAGGATCTGAGGTTTCATCCACAGAGACCCATATGTAAGAATCACCTATATCCTCCCGAATGAAAGCTAAAGTTTCATTGTATATTCTGTCTAAGTAATTTTTTCTTAGGGTCGACTCAGATGGGATATTTTGTTTGCAGTATTTTTGTAAAAACTGTCTTAAAACCGGATTTTTGAATTGCATTCCAGGGAATGTTAGCAGCAACAAACGCTCTGGTTAAATCAGCATAGAAATTGCTGCTGAGATTGGATGAAGTAGGCTGTGTTAGTAAAGTTTGTTGCAGTTGATTTTTCTGCTGAGCTTTAGCCTTATGAGCCACTCCTTGCACATGCTGCTTTAGGTGGCACTTCTTTTCTTGCGAAATCTAAAAATGTAAAGTAAACTGAATTAAAATAAAATCCTAATTGTTGTATTGCCGTATTTCTATCACAAAGTTAGTGGGTTCGAACAATCAAAATTTTAATGACCTGCAAATACTTTAATTATCGGAATTTAAAAGGTTAAAGTGTAGTGGTCTTAAAAAGAATTATACCTCAGGATAGCTCAGTCAATGTATAAATATTATAGGCCTACTCATTAAAATTAATAGAATTTATATATTTCAACTATTGTTACATACCTGTTTGCTACAAATCTTGCAGAATATTATTTTTCCATCATAAGTGAATTTTGAATATTCTGTTAGCCATTGCCGGATCAATGTAGATTTTGCACTTATATTTTTCGGCATTATCGCGTTAAACTTCACAGGAAAACGTCCTACCGCTCAAAACTTCTCAACACAAATAAGGTGAGGGAAAGAGCAACTGTTAACGAGCATTCAAATGAACCGTTGTTATTGAGATTCAATTGGACAAAAATACAAAGTTCCACTTATTGTTGCATTTCCTGGTAGTGTTAACACTAGGAGGGCCATTCTTTTAAATATTTTTTAACGGTTTACCCTACTAATTCGCAGTTTTACGACTTTTCATAAATATTTCAAAAACTCTCTTTCTCCAAAAATTCTGATTTTATGACACTCTGAAGGGCAGTACAGCTAATCGGTTTCAGACCGAAAACAGTCATTTTTATAGCATAGTATATCTCTGAATCGGTAGCAGCACATGTTGTGATTGTTGCCTGCTTCAAAACTAAGGTTGGTTCTTTGTCGGCATTGATGCCTCCAAATGCGAAACTTTACAGTGGGTTAGGCATTTTTAGGCGAATATTAACAAATTAGGCTCTAATAACCGTTTTAGGGCATTTTAGGGCACTATAAAACTCTTTGAATACCTTTCAATTTCCATGAAACACAAATATTAATAATTATTTTTACTTTTCTCCAGAAGAAACAAAATAGGCATTTGCCCTAGAATCCTATGTCTGGTTATCACTGTGATGTTCTCTGATGCCTTATGTGAAGATGTTGTGCTAATCCTACAGCAAGAATATGACAAATTTTCTGTCTATATTCATTCATTCATTCATTCATTCATTCATTCATTCATTCATTTATTCATTCTTTCATTCATTCATTCATTCATTCATTCATTCATTCTTTCATTCATTCATTCATTCATTCATTCATTCATTCATTCATTCATTCATTCATTCATTCATTCATTCATTCATTCATTCATTCATTCATTCATTCATTCATTCACAGTTTTCTGCCGAAGGGCAGGTCTTTCGCTGCAAACCTAGCATTCTCCTATCTTTTCCATTTTATACCTTTCTTTTAGTACCTGCTCACTATCCATATATCTTAATGTCGTCTATCATCAGATATCATCTTCTGCCCCGAACTTTTCTTCTGTTCACTATCCCCTTTCAGTGCATAGAAGGTTAAAAAAAAAACAAACGGGATAAACAAGCATAGCCATGAGCAGGCTTAGGATCCGAGACAACTTAAGAATGAAGTGAAGTTACAATGCAACGGAATACAGATGGAGTGAGGTGGCGCATTGAGTTTTGTTTACCTGTGCATTAGTGTACAATTCGGTTCGTGATAGAGGTAAAATTTTCTTCCGTCTCTCCCTACGAAACGAACTCAGGCAATCACAGTGCATTTTCAATTCATAGTGAACAGTATAGGCCTATACGAGTACATGGTTGTTCATTGTAACGCTAACGCCTTCAACGTCGCCAAGGGACATGAAAACTTGTGAGGTGTGTATCCTACTTCATTTTCCACAGTCACTAGATTGTACTATTAACAGTAGAATATAGCGAATAACATTGTCGTCGTTGTTTACATTCACAGCATATCTACTCTGTTCAAGGAACTCTTTAGTCAAGTTGTGCGTATATTAGTTGCTAAAGTGTCTCGGATCCTAAGCCTGGTCATGAGATAGAAATCTTAGAAAGGAAGGTTATACTCCGAATAGGGGATGGTAATATGACATTAGAATCGCAATTTGTTAAAAGGGCATCAGTCACAATTTCATTAATTTTGCAGTCTCTAGTAAGGCTCATTTGAAAGTGTTGTGTTAACAATTATGACAGGAAAAATATTACCTGCTAATGAACACCATGTGCATCACATAAGCACGGAAAAATACAACCAGAGGCTGAATTAGTCCAGTGGTTCCAGGTGATATAAATTGCAAAATAACTTTATTTTGCTTGATTCCTGGTCTGCGTATAAAAATTTGAATCCTTTAGAGCAAACTATCCGTCCTTAAAAGTGTGTGACATTGCAATTCATATCACCTGGAACCACTGGACTAATTCAGCCTCTGGATGCATTTTTTTCCGTGCCTATAAAACATTATCGCACCATCTGCAGCTACGCCTTAAAGGATACTCAGTTTCACGATAAACTCCAGGACAGATTGTTTCGCATTCGGTTGCATGTCATCACATTCCGTCAGTTCTCGTCATCACGTTATACCAATATGATTCTATATGCATTCTTTAAGAGTGGATACCTAGCTGAATGTCTGAACGGTTTATAACTCCCAAGACGTTTACCTTCGATCTTGATGGTGCGAACCCTTGTAATTACTGTGGCGCGTCATTTTTCGTTCGGTGTTCATGGTGCAAGTTATTGGTTTGTTGTGAACATTTCTAGAATATCTCATAGGGAGTTGATAATCTGCACCTCCCAGACAATCATTTTCTGTCACATTCCTGATTCACATGGTGGTTATTAGCAGCTAATATTTTCCTATCATAATATTATTAACACAACACTTTCAAATGAGCCTTACTAGAGACTGCACTTGCGACCTCGTACTCAAGGGGTTCCTTGTAAGACATGTTCTGTTCTGTTATCTTCAGTAAACTACAATAAGATTTCTGCATATCGTCGTTGAATTTATGAAACCTCCTATATGACAGTACATAAAAGAATTTTTCAGAAGGAAGCCCAAATTAATTAAATATCAATAGGCCTAATCTGACCCTCAATAAGGTAATTTATGTTCACCATATTGACTAATGTTTTCTACCGAATTACTTCATATTATTATGTAGGCCCATTGATTTTCAGTCAATTCTTTCTTCCTCCTGATAAATTATGTTGTGTACTGTCACATAGGGGGTTTCATAAAATATACGATATATTTCCAAGTAAACACTCATATAGTAGCGAACAGCCAGCAGACTCGAAATTTCAAATTTTGGAAAATGAATAGATAATGTAATTTCTTTTTACTCGTAGCATAAAATACTATATATTTTGAGATTGCACCGAAATAAACATTTCAGAAACCTAATGCCGAAAATAGTTGTTTTTGGCATGCTGCTTGCTTTCCTGTCTACATCAAATTTTCTAAATTATTGGACGAATTTTGTTTACATTAATTTATTAGAACTACGTGCTTTGAGTCGTATACAATATGGTAACATAATTTCTGTATGCATTGGATTCGTCATAATTTCTTCAGATCCGTTCATTAAATCATATCATCAATAACTATTTTAGTTATTATCGATTTCTGCCCTTTCTAGTTTTAATTATGAAGCGCATTTGGATGAAAGTGATATTTTCTTGATAATAGGAGAGTAGAAATTGAATACTAGTTATGTTTTCCTAATTTGTTATTTAATAAAATTGAGAAAAGAGACTTGAAGAATAAGGCTAGCGTATAAATAGGCTTAAAGATAAAGTTATGGTTTATTTAACGACGCTCGCAACTGCAGAGGTTATATCAGCGTCGCCGGATGTGCCGGAATTTTGTCCCGCAGGAGTTCTTTTACATGCCAGTAAATCTACTGACATGAGCCTGTCGCATTTAAGCACACCTAAATGCCATCGACCTGGCCCGGGATCGAACCCGCAACCTTGGGCATAGAAGGCCAGCGCTATACCAACTCGCCAACCAGGTCGACTAATAGGCGTAAATCTGAAGTACTTTAGAAAATACCTACTTATGTGCAATCAAACGAAAAGTTCTTTAGTTTTGGTAACAGACATGCAGACATTGCTGACCATCATGTTTTGTGATTCTATTCTAAAATTGGTGTCCAAAAAGCTCTCGCCGCAGAAATCCTATAAAATTTATATTTAAAAGCAAAATGCTACATTGTTGTCCACTGAAGATGAGGGTTTGTGAGTTATGCAAATTATGTACGTACTATATAGAAAACATTTCCTATCTCAGTTTTTGTTCACCAGACATTCGAATTGGATCTACAGAAATTGGAATTTAAATCTGGTTAATTTTATTGCGTCCTATAGCTTATGTTTCCTGATCACCACAGGTAATCTCGAATTTTCGATTGGTGGATCGAAGAGAGTTATTAATTATGTTTATTAAATTATTTGGTTATTGCCTTGTTACATCACCACACGAGAAATGATAAAATAAAACAGTTGATTAACATTTAAATCCAAAACTGAACAGTCTCTTATTGCGGTTGTTTAACAAATGTGAACAAATATTTTGTTAAGACGTCCTTTTCCCTGTAAAATGACGAAATGTTTAAAGACCAATGTATGTCAGATTTACCTATTTTAGAAATTGTAAAGTTGAAACATCCGCATAGGTAGAGTAAGATATCCCCTTGTTATATTACGGAGACGCATAGGAGATGGAATTAAGATACCATTTGGGTGCACGCGACAGAGACAAGCGACCGAGACAGGCGACAGAGGCAGGAGAAGGAGACATCTCTCGCTAAATTAATATTGCGACCCAGACAAGCGACAGGCGAAAGCGACACAATAACTCTCTCTGTATTCCAGAAGAGTTTGTTCAGAAAATACGTGCAAATATTCTGTGAAATATGAATGCAAAAGTGTTTAATTTCTCAGCAATATCCCTCCAGATGTTATCACGGGTATTCCCATCCTTGTACAACTCGACCTCTGGATCAAACAATGGTGGGTTTTCTGCTACTAATTCTACCAATTGTCCGTCTTCTTCGCCAGTGAATTTAATTTCTGACATTTTGGACAGGTATTTTACACCACAAAAAACGGGCTGCATAAGACTGTCGCGAGAGACTACTGGTCCGAAAGCGGTCTCGTGCGCTTTGTCTCGGTCGTCCGTCTCGGTCGCTTGTCTCTGTCTCGCGCTCTCAAATGTACTTCATATAATTCTATAGGAAGCAGACAGAAGGCGACTAGTCTCGGTCTCTCGTCTGTGTCGCCTATCTCGGTCGCTTGTCTCTGTCGCGTGCACCCAAATGGTACCTTAGCTGCTTAGTTTCATGGGCTCTGCTCTAGAATGAACCGGTATGACCGACATCACGCTCCTACCGTTTTTAACCCCCGAAAGACCCGGTAGATTCAATTTGAGGGGGAAATGTGTGGATTCTAAAGCGCCGTTCTGGAAGATGTGGCAACAACATCGCCCTAAAAAGCATAAGATATGGGATAATGATGAATGTTATGTTTTATTTAACGACGCTCGCAACTGCAGAGGTTATATTAGCGTCGCCGGATGTGCCGGAATTTTGTCCCGCAGGAGTTGATGATGATGATGATGATGATGATGATGATGATGATGATGATGATACTAGCGATAATTTTGCTGTTCTTCAGTTTTATAATGATGATTTCTTTTAAATGAAATGAGTAACAGAATAAAGCAGTTTCAATTGTAATAATTGTTTTAGAATAAATTAAAACATGTTGCAAATTTGTTGAAATCTCTATAATTTTGTCCTTTTTAATGGCCTAGAAAAGTCAATGTATATAAAATGCTTCATAAAAGGTGAAAACAGATTATAGAAGAGGCAGAGATAAAAGGCAGGGAAAATTAATTCTGTTTCATAAATACTGAAAACTTTTATCTCCAGGTAAATCTGGACTAGATTCAATTCGTACCTTATAGTCTATATTTTGAAAATAGAAATTTATATCCAAACCTCGAAGTGAATTATCTGTACCATCACAGCCCTTTCATCTCTTATTTACGTGAATCAAAGTGCACGTTAAATCCATTTTTCCATCATAGAGGGAGAAAATTCCCATATGTTAGTAGAGTAGCTGTAATGCACATTGAGGTTAATCATGGAAATCCGATTTGAATCAAGCAGAACGGCGATAAATCCCCCTTTGTTGACGTTTTGTCCTCTGAACTACTTCAGTACTTGGACGCTCTGATATAATTGCAATATTTGGCACAGACGGCACTGTATTGCTAACCTAGGTCCATTCATACACAGTCGGCATATTGCCCGTGTCAAATTAATTTATCATTGCTCCATTGTTAATCTGACTGCAACTGGAACACCAAACGCTGTTCTATATGGCTTACTGTTCTGTAATTGAAATTGTTTCAACATCCTTATCCTGCCTGTTCCTTTGCGGTGTCTAGGATATCACTTTTCATTTATCTATACACTACCTTCATCTAAGACAAATGGATCAATATTAATGGACAAACATTCATAGCACAGAAGCCACGACAATGGCTTTCTTACGCCATTGCAGCTGCGTGTTTTAATCGTTGGGAACTTTCAGTTTAGGCTACGAATTATACAAACAGGATATTGTGCGAAAACACAATTTCGAGTTCTCCACAGCAGCACATGTACTTTACGTCCGTGATGCATGGAACGTGACTATCACATACCTTCAGTACTTAACGCTCGTAATTAGTAAGTTACTGTACTATAGGTCTAGGCATTTATTTGTTTAGTTCAAATGAAATTCTTTCGAGGCAACAAGAGTTTCGGAATGTTGTCGCTTTAAAGGTAGTGGAAACGACAGTTAAGAAAAGCGAATTATGAAAGAAAGAGACATCCAAAAGTGATCACCGGGCTGTTCAATGTTAGAGAAGGCCGTATGGCCTTAACTGTCAGGTTAAATAAACCATTATTATTATTATTATTATTATTATTATTATTATTATTATTATTATTATTATTATTATAGATACCTTATTATTTGCAGATGATATTGTGTTTATGGCAACTTCAGAAGATAATTTACAACGTTTGGTTTACAACTTTAATCAAATGGCAGAAAGTTTCAATATGGACATTTCAACTGACAAATCTAAGTGATGGCTTTTTTAGGAAAGGAACCAGTCCGTAGCAAAATTTGCATCAATCATAAGATCATCGAACAGGTTAAAAATTTTAGTTATCTCGGTTACCAAATTTCATATGAAGAAGAAAATGATTTGAATGAGAAAATTATTAAATTCAACAGAGCAATGGGGATAATTTAATCAGATATTGAAATCAACCTTAGTACAAAAATACACGCGCACCAGAATTTATAAAACATTGGACAGAACTATACTCTGTTTTGGTAGTGAAGCTTGGACGATTCGTAATATTGATTCACAAAGATTAACGGCGGCAGAAATGAGATTTATTCGTCGTACAGCGGGATACACGAGAATGGATCACATTAGAAATTTTGACATTATGAGAGAACTGGAGATTGAACCGATTATGGTATACCTACAGAAATACTCACAAAACTGGAGATCACATGTCATCAGAATGCCTCGTTCTAGAATTCCGCACCAAATTTTAAATTACCATCCTGTGGGCAGGAGATCCATGGGCAGATCGTTCAAGTCTTGGCAAGAGACCGTAACGGGCCACTAGGCCCAATACATGCAAGGATGATGATGATGATGATGATGATTATTATTATTATTATTATTATTATTATTATTATTATTATTGTCAGTATTATTCGTTTTTCGTCTGCAGAAGGAAGTACACCTGCTGAAATCAATACAAAATGGTTGATATAGCCTAAGGAGAGATATGTCTATGGGAATCAGCTGTAAAGGGTTGGTATTCGCGGTTTTGTTCCGTCCAAATATCTCGACAGGACACTGCACGACAAGGAAAATTAGCTGTAAAGAACTGTTGTTCGCGGTGTTTTCCAGCCGAACATCTCGACAGGACAATCCACGAAAAGGGAAATCGCTCAAAGCTATCAGACTATCACTTGAAATTCCATGCAAGATGTTAATGTTCCTGTCCGAGAGAACAGGAGAACAATAAGCGTGCGTATTAGTTTATTACTGAATACTAGCCAGGGAAGTATCCATAAAATTCTCCACAAACACCTACACTATCGCAAGGTTTGTCACACTCATTGACTGCTGACAAGGGAACATTCTCTACATATGAACTGCGATTTGGATAAAAAAAATTCTCACAATTGCTAAGTTTGAATCAGTAAATAATCTGATAATAGTCACTCACTTAGCTTTTCCCTCGTTAAAGAAATATAACGTGTTTAATTACACGTCTAATATGCTGCTCTTACACGCAACCAGAATATGCACCGCAACATGCTATGGATTCGTTCGTACAGTGTACTGTACGTACCGATATGCGACCATTACACTGCAAAGCTCTTGACCTCAAATCATGTCTGTAACCTTCTTTATTTGAGAGGGGGTTGCTGTTGCGATACTGTGAGTTGTAAGTTAGTATCTTCCGATGAATCATGTGGAAGCGGTGTTCTGAAAAGATGCGGTTTTATAGTACAGGGACATCATTTTATTTTTACTAACATTTTTAATATTAACTTGCATATACCTCTGGATCAACGCCGTTTGTTACCTCCTTCCACGACTGGAGTTCGATGATACTGGCGTAATATATAAACAAATCACTTTACTAGGTATGGGAGGGAAGAAAAGTAGTTCATCCATTTATGTAAACTAGGAAATATTGCGCTTTTGAGTTTGATCATTTTCATTAGGTTTTTGTTTAATCAAAATACAGTACAGTATTAACAATGCGTGTTTTTACTCACGAACTGAGCTGTCCATGTGGATGCATTCATTATGCAGTGTATATTATACTGTCTACAGCACATTAGCGTACAATATAGAGATGAAGTTAAATTGAAAAGTAATCATAATATGGATATTTAAACACATTTTTGAAAATGGTGGTCGTTCATTTCGATACAGGCTTCAGTTCTAATGTGCATATTATCGCACTATAGACTATTGTACCTAATTGCAATTACTAGTTTCGTTCTTCGTACTAGTAACTCATGTTGAAATAATTCCGTACCTACTCTATAAAAGGGTACCTTAGGTACTGTAAATTCAATCTTCACTTCTGCCCGATCCGAAAAGATAAAATTACTCAGACATGCTATCAACTGTCCGTCCAAGTGGTTATGTCGTAGGGTCGTAGAAAGGGAGGAAATCACGTGACAGTTAATTACTTAACGAGGCCCTTTTATTTAAGTTATTTTAAACAGTTGTATAATATTACGTAGACGTCCAATTCCTAACAGAAATTAATGTTCTGAGAAAGGAGCTAAGACCGCCCAGCCACTAGCTGGCGAGTAAAAGCTGATGGGAGAAACCGGGATACGACATAGGCAAATGGACAACAGTACCTGTGCGAAAATGATTCAATATTGAAAGCTATTTCGTCAGTGGAAGACGCGAACATATTTCTGGAACGTACTGTTTACAATATCCGTAAGGCTACTATGACTGTATAGGCAGTCTTGGATCTGTGTGGAGGACGGTTGAACTTCATTAGTAGAAGGGGTGGGAGTGAAGTACATTAAAAAACTCGGGTAGAATAAAAATTGAAGTAAAATAAAACGATGTCCCTGTATATAAGTTTTGAAGAATAGAAAAACTGATAAGACATTCAATTTAGCTTCTAAGCGTCTATAAGAATTATTATTATGTTTGTGCGTAGTCATAATTCGGGTATTTGACAGTATTTACTTTTATTTTCACTATTTTAGTTTCTGAAAATGAGATCTATTAATCCACTTAATGCCATATATGTACATTCTAAAGAATCTAGTCGATTCAAAATACAATGAACTATAGGAAGATGAAGGGGGAATTTGTTCCTGGAATAAAGCAATTGATAGAGAGGGAAACCCTTTTAATATTGTATTACGTGCTAGCTCATCAGGTAAACTCTCTAAACTCCATGTAAAAACTTGGCTGTAGAAAGTTTTCATTCCTGTTGAACAGAAAGATACTTTACTACTTTTAGATTCCTGGAGTGGACAAACAGATATAAATATATTTGCAAATGAGAAAGTAATTCGGTTTGCTGGATGGAAAAACTATAAGTATGGAAATTATCCTACCCAAAACAACGGGGTTTATACAGCCATGTGATGTATGTGTGTGTGTGTGTGTGTGTGTGTGTGTGTGTGTGTGTATATATATATATATATATATATATATATATATATATATATATATATATATTAGACAGTATAGGCTTGTGATTCGTAGAGTAAAAGATTATTTCAGATCCCAGCTAATTACTCAGGAATCGGCAGATAATTTACATGATAGAATCTTTATTCTATTCTGTTGTGTATTATCAGTACTGTTCACCCGAACTCCGAGACATGCCGGTATATGCTTGGCAGAAATGTGGATATGTGACAGAAAAGGACATAAACGATTTCAGTAATGTTCTCCAAACAATTCTGCGTACTTAAAATAGTATTTGTGAAACACCTGGATGTGGAGAACCAGCTGTTGTGACATGTTTGTACTGCAAAAGTACCCTCTGCCCTGATTATTTTGTAACAGTCACATTATTACAGAGGATAAAGATTCAGGTATGTGTTGATAATAAAATTGTACTATTGTATATGGGGTTGATATGCGTATATACAGGGTGTTTATAAAATACGGGGCATAATTTCAGGTATGTATTTCCCACATGTAGACAATCAAAATAGTTCAATATAACATGTGTCCAGAAATGGTCCTTTCCGAGTTATGGCCTTCACAACATTGAAATTCACCGGAAAGTTTTTCTTTCCGCAGGTCGTTGTCATTACAGAAGATGTTCAAAATGTCCACCTCCTGCTTTAATACAGACCTCACATCGATGTCTCATTGACCTGCGAACACGATCCCAAATTCCAGGAGTATTGCGTATGTCCTCAGAACATACCACAATTCGATTCCGAAGGGATTCCAAATCAGGCACCGGAGACGAATAAACCAATGATTTTAAATGGCCCCACAAGTAGAAATCGAGAGGGTTCAGATCAGGTGAGCGTGGAGGCCAAGCAATTGAGCCACCTCTACCTATCCATCGCTCAGGAAACCTTCGATCCAAGTACCGGTGAGCCGTATGACTGAAGTGTGCAGGAGCGCCATCATGCAAGAAGTGAATGTGTTGACGATTGATCAGTGGAGTGTCTTCTAAAACATGAGGTATGGTGTTTTTCAGGAAGTTTGTGTACGCCTGCCCCGTAAGTCTGTTTACAAGTTCTGTATATGGGGTGTAACTAATCGATCACCAATGATACCGGCCCACATGTTCAGGGAGAACCGCACCTGGTGATGAGATGGAACAGTTGCACGTGGGTTTTCATACGCCCATACAGGCTGATTGTGGAAATTTGTTATGCCATCTCGTGTGAACTGTGCTTCATCTGTAAATAATACTAAGGCAGGAAAGTTCGGATTTACACCACACTGCTGTAAGAACCACTGACAGAACCTAACTCGTGCAGGGTAATCTGCTGGTGACAGGGCCTGTACACGTTGCAAATGATAAGGATACAATTGATACTCTTTCAACAGTCTCCAGACAGTCGTATGAGGAACATTGACTTGCAACGCTACCCTTCGTGTGCTGATAGGAGGAGTCATGTTCACAGCCTCCAGAATCTCCTCCTGTACTTCTGGAGTTATAGATCTTGGTCGTCCCCTTCCCAAACCAGGAGAGTTAAATTTTCCATACTCGCACAGACAGTAATGGAGACGTACAAATGTCTTCCGATCTGTACATTGTCGCTGTGGGTACCTCTCCTGGTACAAACGACGAGCCAGCGCAGCATTGCCGTCCGCCTTACCGTACATGAAGTGTATCTCTGCCAGCTCTTGATTTGAATACATGTCGCACAGTCTAACGCCTACACAACACTGAATGTAACCTTCGCCTTGGAATGAACTGTCAGAGTGCCCTCTTAATATCTCCTTTGACGGCAACGACCTGCGGAAAGAAAAACTTTCCGGTGAATTTCAATGTTGTGAAGGCCATAACTCGGAAATAAAGCATTTCCGGACACATGTTGTAATGAACTATTTTGATTGTCTACATATGGGAAATACATACCTGAAATTATGCCCCGTACTTTTTAAACACCCTGTATATACAGGGAGTTTCCGAGGTGGTGTTACAAACTTTCAGGGATGATGGGGAATGGCACATGTATCATTTTGAGATAAGGAACCCTGATCCGGAAATGACCGAGTCGAAAGTTACAAGCAAAAATAGTTGTGTGGAGATGAAATAATTTTATTCCTCTATCATCATCATCATCATCATCATCATCATCATCATCAATAACTTCAAGGTTTAGGCCGATGGCCTGTTCCGCCTCCAGAATTGTATCCATCAAACTGGTCTCTCCAACGTCTCTTTGGTCTTCCCACTCGTCTTCTTCGTGTAGGTCTATAACACCATGTTCTGAAAGGTATCCTGTCGTTGGGCATTCTTGTTATATGGTCGTACCAATTATTTCTATATTTTTCAATTATAGTTATTACACTCTCGATATTCAGTTCTCGACGTATATCTTCGTTTCTCTTATGGTCCTGTAGTCTAAATCCTGCTAGTGGCCTTAAGAGTCTCATCTCAGCGGCCTCAATTCTTCTCTGTTGGGCTCTAGTCAGAATCCACGTTTCTGAACCATATAACAATGTCGGAATTGCCAGTGTCTTGTAAAATTTGAGTACAGTTTTTCTGTCGACTTTATTTATGAGTGTACGTTTAATTGTACCAATAAGTCTTAAAAATTTATTTAACTTGTTTTCTACGTCTGTGGAGGATATGTAAGAGAGATCGCATCCAAGGTAAGTAAAAGAATTTACTTGTTCAATCATCTTATCCTCTATTACAATTTTAGTTCTTATTGTATTATTTCCGCAGAAGCCAAATACTTTAGTTTTCCTGTGTGATATTTTTAGATTGTAGTTATTAGCAACAATTCTCAACAGATGGACTGCTCTCTGTAGGTTGTCTTCAGAATCAGCCAACACCAACTGGTCTTCTGCGAAAAGTAAGTAATCTAAAATGATATTATCTATAAAATAATGTGTTTTTAAATTGTTCTGCCATTCTCTTACGGCTTCGTCTAGGTACAAATTAAAAAGAGTAGGTGATAAGGGACACCCTTGTCTGACCCCTTGGTTAACTTCTCGCAAGTTGGTGGTAATCTTGTTGATATTCATTTTGATTTTTGTATTTTTGTACATACTTTGTATCACCCTTATTAGATGCTCAGGAATTCCTTTCTTTTTTAATATCATCCACAATTTTCTTTATTCCTCTATACACCTTATTTATGTGTATTTATCTGTACTTCTTACACATACTGTATTCATCTGACGTTGTTTGCGTTGTATACTTACGGTATTCCATTCAGTGCGTTGTGTGAGGGATGGGGACAGGAAACTACAGTACACTAAAGCAATGCAGATAGCGTAATGTGTAGCGGACATGATCGGTCTTGATATGCACGTCTGTAGACAGCAGTGTATGTGTACAAGTTGCAGTGTCCTGTCGATCAGTCCTAGTGGAATGGAGGAGTACACGAGAGCGGAATATGCAGACCTGATTTTCGAATACGGATGAGCCAATAGGAACAGTAGACAAGCTCACAGATTGTATCGGGCGAAGTACCCACGTAGGAGACATCCGGCCCATACCATCTTTCCACGACTGTTCCAAAGGTTAAGGGAAGGAGGGCACGTTGTGCCAAATTACGAGTACAATTTCGTTTCCACACAATTATTTTTGCTTATAACTTTCGATTCAGTCATTTCCGGACCAGGGTTTCTTATCTCAAATTGATACATGTGCCCTTCGCCATCATCCCTGAAAGTTTGTAACACCAGCCTGGAAACACGCTGTATTTCTTTTATGAGGGAAAAGCTAGGTGAGTGACTATTACCAGATTATTTACTGACTCAAACTTAGCAATTAGGAGAATTTTTATTGAAATCGCAATAATTCATAGGCAGAGAATGTTCCCTTGTGAGTAGAAAGCCGAATGAGAATCTGCCAACAGAATCTCGGATCAAGTCAAGAAGGTTATCAAGTTATCAGTTTTTGCTTTGCATTGTGATGAGTGACGAATCACGAACTGAACAGTTGATAGCTCTGAATACTTTCAGGTGTTAAGTTCAAATACACGATGTCATATCAAGAAGACTGCTTCTGAATACAGTCACAGTGAAAGCCTAAACTCATTAGGCGCACTATTTTTTTCAGCATTTTCTAAGCTAATCAAGTTAATTTTCTATGAGCAGCATCGGATAATCTGTCTTCTCTGTGAACCTCAGCATATACACTAGACTATGAAAGTACTGCCTGGTATTAAAAGGTGACATTTCGGATAACTATTCGAGCTGAACTTTTAAAGCCTAGTGGTTTACTATCTCTCTAAACAAGTTCTTGTCTTTTAATTAATTTAATTGAATTGATATGATAGCTTTCTGAACACCACTGATTACTTGTTTTGTGGAATAGTAATTAACCAGATCTGACCTCATTGCTAAAGCGATCGTCTAATATCAATAGAGATGGGAATTCAGGTGGGAAATATCTTCACACACGAGGGATACCAGTTTCCCAGGGGTGCTTCTGTCTGAAGATCGTTAATACATGGACATAGATTTCTGGAAATGTTAGATTTGAATTGCTAATAAAGTTACATCAACAGATTAGGGGAGCATCTTCTTTGTATATCCTAAAGCAGCGTTTCTCAAACTATGGTCCGCGGACCACCTGTGGTCCTCGAGGTCTGACCTTGTGGTCCTTTAAAAAAAGGCAGAGAAAAAATAAAATTCAAACGAATTGCGTATCACTCAATAGCTGAAACTCTCAGAGTTTGGAAATGGCACATGGCAATCGCCTTTCACTTTTTCTTCCAGTACTGATATTTTATGAAATTTATTACCCTATCCGTCTACCGACTTCCCACTCTACTCTGAACAACAAAAGAGGGATTTAAAGCACTATGAATATGGTGTTTCTCTCCATCTTTTCGCTGCACATCTGGCGCCGTGCCTGTAATCCAGCCAGGGACCACCCGAATTCATAACAGAGGACCGAAACTTTTCATGTATTTATGACTTTCTTAATAGTTTCGCCGACACCCAGTCTGAACATTGAAATGGTCACGTACTGTACGTCGTACACCAATAATACAATTCTGAGGTCACAAGTTGAAACTTATTTTCCAAGTAAATATGACGAATTTTCATGGGTTCGTGATCACTTTCATTGCGAGATTGAAACTAACAAACTTTCATTGAGTGAAAGAGAACAGTTAATTGAACTCTCGAATGAGACCGGACTTAAAATGAAATTCCAAGCGGAAGATATGGTAAATTTCTGGACCTCATCACAAGTGAAAAGAGAATACAGTGAATTGTACAATGGTGCTTTACATATTATAATTCCGTTTGCTTCTACATATCTGTGTGAGAAAGGGTTTTCATCACTAACTCTAATAAAAACAAAGTACCGAAATCTACTTTATGTATATGACGATCTCTGACTTAAGCTTACCAGCGTAGTCCAAATATTGAAGAACTGTCCAAGAATCGGCAGGCTTATCCTTCTCATTAATTTATTTTTTTAGTTAATAAGTTAAAGATTATCCCAACTCTAATAGCCTTGAATTATTAAAGAAACAAAAATGAATTTTCTTCTATTAATATTAGCTTAATTAATTATTACTAATATAACATTAATGTAATTTAATTCATTTAATTAATTAATTATATTTTAAAATATAAGTATACTGATATTAAAATATGTTATAAAAATTCATTAAATTTGATTTCGAAGGCAACAAAAGTAAGGTGGTCCGCGGAACTGTTCGTACTTAAAAAAGTGGTCCCCACTTCAAAAAAGTTTGAGAAACTCTGTCCTAAAGGTATGGGAATATTCATTCCCCATAATGAAGATATTTTGCCAATTAAATGTAAAGCAATATATCATCTTTCATATATGAGAACACATTATGCACTGTTTAATTTTGCTCATTTTATTACGAGGAAACCAAACGATAAGATGTTGGTCGGCCTCGGTAGCGCAGTTGGTATAGCGCTGGCCTTCTGTGCTCGAGGTTGCGGGTTCGATCTCGACTCAGGTCGATGGCATTTAGGAGTGCTTAAATGGGACAGGCTCATGTCAGTAGATTTACTGGCATTTAAAAGAACTGCAGGACAAAATTCCTGTACACCTGCGACGCTGATATAACCTCGACAGTTGCGAGCGTCGTTAAATAAACCATATTTTAAAAATTATACGATGAGATGTTCGATCAGATTCTGCAGGTGCATTCGCGCTTTCAGCTGACAGGGGCTCAGCGATGCGGACTGAAACGAACTGTATTTTAAAGTGTCTGTCAGCGCGATTTCTTTTCGAACAGAAGAGAAGGTTTATTAGGTTACCCCTCTGTTAGTGAAGTTTTATTCAAACTCAACAGACAGGCTCAGGACTGAATGAATTACTATTATTTGTCAACGAAAGAAAAATCTGCGGGTTTCTATGATTTGCATACAGAAGAAGGTAGAGATACTTTGAATATAGGATAATACTTTTTAAATTTAGAAATCACTGAGTGTTGTAAAATTACAGGATGACACTTTTGATAAAGACAACACGATGGCAAGGATGTAAGTGCTTGCTGGCTGTGAAAGCATGAAAACATGAAGCCAAATATACAGAGTTTTAACTCGAAATAAAATATTAAGTAAGGAGAAATTGAATTCAGAAACTATGTAGATTCAATGCGCTAGAAATTTTCTGTACTAGTATTGTAATGTCAACATATTATATCCAGACAGTAGGACTGCTAAAATAACATGAATAAAGTATTATGCATTTTTAACTTGAATAAAAATTACAGTACAGAAGTTAATGGAAAAAAAATAGTTAAAAGTATGGACCATCTAATAATGTTAGAAACTTCGAAATATCAATTTGTGAGAATAAGATGAGTATTTTACGTCTATAACTATAAAGAATATCATTTGTGTACATATTAATTTACTTATTTATTTCAAATTTCAAATGCATGATCAAGTACAAATTTATATAATAATACAGAATAATATATCAGTCTACAGAATATAAGTACAACAATAGGAATAGAAATAAAATAATACAATTAATATAAAAAGAGGATAGAATATATAATTTGTATTAACAAAAGCCTCTCTAAATAAGAGTTCAATAGATCGGCCTACTAATCAATTCATAATGAACAATGATTAAAAACAATTATGTGACAATTTGAAAGAAAAAAAACATTATGATGATAAAAACATAGGAAATGATTTACAATAAAAGTTTCTTGGCTATAAATGATTACTAATTATAACTGAGGATGACTTTAACAATGAGATCCTATGGCATCAATCGTTGCATCAGAAATTTTAAATTGTTAAAGTCGATTTAAAGTTTCTCGTGGGATCGTGCCACGGGTACCGAACGAGTCCAAAAACTGTCCACTGTGTGATGTGGTATTGTGCTCCAAGATGCTGACAACAAGGCTCGTATAGGCCTATGACTTGTTTTTCACGACACACCTCTTGTAGCTGTTGCTCATGCACCTCATGTTGGATCAAGAATGACACCCTTATCCTTCTGCCGATCAATTATGATATCAGCACGTCTAGTAGAGCCATCAGAAGAGACGCAACCAACCTCCTCATAAACCTCATAGGAAGTATTCTGACGGATTGAAGCTGCGATGAGAGAACGAACAGTATTTTATATCTGTTGATTCGGAGCAATTCTCCATGATGGCAGAAATCCAAGACGTGAGGAAGCGTTTCTTGATCGTCGCATCTTCTGCAACGGGTTGAGTCAAGAATTCTACCAGGGAGAGTACGTACAGATATTGTATTACAGTTCATCTTAATGGCTTGCGTCCACTGACTGCTCGAAAATCCCTTTTTTGTTGAGATCCACGAATCACCTCTCTTCCAGTGAGAATCGAAAACAACTCCCAAACAACTCAATTTGCTCCATTGATGAAAAGAATCTTCACGCAATGCTTTTCTTAGTTTTTCAGAAAAAATAAGTTGAGAGCAATCGAAGGTAATTGGTAAATGTTTGATGCAATGCTCAATTTCAAAATTTGACGACCGAATGAGCAGCGCTCGTGTTCGGTCGCAGTTCAGATATCTTATTAAGGCTCCCCCAAACAGACGCGATACGGAATGCGTTACGATAGCGTTACGATTTTGCGATAAATGTTTTCATTGCGTTCAATGATTGTGTTCACACACACGCGATTATCGCAATATGCGTTATTATCGCAGCAAGTAGAACGCGACGATTCTGCTTTCTATTCTCCCGGAGATGTAGATCGCGAAAACGCCACGCGTTTATTTTGATGCTGGGTTGAAGTGTGTCATTTATGGATTCATCTGCAAAGGAAGAGGAACATCTCTTTCTTGGATGAGGATCGTCGCAGGTAAAGCAGGCGCAGGTAAGTCCATGGTAGTCATGTATGGTTAAGATAAACAATATAAAATGTATAAAATGATGATTTAGCTGTTCTTTGCCAAGAACGTGAAATAAATAACAAGTACGCCTACCCGATTATAAACTTTATTTTTTTTTTAATTTGCTCTTTTTATTGCAGGAGATTGTGGATTCACGAGTTAAATGCCACAAGGGAAGAAAAAGATGAATTTTATACCTTAGTTCAACAACTAATTAGAAATGAAAAACATTTTTATATATATTTCAGGATGACAGCTCAATGTTTTGACGAGATTCTGGGTAAAGTAACGGAAGACATAACGAAGAAGCATATTAATTGGCGTAGCTCGAACCCACCCGAAAAATGACTTGCAATCGCAATAAGATAAGCGAAACACAGTAATATAAGAAACATATTTAATTTAGCTTAACGACCCAAATCAGTTACCAGTCATAAAAATATTCAAATTTAATACTGACTTTCTGTAAAAAGAATAACATATGAAGTATACTTTTGAATTTACAAGAATTAAACACAAAATGAAATTTAATTACATCTGAAACTATGAAAAACAAATTTGTGGAGTGTGAACAGTTTAAATGCTTAGGCCTATATTTTAAACAAAAAATAATGAATCAAAAAGTGGAGGTACTGGTATTATAAACATGAAAAATATAAGTTCGCCTAATTTAAATCAGCAAAGAACTTCTTTGAAGAAAATCATATTGTGTTTCACCTTGATCTTCATTGTCAGCGATCTTTTGCTCTAAATAACAAAAATAACAATCTCTCATGTTTTTCCATCTATTTTTCACAGCATCGGCTGAAAGTAAAAAAGGTAGGCCTACCAATTATTTATGTTTGAGTTTGTACTATCACAGTGTTAATATGTTTTTCTTCTTCTTTCAGATTTTTAGCGACTGGAGATAGTTTGTACACCAACAGGCCATAGTTTTAGGGTTGGTTTTCAACCATTAGTGCAACTGTGATGGAAGTTTGTGCAGCTATGTGAGAAAACATGAGATCTGAATTCATGCCAGAGCCTTCACGACGAATACGGGAAAGTTGAGCTCAACGATTTGAAACCGTGTTGACTCCATAGATGGGAAACACGTCACCATCAAGTGTCCTGACAACACTGGGTCATCTTACTTCACATATTTGAAGAAACATTCCACTGTGCTTTTAGCTGGAAAATTTGCAGCCTACTTCAGTCGAAAGGCTTAAAAATGAAACTGCTGTAGACGTAAATCCAGGTTTTAAGCCACAGTCGCATTTGTCGCATTTTGCTACTCTACTTCTAAAAAATATAACAAACTTTGAATGTAAATGTGTAAAAATGCGACAACCACATTGGAGTTCAGAAACGAAGATGGTAATAGAGAAAATGAAATCAGAGATGTGTATGAACTAATTTGAATTTAAATGTAATGCTAATGGCATCATAGCATGGGCATGTTAAAAAAAAGTATTGAGCAATAGATGTTCAGAAATTGATTTCAAAGAGTGGTGCAATTCATGTAAGTTAAGTGAACAATTTCTTCTAATTGATTTATATAATTCCATCGCATACTGTAAATTGTGAGCGAGCAATTAGTTGCATGAATCTTGTAAAAACTGGAATTAGGAACCGCCTTTCAGTAAAAATAGTTAGCACTCTGCTAACCTTGAAGAGCCTACTAGTAAAGAATTTCAATGTTTAGAGTACCCATAAAATAACGAATTTTAATGTGAAGTAAATTCAGTAGTAATTTATTCTAAACATACCTACGTCTAATGATTTACTTACATAAGTATATCTAGAATGTGGTAAGATATTGGAAGTAATAAAACTCCGACAAACAAATTACATAACTTTTTGTTTCCACATATTTTATTAATTTTATATTTCTGCACAATTATTTATAATATTGTATAAGCATTTTGCAATTTCCACAAATATATATTTTTTTCATTTGTGCGTTTTTGCGACAGTTATTTATTTTCTAGCTTGAACCCCGTCAGTCTACAAGCCAGTATGACATCAAATTATAAATAAATAATTGCACTTATTGTTTACATCTAACTTTGTAGCTATCTCCTTCCATTTCTTCTCCTTTTCCATGCCACGGATTTTCCTTTACGAACTCAATAAAAAATTCCACGTTCGTTTACAAGTAATCCGAAATCGCAATCTGTGAGCACAAGTGATATACACCTGTTGAAGGTAACTGGTCTTTGCGCTGTGGCTGGAAAACTAAAATCCGCATATGTGGTCACCCATTACAATACTCTGATTGACTGGGGACGTTAGAATATCGTATGTCGCGGACGCGGCAGTTTGGGCACCTCTTCGCGATAGTGCGATATTGCGTTATCGCGAAATCGTAACGCATTCCGTATCGCGTCTGTTTGGGGAGGCCTTTAATATAAGAGGACTATAGAAAATAAAATAAAATAGAAACTAAAATTAAAACTACAGCTAGAATGAAATTATATAATATAATATAAGAGAAATGTAGAAAATAAAATAAAATGGCAACTGAAATTAAAATTACAGCTACAATGAAATTATATAATATAATATTATATTAACATAGAGAAAAATAATACCATATGTGAATAAAGTAGGACAATTCACAAAAAATACAAATTTCAAAATTATAGAATAGAAATATAATATACTGCTGATTAATTCATGCACATAGGCTATAAATTTATTTAATCAAATTGAAGACATTAACACATTGTTTTATGTTAGTGGGTTACATTTTAGAAGTTCTGGGTGTAATTTATCTAAAGACTTATACAAGCGAGGGCCAAAATTAATGCTATGCTTTAGACCAGCAGATGTGAAATATTTAGGTTCCGCTAATGTTGAATTATTATTTCGTCTTGTATCATGATTATGTGCCTGTATCACGTTAGGCAAATAGAGCTTTCCCTTATTTAAGGAGGCCTTTGCCCTTCATGGGACACAATAGTCTATCTTTATCTTTATCTAATATAAATTTATTACCGTTTTATAATAAAATCTTATATTTATAAATTTGTTCAGTATTAAATACATTAAATTCAGAATAAATTAATCTAGTTGGGTAATCAAAACGTTTTTTCCCACAAATTTTAATTCTTCGTTTTTGTAGTAAATTTAACGGACTAAGATTAATTTTTGTACTTCCACCCCAAACAACAATGCCACATTAATAATAGACTGTAGAATGGCCAAATAAATATTTCGTAGACTATAATGGGTAAATAGCATCGAAGATTAACGAATTTATAAATTATTTTAGCAAGCCTCTTACAAAAGTAAGTAATGTGATGAGGTCATTTTAAATTTTCATCATTAAGCGTAATGATATCCAGATATTTCACATTTATGTGGCTTCTTTTAATAGTGGACATTTATAACTTTTGGGATCTAAACAATTCACTGTGTATTATTAGTCTATATTCATCGCTAATTTTTTTTTAAATTTGAACACTGGCAGTTGTTAACAAAAAAAGGAGCTTTACTAAGGTTGATTTAGATATATTCAAAGAAAGGAAATTGGAATGAAGCAATTTTTTTAACAATATTAGAACTTATATTAGCATTTCTATATCCTTCTTGCCAAGAAAAGACACTGAAAATAACTACCGTATCATCAGCATATGAATATATATATATATATATATATATATATATATATATATATATATATATATATCCATTCAATTTATATTTAGCAAATCATTAAAATATATTACGAGTACAAATAAAATAGGTCCCAAAATTGTTCATTGCGGTACATCTGTATCAATATATTTATATTCACTAAATTGATCTTCAATTTTGGTAATTTGTCTTCTGTTACTAAAATATGATTGGAATAATTTTAAAGCTATACCTCTAATTCCAATAGTATGTAGTTTGTCCAAAAGTAAATTGATTGATAGTGTCATAAGCTTTCCATAGATCCAAGAAAATACCCAAACATTTATTACCGATATCTAGTTCATTGATAATTTTTCCACTAACATTAATCAGAGCATCATCAGTAGAAATATTATAGCGGAAACCAAACTGATTTTTATAGAGAAATTTATGTATTTCTAAGCAATTTATTAACCTATTCTTTAAACATTTATCAAGCAATTTGGAAAATGTTGGAAGCAAAGATATAGGTCTGTAGTTATTTAAATTATTTTTATCTCCAGATTTGTATATTGGACTTACTATGGCACATTTCAAAACATCTGGGAATATATATTGCACAAAATATAAGTTAAAAATTTACCAAAGATAATTATTTTAATGTTCCTATACAATATATCTGTTATGGTAACCATTAATATTGGAGGAGAAAAATTCGCTCCGGCGCCGGGGGGAATCGAACCCGGGTCCTTCTTTCTACGTATCAAGCGCTCTCACCATTAAGGTACGCTGAAGTCCAATCTACAGCACTGGATCGAACTCCTCTCCTCCAGTGTTTTTTCCTTTGTGGCCTGACTCCAAGCTGGGCATGTAAGTTGACATTTTATTAAGTCAACTGTCATTATACAAGGAGCGCATTCAGTTGAGTGAATTGGTGGCCGGGATTCCACAGTAATATGCACAGTAATCTGTACAGAAATATGCACTGTTTCAATATTAATAAGTTAAAAATATGAAACATGGGTTTGGATATAGGCCTATATTTGATAATAATTTTGAAAGTATTATTCTTAATTCCATCTATACCAGGAGCAACATTATTTTATAAGGTCTTAACCAAAATAATAATTTCATCTTCAGTTACAGGGAAAAGAAACATGGAGGAAGCTAAATGTTCATTTTGTATCTCATTATGTATAGAAGAGTTAAAGTTTGACGTATTAATGTTAGAAGTAACTTAGTGTCCTGTGTTTTCAATAGCGGTTGTTGAAACATGTATGCTTACTTAAAATTGGCCACTATCTCTAAATAGCCTACTATTGTAAGTTAAGATAGGCTACTTTATGTCAGCGGTCACAGCACAGTGCACCCTCGGGCTAGCGTCTCTTACCCGCGCGTAAAAGATACACTAGCGTGCACCGTGGCTGCTGGCGGGTATGCTTTCTACCTCTCCCTTCTGCACGACGGTGCATATTCCGATACACTGCTTACCCGTTACCTATTTCAGCGAGTACTGACTACCACTGCTTTAGGTTATACTTATATCCGGAAAATCGATCACCAGTTTATTGGTCAATGGCGTATCACTTTACTACAACCCGGCAACATACATTAATAGTGCACACAAATCAAATGCTCATACCGGTCAGACTGGTGTGGGGTTTAAGTTATGTAGGACAATGACGTCATGCGCGAGTTGAGTACGGAAGCGCTATGTTTTGAATGTTGACTGGCTCTATATACTGTATCTACAGTTAAAATGCAGGATCCACCTAACGAAGTTAATGTTGCGCACTTACAAATGGCTTTTAAGGAACCCGCAGGTTCATTGCCACCTTCACATAAGCCCGCCATCGGTCCCTATCCTGTGCAAGATTAATCCAGTCTCTATCATCATATCCCACCTCCCATCTACGTTTCGGCCTCCCCAAACGTCTTTTTTCCTCCGGTCTCCCAACTGACACTCTATATACTTTTGTGGATTCGCTCATACGTGCTATATGCCCTGCCCATCTCAAAATTTGGATTTAATGTTCCTAATTTTATCAGGTGAAGAATACAATGCGTGCAGTTCTGTGTTGTGTAACTTTCTCCATTCTCCTGTAACTTCATCCCTCTTAGCCCCAAATATTTTCCTAAGAACCTTATTCTCAAACACCTTAATCTCTATTCCTCTCTTAAAGTTAGAGTCCAAGTTTCACAACCATACGGAACAACCAGTAATATAACTGTTTTTAAATTCTAACTTTCAGATTCTTTGACAGCAGACTAGATGACAAAAGCTTCTCAACCGAATAATAACATGCATTTCCCATATTTATTCTGCGTTTAATTTCCTCCCGAGTGTCATTTATACAGGGACATCACTTTATTTTTACTCGAATTTTTATTGTACCTGCATATCTAAATGTACTTGACTCCCACCCCTTTCACTAATGTTCTTGCTCCCGTCAGCCACACAAACTTACGGCCGCTGTTGCATTCGATGTCTGCTAGCAATGAAGTAAATACTACAGAGTATAGTGTGGTTCAGAAATATGGTTGCGTTTTCTATAGAAGGAAGAGCCTATATTATTGAAGCTTAATTCCAGGGGCAGGTATTTATGGAGATTAATTTTATTATTTGTGTTTTTTAATATTGGTGTAGCGGAGATTGTTGGAGATCGATTTCTATTCTTGTTGGATATTAGTGGAAATTTTTGAAAATACAATTATTTTGGAATTGGAGTATTAACTCGGTATAAATATTACTTTCCAAATAGTTAACATTAAAGGTTCATTTGATTATGGCAAAGGTGCGGTATGACCAATAGACAATATCTGTTGGATTGAGACTGTATCTAACACACATTCATTAAAAACGGGGGAAAAAAAACCTTGCAGCCCTCAAATTAATACTTTCAATGATTAGTGAAATGTTGAATTCTCTGTCTTTTGAGTTAACTAATGTAATCAGAACACCTGGATTACCATGCAATGTAGCCTACTTGAATGTGCAACAAATTCAAATGAAAAAAATGTCCGAAAAGGAACTCAGAATATGAAATTCGCTATAAAGCGACGCAATAATTCGCGAATGTGTTCATATTTCGCTATTAGAACTCTATTTTGCGATTTTTCGCGATTGTTTTATCCGCATATTATTAATCAGAATCACTTAATTCGTAAAGATTTTAAAAAATCTATTGTATATCTATTATGTCGTGATTTTCGCGATCTCCGTAAATACCCATCGCTGCTTATTTCGCACATGTACGGTGTGTAGCACGACTGAATAACTTTATCTGTGTGAACTGAACACAAGTGAAGATTAGAGTTACCGAAAGTACGTTAATATGCTGAATAAAGTAGCCATTATATAATGAATAAAACCGCCTGAAGAGTTGAGTTTGTGAAAAAAATGTTACTACTCTACTGTATTTTGATAAAATACCGTAAAAGTAATAATTAAACTGAAAATCCTAATATCGTATTTCCCTGCAACATAAATGGATACACTACTTTTCTCTCCTCCTATAGCTAGTAAAATGATTTGTTTACATATTGCACTAGTAACACCAAACTCCTGTAATGGAAGGGAGTAACAGTGTTTCCGAGTATAGCCAGGTTAGTGTTAAAAATGTTGGTAAAAATAAAGTGATGTCCCTGTATAAAGCTTCTCTATTAACCGAGTCATATGCCTTTTTGAAATCTATGAATAACTTATGTACTGTACCCTTATCCTCCCATTTTTCTCCAGTATCTGTCGAATACAAAAAATCTCATCAATAATCTATCTATTACCTACGCCTAAAGTCGCACTGATAATCACCAATAAACGAAGTTAATGTACAATTGACTAATTTGAATATTTTGAGAATCTGTCAAACATGACTTCAAATGATTATGAAATATGAAATAAGAACATAATTGCTATGAGGGGTAATTTTAATAAAGAGCACGAAACGGAAACGTTGAGAAATGAACTTAATATTACTCTCATCCTATCAAACTGAAAGTTAATTTTTGTAGTTGCAATTGGCTACACCAAATAATGCGATATGTTACCTCTAACATAATACTGGTTTGTGGATAGGCAAACTTGTGTCACTCATTTAGGTGAAGAAAGTTGCGCTGGAAGTTTTGCTTCAACACCAGTGCACATGCCCGTTAACGGGAAACACATTCCGTAAGTATTTTCCTATTATGAATACTGCTATTCATTTTTATGGAGATACGCCTTTGCTGGTAAATGCTGTTCAGAGAGCCGAATTATTTTCGTCCATTCCACCGGTGATGTCATATTCGATTTCTGCCCAAGTTTGTGTCTAATTATGATTCCAGGAAATTTGGCTATCAACCTGTAGGCCTAGTCCAGAATGTCCGTCGTTCTTGACGTATTCAGCCCAAGCAACTGACCATTGTTCATGAAACGAGTTGAAGCTCATAATTATATTTAGATATTTTGATCCGCAATGGGAGAATGGGTTCTGATGCAGAATTACAAGAATTTGTGTGTTATGCAATACTTGAAACAAACAGCACTTTGAAACATTGCCGGACAAAATACCAACTAAAATTTAGAGAATTTTATGAAGAAGAAGAAGAAGAAGAAGAAGAAGAAGAAGAAGAAGAAGGCCTAAAACTTCTTGTAGCACGCAACTTGTAATGCGAAATGGATACGTTCATCTTATCAAGTAAAAGAAATATCATACATTTTACACAATTTAATAAATAAGTATGCGTAAGGGTGTAATTATTTGACTTATTTGAACTGTTGTATCAGTGAAGGGAGGTGAGTCAGTGAAGTTATGGTTTTACAGTGCAGTGAATAGTTCCGATCAGTGATAATTTATAGCGTCAATGAAATGTGTTCTATAGTGTCAGTGAAATTTGTGCTAAATTGTCAGTGAAATGCGTCATAGTGCCACTACAGTGAGTGAGATGAGAGTAAAGTGAAAGAGTATTGAAACTTATGTAGGGCCTATATATAATTATGTAGGTTGTAATGTAAAATTAGGTATCTTATTTATGTTTTATTATTATTGCGTTAAATTATATTGTGTTTTCTTATTGTTTTGTGTATAAAATTGTATTGTGTATTATAAATTTATTGTGTATTGCTCATCATTTTATTGTGTATTGTTTATATTGTGTATACCACTGCCACCGAGTGCTTGCCCACTTGCAGTGTAAATAAATACATACATACAGCACATACATAAGTAACAGAAAATGGTTGAAATCTACTTAGTTTTGTCATAATTAGACTGGATAAATTTATGAAATTAGCCATAAAATGCATGAAATGGGCCTATAATCTCAAATAAAAAATTGTGCATAAAGTTTGGACTTAAGCAATTAATATAAGAAATTTATTCCAATAACGACATTAATTATTCATTATAATAAAAACTATACTGAAAGTCGTTGATTAATACAGCGAGAGGCAGCAAAAAGTTATCGCACTATGCAGGGGACGTATTTCTTGACCGTACGTTATTACGTGGTGTTACATTACTACACTTGTTATTGAACATTGTGTTATTTGTGACTCCTCTCGTCAACTAAACACTCCGGACGCTTCCCGCTGTCCATCCCCACCTCTCGGGAATTTTAGGCCTACCGTAATGAAACTTAACGCCTGGCCCGCCCGTGCTGCTACAGCTGACCGGTGAGTCGAGCAATGGATTGCGGGCAATCTGTTCCCCAACGTCCTCTGCATAGTGCAGTACTTTTCGCCGCATTTATTATTTCAATATACAGAGTGTTAAAAAGTATCCAATATTTTAGGAGGTGCTAGTATGCATTAAAACAAGAAAATAATGTATAATAAACATGGGTCCTACAACACATACTTTCTGAGATCTGAACACTTATTCCTAGGAGGTGCTCAATGTCACGTCCATTCATGGCAATGCATTCCTCTGCCCCTCGGAGTAAAGAATCACGCACTCTTTGAAATTTCTTTTAATACGTTAATAAGGAAGTCTGATAACGATCCCAAGTTAATCTCTGTGGTAGCACGTATGACCCTATTAATCTATCACCAAGAACGCCTGTCCATAAGTTGAGAATCGGTGCTTATGTCTTTTTTTCTTCACCTGCATGAGGATTTCCATCGGCCTACACATGCTGATTTCGAAAATTAACAACATTATGTCTGCTGAACCCCGCTCATATCTGCAACCAAACTTTTGTTTTCAGTATTCCTTACGACGTATCATTATTCCATGCCAGGAATGTCAATTACGGCATGATTATTTGGTAGTCTGCTGTATTGTAAGGCAGAGAAATGCATTGCCATGAAGGGACGTCACATTGAATACCTCCTATGAACAAGTGTTCAGATCCCAGAAAGTAGTATTGTAGGACCCATGTTTATTAGACATTGTTTTCTTGTTTTGACGAATACAATCACCTCCTAAAATATTGGATACTTTTTTTAACACTCTGTATAAGGTATATTATTATGACAGCGAACAACCAATATCTCCTGCAGATTTTGAGCCGTCACATTTCTCTCGTCTGTCAAAATTAATTTAATATTGAAAATTACCTCTCAATATCATGTGAGGTGACCAGTGGGTACGTACGAAGAAATATTCCGAATATCTGCAAGTGTTCAACATTCGCTACAGATGGTGTCTGCAATTTCATGCATTTCGTTAAAGCCCTGATTATTATTATTATTATTATTATTATTATTATTATTATTATTATTATTATTGTTATTATTGTTATTATTAATAAAAGTGTGCATTTGGCTATCGCTGCTTTAAGTTTCCAGGAACTTCTTAGAGTGTATCATTTACTTTATGTAGAAACGTAAGCGATTCTGTTAAGATACTATATTAATTTTCTAGCTGTTTTCTATGCTGTGATGCTACTCTATATTACGGAGAACCTAGCAGCCACATAAAAGAGCCCTTTCTGCAAGTTCTTTCCATTCAGTACGTGTTGTGCTTTTACAATGGAAGCAATTTGTTCACAACGAGGTCTGTCGAAAGCCTGAAAAGAATAAATTCTTTACTTAGTACACATTTATGAAGACATAGGCTACCTATCTCTTCCAATGTCTACAGGAAATTTATAAAAATATTTATAGTACAAACTTACTCAGAATTTTGGTTAGTGAACAAAATTCACGAAATTTAATCACCTTTTTCTTCTTCTATTAGCCGACATTTCACAAATTAGATACATTACCTTTTACGCCTTCTCACTTATGACTTCATTGTGTTGGTTCTTCCACCCATATTTTCCTTTCGATCTCCCTACATCTCTCATTCCCAGTGGTCTGTAGCATCCCATTATTTTTGGTGGTCTGGTGTCTGTTGTTTTATATACTGTATGTGTTGTATGCTATTTTATTGTCACGGTAGTCGTTTATTTTGCGATTTGCATGCGTATGTGTTCAATTTCTCTTTATACGTATATTATTTTTTTGTTAGTTCTAATTTTGTACATCCTTTTATGATTCTCATGAATTTAATTTCACACTTTATATTTTACTCTGAGTTCTTGTATTTCGGAAATATAGAGTCTGTGGGTAAAGCCTTTGCTTTCATAAATCTTCAGTCTTGCATCCTTTCTTATTTTATTTGTCAATGTTCGATGAATGGTATCGCAAATCGTTTGGAATTTTGTTAATTTCTTGCTTACGTTTTTGTTATGAGCCGTTATTCGTGTTAATTTTAGGACCAAAATAGTTGAAGTTCGTTATCTGTTTAGTAGGTACATATCGATCCAAATATTAATTTTCTCCAGATAGCTATTTAGACCTACGTATTAATATAGGGTGCGGCAGTGGGATATGACTGTTTTCATAGCCCTGTGTTGGGACACTCAGGACGAATTAAAAGAAAACAAATATACTGGAAGTAATCTAGTACAATGTAATTTATTGATGTCTGATTACTTTTTAAAAACTACATTTCGTAAGTAGCCTCCACGATAATGAATACATTCCTGCAATCTGCTATGAAAGTTCTGCATAACTCGCCCCAACAAAATAGGTTCGGTGGCACTAATTTCGTTCCTTATGTTTTGTTTTATCTGAATGATGGTGCGAGGCTTGTTGCGATACACCCTACTTTTGAGATAACACCATAGGAAGTGAACAGAGCATAAGGCTCATGGTTCAATGAACTGTCTGCGAAACATGTTTCCAGGACAAATAATTTCACGATTTGGAGACATTGCCTGGCCGCCAAGATCTCCTGACCTGACTGCAGCTGATTACTTACTATGGGGTTATCTCAAAAGTAAGGTGTATCAAAACAACCCTCGCACTATCATCCAGCTGAAACAAAACATAAGGAACGAAATTAGTGCCATCGAATCTGTTTTGTTGAGGCGAGTTATGCAGAACTTTCATAGCAGATTGCAGGAATGTATTCGTTATCGTGGAGGCTACTTACGAAATGTAGTTTTTAAAAAGTAATCAGACATCAATAAATTGCATTGTATTAGATTACGTCCAGTATGTGTTTTTTCTTTTAATTCGTCCTGAGTATTCCACAACAGGGCTATAAAAACCGTCACATCTCACTGCCGCACCCTATATAAGAAGTGAACAATCTATTTTATTCAAAGTTTTGGAAATTCACAAAAGAACTGTTTTATATTATCTCTAATGTTTTCTTAGTTATGACAATTACATAGTACATGCCTAATTTATATTAATAGTTTTTCTGCCGTTTGGAATTAAAACAATGAAGACTTACTTAGTTCTTGACTTGAGTTGAAAAAAATGAACATATAATTTGCAAACATTACATTTTCTATATAGTAATACATTATAAATTACATTAAATGCATAGATTCAACATAAATATTATGAAACAATATTAATGCCATTATAATGTGAAATTCAGGATCAGTGTAGCTTATCAGTGTTCTATCATTCCCTTTCTCCTTCTCAAAGTCTGATTATGAATCATTCCCAGGTGTTGAATTGTCTGTAATGAATATGGTGTAATAACTCTGTTTACTGTCTAAGAGATATTTCATTATCTATATCTACCATTTTTTCTCTCTTTACCGGAAGATAGGAAAAGTTTTTTCTGTCCAATTTGTGTGCTCCTTTCCCTCTGCTTTAAGTTGTGGGATCTTGTTTCTTCTCCGTGAACTTTCATCACGTTTCCTTCTCTTTGTTTTTGGCACAGTCTCTTCACTATCACTGCTACTATACATGATAATAATTATTAAACAATTTCTTTACTATTTCAGCACCAGATAAGATCAATGATACAATACAGTGTGCTACCAGTTTTTCCTCCAAGTGAACAGCTGATTAGTAGTTGCCAATCGAGTGCACTGAAAGTGCCTCAAGTGAAGAACTTCCAATGCCCATGCTCATGTTAGTAACGTGGGCATTTCTTATCTTCAGTTAAAACTTGTATAGTATGTTTCTTATGATAAGAACTCTGACTTGGTTAGTTTTACACTTTGGATATTTGTGCGTAATACCAGGGAATGTTTGGGTCATCATAACTCATTTCATACAAAAAGTTGACTGTCATTTCTTGACTTCTCCCATTCAATTTCACGAACAAGATAGTTGAAGTTTATCTGCTCAGTAGGTGTATCGATTGAAATATTAAATTTCTCCAAAACGCCTTTTTTTATTTAATATGATAATGCATAGACCTACTTTTGTTGTTTAGTTGTTACAGAAAGAATAAAATTGTAAATCATCTTAATTTTCTTCAGTGGAGGCCCAAGGTCGACCAAGTGGCTACTGGCCTCACGTCCACATGCCTTAACAGCAGTGAACGATCATCCTACCAGAACGGAGAGATCATGTTATTTTTCCCCTGAGCTGTTATAACTGGTTTCCGTAACCGGATTTCGGTACCTAGCGTAACTCTCAAAATTCATTCGATCACGATGCTGTTTAGGCACCGGTCCCATACTACACTGGACGAAATTTCATGTAGGTCTACAAAATTCCTTCTCCTTTCCGTAACTCGAATTCTAGGCATGATATCTTACGTAGACCACAACGCTACGGCGTGCGACTTCATACTAAGTAGTTTTATAATATACCTATTTGGACTATGTTAAAGAAGACACGGTCTCGCCCCGCGGCGTGGTCTAAGCCTTGGTTTTTCTGAACCGACGCATGCGACGTGCGGGCTGCGAGGCCCGCCTCGCACAAATCCGGACTACACGAGAGATGGTGAGTGGTTTCTATGGCTGTGAGGTGCGCAGACCTCGTATCTCGCAGTTCGCATGCGTTGGTCCAGAAAAACCAAGGCTTAAGGCATCTGACTAAGATGGAATGCGCGCTGGTTCGAGTCCTCATGGGGAAAGAAATTTTCCCGTGAACGTTTGACCAGTGTATGGGACCGGTCCCACCGAGCATCGTGATGCACTTGGGGAGCTACGAAAGGTACTGAAAATCGGTTACGAAAGTCAACTATAACGGCTGGGTAGATCATCGTGCTAACCACAAGATACTTCCATTCTGGTTAATGTTCGCCCATCTCTGCTTCGGCATGTGGGCTTTAAACCTGTAGTCGGCTGATCATTCTGGGCACGAATTATTATTATTATTATTATTATTATTATTATTATTATTATTATTATTTTATTTTATTTTATTTTTTTAATAATATAAAAAAATTGTTCCGGGGCCGGGTATCGATTCCAGGACCCTTCGCTTATCGCACGAATGCTCTACCGACTGAGCTACCCCAAAAACTATACACGACACCATCATAATTCTTCCTTTATATCCACACAACTCAAATGGGCTGACAAGATGCCAGAACCCAACTTTGAGTGCACACAATTCTGTGTGACTTAAATTGTGGCTTCCTGTTACCGTACCTCCAGTAAGGAATATATTATGCAAATCTGGCTTTCAGGTAGTAGCTCTCTGTAAAGTAGGTTTGAATAATTTCAAGGAAAAATTGTTCCGGGGCCGGATATCGATCCCGGGACCCTTTACAGGGACCTACTACCTGAAAACCAGTTTTTCATATTATTGTTATTATTATTATTATTATTATTATTATTATTATTATTATTATTATTATTATTATTACCGTTATTACCGTTATTTTTTTTTAGAAGAAAGAACGAGAGAAATGAAGCTGCAGATGTAATATTCCCACGTTATGCAATTGAAGTATTGTTTCACTACAGGAAATAAATTCAGACGTAAGAAATTAGCTATAGTAATTCAAACTCGGCGTCCATACGATATCTCACAAATTAAGCAACCAATATGAGTGAAAATTATCGTATTGCAGATCATGAGGGTTATGGCAATCTACGAAAAATCTTGAAGAATTCGTTTCTCCTTTGTTTCAGTAATAAGTGCTGCAATGAGTGACGTAGTAATTAGGGAATGGAGAGATAATTTTGATAGCCTCTCCATTCCCAGAGTCTCGTGCATGGATTCACTGTCAGATTTGACGCAACTTTAGTTCTATGAGTGGAATTTAATACAGGGTAGGGAAACAAAAGCATTCGCTTAGGAATATAAAATACTTCGCATCATTTGTGGCAGCTCATTAATTCTTTGTAATATTCTCTCTTTTTAAAGGTTTAAAGTAGACGTCATTTTCATTTCATGTGCTCATAAAAGAACTTACATTCACCATTGTGTTTGACTCCTCTCTCCGTCAGTTAGTCGAAGTGTACGAATAGCATTCGGGGATGCTGATTTTTTATTTGTCGTTATTTTTAGACTTTTTAACACATAACACTGATTGTTTTGCACATCTGTTTGATACCATGAATGTTACATAGTAAATTTAGAAATGTTAAATTGATGGCTGGCGAAATAGGAATATCCCTAGAATATCTTAAATTTTTTAAGCCACAAGTGCCTTATAGATTCTTTAGAACATGAGAGAGGATTTTCATTGTGAAAATCTGAGTGTCCAATCATTGGGAAAACTATACGTTATGACAGTAATAATTGGTTTTTATAACATTAATAGCTGAAATAACCCGTCGTTGCCTGTGTTTTCCTTTCTGCTTCTATTTTTAGCTAAACTGGTTATTAGGCTTTTCGAAAATCTCGGAAATCCAACTACATAAACCAAAACGAATCGTCTTTACTAAGCTTTCCTCATCCCTAAAAGATGAATCTTTCTATAGCGTTCACGTACATGAATTAATGAACTTCTTAGCCAAATGCCTGCCAGGGTTAACTCAATTTAATTACCTGTAGATCAGGCATCAAAAAGAAAATATTTCGTCATGTGCCTTACGTTCAACTGTTTTTAATATATATATATATATATATATATATATATATATATATATATATTTTTTTTTTTTTTCTTTATTTATTTATTTATTTATTCATTCATTCATTCATTCATTCATTCATTCATTCATTCATTCATTCATTCATTCATTCATTCATTTATTTATTTTGACGTAGTTAAGTACATTAGGCCTTCTTCCACACCGCCAGAAATAAGAATAAAATAATAGAAAATGAAACTGTAAACAAAGTAAAACCAAACGAAAATATATACAGGCTACAGTCACACAACCTAGATTGTCTAGATTTTGGTCTTCATGATGTATCAACAATGTTATTTCATGCAAATCAAGATTTCAGGTATAACTCCCTGTAAAGTTGATTTGAATAATTTCGAGGGAAAAGTTGTTCCGGAGCCGGGTATCGAACCCGGGACCTTTGGTTTAACGTACCAACGCTCTACCACTGAGCTACCCGGGAACTCTAACCGACACCGATCCAATTTTTCCCTCTATATCCACAGACCTCAAAGTGGGCTGACAACCGTCAAGCAACCAACTTCGAGTGCACACTAACTCCGTGTGACTTAAATTGTGGTTTTCTGTTAACGAACAGTGACGTGTATTATGCAAATCAAGATTTCAGGTATAACTCCCTGTAAAGTTGATTTGAATGATTTACAGGGAGTTATACCTGAAATCTTGATTTGCATAATACACGTCACTGTTCGTTAACAGAAAACCACAATTTAAGTCACACGGAGTTAGTGTGCACTCGAAGTTGGTTGCTTGACGGTTGTCAGCCCACTTTGAGGTCTGTGGATATAGAGGGAAAAATTGGATCGGTGTCGGTTAGAGTTCCCGGGTAGCTCAGTGGTAGAGCGTTGGTACGTTAAACCAAAGATCCCGGGTTCGATACCCGGCTCCGGAACAATTTTTCCCTCTAAATTATTCAATGTTATTTCATGTCGTGTTATTTTTCCATGGCCTCATGGAAGTCGATGTTGAATAGAACAGACAAGAATAAAGAACAAAATTGACTGTATAAAATTGCATTTTAATATTATACATCAATGTTTGATCGTATTTATTTTTATTTGTTGTCTTTTTAATAAATTTAACATCCATTTGTCCGATTTTAATTTAGCTTATGTTCTTCTCCTGGTTATGAAGGTTAAATGTGGAAACTTCGGCAAGTATCGGTCAAAGCGTGTAGATTAGTATAGAGTAACATACATACATACATACATACATACATACATACATACATACATACATACATACATACATACATACATACATACATACATACATACATACATACATACATACATGCATGCATACATACACAGACCCACACACACACACACACACACACAGCCACATTGACTTTTATATGTAAGATTTGTACGTTCTAGTGTCGTGCAATGTTCGAACATGAGAGAGGATATAAAGATATTACAAACTTCACTCTACTCCGTAGGCATCCAACAATACGTAGAAGTGAAGCATGTAAACTAAAATAACAGAGTCCGTTGAAAATCGGTAAGAGTCCTTATGTTCGGTTCAAGTTTGTCGAATCTCTGTAGAACCGAAGCTCCCTTTTCGTTTTTTTTCAATCTTTCCCCTTCTTTACTAACGTTCGGTGCCTTTCTCCTTAGTTCCTCCTATCTATGCGACTTTGTGTTAGCTGCATAAGGATGCCAGGCAGGGATTTCTCTTACTTGGAACGTCGATGGTACGTAATTTTCACCTGAGGAGCCGAATGGAACAAGGGGTACAATCCTATGAAGTACTTTCATCATCAATTAAATCTTTATAAGATAAAGTTATATTCCGCTCAGAGTTTGGCCACTACATGTCACTAAAATATTTCGGAAATAAAGTTGCAGTCTATACTAATAATAAATCTGTAGCCGAAATTTTTCTGGTAATTTTCGATTTTCCAAAAATAATTGGTCCTAACATATATAATTAACCACCCTTAAACCGAAAATCGCTTTTTTGAAATTTTTGTTTGTATGTCTGTCTTTCTGTCTGTCAGTATGTTTGTTACCTTTTCACGCGATAATGACTGAACCGATTTCAATGAAAATTGGAATATAAATTAAGTTCGTTGTAACTTAGATTATAGGCTATATGGCATTCAAAATACGTTATTTAAAAGGGGGGTTATAAGGGGGCATGAATTAAATAAATCGAAATATCTCGCTTATTATTGATTTTTGTGAAATATGTTACATAACAAAAGTTTCTTTAAAATTATTTCTGATAAGTTTTACTCTCTGAAAAAATTTCATAGGACTGATATTTAATGAGATAAATGAGTTTTAAAATTAAAATAACTGCCATCTAAGGTGATGTATTGAAATAAAAAGCAAATGACTTCGTCTATAAGGGGTCTTGGACACAACAATCGAAAGCTATGAAACATAGCCTACAGACAAGGTTTCTGTGTTTGTATGAAGTAATATCGGAAGCTAAATTAACCGATTTATATAATTAATTATTATTTCATCATTGGAAAGTGTAGTTTCTCTGGATGGACATAATACTATAATGTTATTACAGTAACTTGAGAGTGAATTGAGGACAAGTAAGATTAAAATAGGTTCTTATGCACAGAAAACTTGATAGGTTATTCTGTATATTCATTTCCTGTATTTCCTATAATAATGTTTATGAACATATTCATTTTTATCTCAGAGAATTAACGAACAACGAGAGTGTATTGATTTAGTATGCAGTAATAGTACGTTAGCTTAGCAATCCATTATTTTATAATTCAAATTTTAACTATGCTCAATTGAATCGTGTTAAAATACATTAAATGCAATGCAAAAAAATTGGGTAATGAGCCAAGCAGATTATGTTGCGCTGTTGTAAAAGTTGTTCCTCCTGAGATTCAAGAGCTCCCACAACAAATTAAAAACTTTCTAATTCGAGTACATCCGTTATCAACACACTTTTTCATAATATAATATAATATAAACATAATAATAAATCTGTAGCCAAAATTTTTCTGTTAATTTTCGCTTTTCCAAAAATAATTGGTAATAACAATTAAGAAACATGTTAAATTAATTGTCATTGCACCAAATGAGTTGTCTCTGGATCAAAATGATCGCGTTTTAATATTTTAAATACAATTTAAATTAAGTAACATATTAAACGATTTATCCTTCTATCAAACACGAATGTTCCCTGGATCAAATGTCCTATTTTAATTATGTAATTACTTTATATTTATTTCTAACGGGTGCAGCGGAGCGCACGGGTACGGCTAGTATTCAATAAATATGTATATTTGTGATAGGCACATTAACTCGATAGTTTTTAAATTACACCATATATTTATTTGTTCCTTAGTTGGTGATGTCTGATCTAAGATTTATCAGCATCACATGTGCAAAAACATACACTTATCCAAAACATATCCTTGAATTGGCTCAGTACGACTCAAAAGCTGAAGTGATGAGAGGAAATCCATTTGTACAGCATGAATTTCAGTCTACAGCGTTCCCAGAAAAAAAATTAAATGATTATAGGTTTTCAAAACATATGTAGTTGGAGAATTGTTTTATAATTTTCTTGTCTGTTAACTATCCTGGCTCGTTGCATGTTTTTCTCGCATCTTCCCATTAATTCTATTTTTGCTATTGACATCTTCATACCATGAAGAATTTCGAGGAAAAAATTGTTCCGGGGCCGGGCATCGAACCCAGGACCTTTGGTTAAACGTACAAACGCTTTACCAACTGAGCTACCTGGGAACTATACCAGACTCCGATACAATTTTTCCCTCTAAGTGGGCTGACAACCGTCAAGCAACCAACATTCAGTGCACACTAACTCTGTGTAACTTAAATTGTGGTTTTCTGTTAACGAACAGTGACGTGTATTATGCAAATCAAGCTTTCAGGTATAACTCCCTGTAAAGTTGATTCAAATAATTTAGAGGGAAAAATTGTTCCGGGTCGGGTATCGAACCCGGGACCTTTAAGCCACACAGAGTTAGTGTGCACTCAATGTTAGTTGCTTGACGGTTGTCACCCCACTTTGAGGTTTGTGGATATAGAGGGAAAAATTGGATCGGTGTCTGGTAGAGTTTCCGGGTAGCTCAGTTGGTAGAGCGTTGGTACTTTTAACCAAAGGTCCCGGGTTAGATACCCGGCCAGGGAACAATTTTTCCCTCGAAATTATTCAAATCAACTTTACAGGGAGTTATACCTGAAAGCTAGATTTGCATCTTCATACTATATTTTCTGGCAATTATTTTTAATTCTTTTCCTGAAATTTGATAGTCTTTTTCGGATTTATAAATTCTGATCTGTCTGCATGTTTAATAGTGTATTAACTTTATTTTTATTTCTGAATGAAATTCCTTTTTAGATGACTGTTTCCTATTCTTTCGTGGTTTGATTTATTACAGAATTAAATAAAATAGGTAACAGGACACAGCCTTGTTTCAATCCTTCCTTTGTTGTATTTACTCATTCACTCATAGTTTTCTGCCCAAGAGTACGTCTTTCACTACAAACCCAGCCTTCTCCAGTATTCCCAAAATTCCTCCTTCCTCTTAGTCTACGTATGCGAACATTAGGCCTATATCTTAATGTTGTCTATCATTTGATATCTTCTTCTGCCCCGAACTCTTCTCACGTTCACTATTCCTTCCAGTGTATATGTCAGTAGAAAATATCTTCTTAGCCGGTGACCCAGGTAATTCTTTTTTCATGCTTTCTGTCTTCCCTTCTTTCTTTTTCTTTCTCTCTTTCTTTCTTTCTTTCTTTGCATCATTCTTTCTTCACCACTCTTTCCAGCTCAACTTCATTTCTTATTCTCTCTGCCCACTTCACACGCTCAATTCTTTTCGATATCCACATTTAAAATACTTCGTCGTAATGTCATGTTTCTGTCCCACACAATGCCACACCTCTACACAAAGCACTAAACTAGTCATTAGTGTCATTAGTTATTTTTCCAAAGGAGCTCCTTTTCCTATTAAAAGCTTTCTTTATCGTTACTGTCCTTCTTTTGACTTCCTGGCAGCAGCTCATGTTACTACTGATAGTACACTCTGAAGTATTTGAAGCTGTCCACTAGTTGTTTTGCCTCAGATCAAATTCACATGTTTTTCTTCTTTATTTTTCTTCCGATAATCACGGTCGTTTGTGTCTTGTTTGCATTCACTTTCATCCCATATTGCTCACAGCTGTTATTTAGCTTCAGTATGTAGATATCCCTTAGTATCATCTCCTCTTCTGCTGTCACAAAATCATATTATCAAATCTTCATCATCATCATCATCATCATCATCATCATCATCATCATCATCATCATCATCATCATCATCATCATCAGCCACATGGTTTAAGCTTTGTTTGGCTCGTTCCGGTCTCATGAAGTATATAAATTTTTAAATTGTTGAAGCCATCTTTTCCTGGGTCTACCTATGTTTCGTTTACCAGTTGATCTGTAGTCGAATATTAATTTAGGAATACGGTCTTGAGTCATTCTTTCAACGTGTTGCTTCCATTTATTCCTATATTCTGTGAGTTTTTCAATTAAATTTAATATATTTAGTTCTAGTCTGATGTCTTCATTGCATTTCTTGTCTAAGAGAGTATAACCTGCTATACTCCTCAAAAATCTCATTTCTATCACCTCGATTCTTTTTTCTTCGGATTTAGTAAGAGTCCAGAATTCAGAGCCGTACAGCAACATAGGGACTGCCATAACTTTATAAAATTTTAATCTTGTTTCTTTGCTAGTGTATTTTAAAGTTCTTTTTATTACCCCACAGAAATAATTAAATTTGTATATTTTATTTGTAAAATCTTCTTTTCTTGCATATGAGATATTGCAGCCCAGATAATTAAAAGTATTACTTTGTTCTATCATTCTTCCATTCAACACGATTTTGGCTCTAATTGTTTCTAATCCTCCAAAGGCTAACACTTTTGTTTTAGTAGCTATTTTTTTGCTAATTTTGTTTAATTTAAATATTTCCATTTGTAGGTCATCTTCGGAAGCACAAATTAAAACCTGATCATCGGCAAAAAGTATCGTATCTAAGTTTATGTTTTTTATTTTAAAATGTACTTTCAAATCCATCTGCCACTTCAGCACGATGTCGTCCATATACACATTAAAAAGTGGCGGTGACAATGGGCACCCTTATCATCATATCTTATGCACTTTATTAGTCTTCCTCACCTGTGCAGTATATATCCATATATGGATAATTTTCCCTGCAAAACTTTTATCGCAATGTTATTCGCAATTACATCGCTGTAATACTTATTCTTTCCTCAATGTAAGATGAAAATTCTCGGAATTTATAGGTGGAGCAGACGTACAGGATGGCATAAAAATATGCAAAGGACTACGAGACAAATAACGCATGTCGCACAGCACAGAGTGCAGGGACCAGCTACCGCCTCCTGTTAAATAGAGTAATTAATACGGAAACATGAAGCTGCTTGGGTGATATGCGCTGGCTCATTAATCTTTGAAACTAATTAAATGCAGGCTGACCTTTGTGACTCACGAGAGCCCGCGTCACAGAATCACCGAAGCTCTCGGCTAAACTGGACACTAAACGCTGAGCAGCTAGCTATGTTTGTTTTTGAGATGTCCGTTTTGTTTCCCAAAGAAAGTTTCCTCTGTAGTTATTTTCCATAGTTATGTTTAATGTCTTTATGCGAAGAAGCTAGGAATACTTCCTCCAAAATCTATTATGTTATTATCATGTTCTGCTTATAAATTTGAGATCCTTTGGCCTCTTTCGTCTTTCCCTAGAACAGTTAAAGCAATGTTAGATATGCATAAAGAAATTTCTTGGCTTGTGTGATCAATTTAATGCGAATTCGCAGCTTGAGATAACATAGAAACAATACTGTACATGGTACACAGGAGGGAAGGAGGGGAAGAGAAGACCTCATAGCCTTATCTCTACCGGGTTAGATAAATAAATACTAATAATTAAATATATTTCGCACAATGATAAAAATTTCACGTTATTTCTAAAGTTTATTTAGCTTATGTATTGCATTCCAAAGGGCAATAATCTGATTATTATTTTCTACCGGGAATCGAACTCAAATTTGCAAGAATTATATCCGTATAGGGTACAACGGGAGGAATTAAACCGGCCGCCGGCGTAGCTGGATCGGCTGAGGCGTTTGTCTGCCGAACCAAAGTTGCGCTCGGGCGTGGATCCGATTCCCGCTTTGGCTGATTACCTGGTTGGATTTTTTCCGAGGTTTTCCCCAACCGTAAGGTAATTATGGCGAATCCTCGGCATCAACTCGCCAAATACGATCTCGCTATCGGCGCTAAATTACCCGGTAGTTGATACAGCGTCGCTAAATAACTAAGTAAAAAAATGACATCAAAGTATAATACAATAGAGGAGGCAAGACTTATCCTGTTACCTTATCATGTGCCGTGATTATATCACAATGCGCAGTGGGTCAAAACGCAAATCTAACTGGACAAAATTAATAACATGTATTCTATCTAACAGGTTTTCATGAAATTTTATAGAGGAGTTATAGATGACATTTTTTTTGTGTACGACTCTCATTACGTTTATGTAAGAGAAACTACAGCTTTACAGAGGATGGTTTGAGACAAAATTAATAATTTTTCTCCCACCAAACAGATTTTCATGAATCTTTGTACAGGCCTTACAGGCAGCATATACTTTTTTATGTAAAAACTGTAATTATGTTTGTATAAGAGGAACTACCCCGTTATAGTGGTGGTTTTAGGTAAAAATTAATTACTTTTCTCTAATCTATCAGATTTTAATGAAAATTTATACCGAAGTTACTGGGAGCATATATAGTTTGCGTACAAACTCTCATTACGTTTGCACCTTTAGAAGGGATGGTTTAGAGACAATAACTTTTCTCCTACGTAATAGATTTTCATGAAACTTTGTACAGAAGTTAGAGGTAGCATACATTTTTGTGTACTCCTATATTGGGGATGATTTTAGACAAAATTAACCCCTTTCCGCATACTGGGAGAGAGATGGCACATACCGGTTTTGTATTCATATATCTTATAATATAAGCATATAATATTTCAAACTGCATACTGGGACTGATATGGCACACTGTCAAGAGAAACTGGATTTGACCATATGTGACATCATTTGAGAAAGATAGAACTACTTAAGTTACTTTAATATTAAACCAGTGTGTGCAAAACTGTCCTATGCAGTAAGGGGTTAATAATTTTCTTCCTGTGTAACAGATTTTCTAGAAAATTTGTACAGGAGTTAAAAGTAGCATATACATACGTGATTTGAATTTCAATTATACTAATTTCCCTTCACATCAGTTCGATAGTTTCCTTTTCAAACAAAAAATTCAACTGGCTTAGTTCTTGTTGCAAGTGTGCAGAGACAAAGGGTTGATTTCCCCTTCTTTTACGTCTCCTACTACTTTCACGGAATAGCTTCCTGGGTCTTTCTAGAGATGAGGTGTATGGGGTAGATACAGTCCTGTTTTTCTAATGAGAATTGTATCATATACCGATTTAGAAAATTTTATTTTATTATTTTTTTCAATTAATGAGAGTATTTAATACGAAATTTTTCTTACGTCTATGACTGTGCTTCTACTGAAGGCTAAAATTAACTACAACATCCTTTAGATTCTTTTTTAAACTTTTGTCTACACCTTCAGAATATTTAAGTATTTCTATTTTTATTTTCATGTAGTTAGTAAGCGTTTCTTTTTCCAGAATCTTCCAATCCAGTTCTTCAAATAACTGTAACAGCGTGATAATCGGTTGCGACCCACCTCTAAAATGTAAAGTTACTAAGTTGCAAGAATGTGCAAATAACTTGATAGTTGCCGTAAACTAGAGACCTTGCACTACATTTTAGCACAATTCAGATCATGACGTGACGTGACGCGACGCAATATGTTAAAAATCTCATCAAAAATATTTAATGTGAAATAATTAAGTTTCTCATAGAACTGATGTTATTAAAATTGAGTATCTATTGTAAATAATTACTGACACCCCTTAAAATATTAACTTCCAAACTTTCAGCTACATCAGGGATGCAGAACTGGGAAAGAGAGGGGTGGAAGCATGGGAAAGAGTTTTTTCCCCGTCCACCATCCCCCGGCCTTGAATTTTGAATAAAATAATTAAGACTATACTTCCTATATTGACTCATATATTCAATTCTTCTCTCATAACCGCCATTTATCCTAAAATTTGAAAAGAAAAAAAGCGCCAGAATGTGATCCCTTCCGAAAATTAATTCCTCTTCTGCTCCTAGTGACTTTAGACCAATCAGCGTTCTTCCTGCTCTCTCAAAGGCTTTGGAATATACAGGGTGATTCAGACCAACCGTAACAGTAATTTCATTTCGGAAACTAGTGCATTAAAATTTTCGAGACAAAATTATTTATAACTAAACATCATGTGAACTTTCATTTGAGCTTGATTTCGTCAATCAGCCTTAACTGAAAGTATGGTCAATGGCATATCACTTTAAAATTTCAAATGGGAGTCGGTGTCAAATAGGATGCCATTTAATAGAGCTCTTCAAAACAAACAACTTTAATAGGAAACGTTTTTATTAATTCATACTCTATTAATGAGAAAACGTACGAAAAGGCAATGGGTGATTCAAACCAGCCGTAAGTCATTTATTTCGGAAACTAGTGCATTAAAATTTTCGAGACAAAATTATTTATGACTAAACCAAATGTGAACTTTCACTTAAGCTTGATTTCGTCAATCAGCCTTAACAGGAAGTAGGGTCAGTGGCGTATCACATTAAAATTTCAAATGGGAGTCGGTGTCAAATAGGATACCATTTAATAGAGCTCTTCAAAATAAATAACTTTCATAGGAAACGTTTTTATTAATTCATACTCTTTCAACGAGAAAACGTACGAAAAGGCAATGGACGATTCGGACCACCCGTAAGTCAATTATTTCGGAAACTAGTAAATTCAAATTTTCAAGACAAAAATATTTATAACTATACCACATGTGAACTTTCACTTCAGCTTGATTTCGTCAATCAGCCTTAACAGAAAGTAGGGTCAATGGCGTATCACTTTAAAATTTCAAATGGGACTCGGGTTCAAATAGGGTAGGCCCTACCATTTGATAGAGCTCTTAAAAAAACAACTTTCATACACACCGTAAGTGACGGTATATCCTTGTGAATCACCCTGTATATTCTTCCAATCCCTTGTTTACCGAGTACATTAAGTATTCTTCCTTGATTTACTAAATCGAAAGCCTTTTTTCTAGTCGACAAATGCAATGCAGGGAATCGTATTAAATTTTGGACTTTTTTGAATATTTAGTTAATCGCTTGGACATTGTCTATCGTGGTGAAACCAGGGTGAAATCCTGCATCCTCAAGCGATTGGTTCTCTTTCAATACTTTGGCCTTCCTCTTTATTATAAACTTGCTGAGAAGTGTGTAGAGGCTGAATATTACACTTATGGGAGGGGGTAGAGGTGTGCAAAATTCGGTATAAGAGAGAAAGAGAATGTAACTTTCTCCTCTCGTTTAACCTGAGCCACAATAATTTATGGAAAGAAGGCGAAATGTGATCGTAGTAGCTGACATTACAAATGAAATGAACACACGCAATGGTTTCTTATTCCGTTTATTTTTTTGGGACTTCATTTGAATTGAACTTGGTCTCTGTTCTTCTTGTTATTGTTTTATGTTCGGGGCTACCACGTTCCAGTTTACCCATTTGTTACTGATCTGCAATTTCTGGTGACTAATTTTCAAATTTTCTTTTCTTCCATCTTTCCTTGTTTACTGCTCTATTTATGCTTGTATCTTCCTTTCTCTCTTAGTCATCGTCTGTGTGAAAGGTTCAGGACCATAGTGGGCCAAGCGCCACATATTAAATACGTAGAAAACAAGGGTTAAAATGAAGTTAGTACCATAATTCAATGGAAACATATAGCAAGCAATATAAAGTATGCACATTCAAACTAAATGATACGTCAATCTCCGTTAAATTATAGTATTCACTTAACTTTAACCCTTACTTTCTCCGTTTTTAATAAATGGCGCTTGGCCCACTATGGCTCTGAACCCTTCATATAGCAACTTTAACCTTTTTACAACTTCTTATTCTATATTGTTTTTAATTTCTCCTCGAAGATCTTGAATGCTACATTTCCGTCCCTCTGTCTTTTTATCTTTAGCCTACTAATATAGATTATGTTCGCGAAGTCTTATTTTGCTTCCAATTTGGCAAGTAAGTAGGCTACTCAACCTTTGTTTTTATTGTCTAAAGTCGTCCACTACTGCCATATCCTTGTTTTTAACGATTATGTTATCCTTATTTTCCTTCCTTATTCTGCGTTCTTTTTATGAATATTTTCCGAAGTATAAGTGATGTGTTGTGTTGTGTATTGTCTTATGGAGAGACCAAGATTCGTGCTAATCTCACGTCACGGAAGTCAAACCGTGTACATGTATTCAGTCAATGTAAATTGAATGATGCCTAAGTGAAAATATTAAGATAATCCTTACGGTCGTATAAATTATTCGTAATGTAAATTGATTGTGAGATTTATGTAAGGGCATAAAGGAATTCAAGAATGGATATCAGGCAAGGGCAAAAGTGATCAAGGATGAGAATGGTGACTTGCTTGCAGACGCTCATTCAATACTGAACAGATGGAAAAACTATTTTGGACAACTACTAAATATACATAGGCCAAAATTATAAGTCTCCAGGTATCGATCAAATTCCAGCAGAATTAATACAAAAGGGTGGAAGCGCATTATCTAACGAAATTTATAAGCTTGTACTTCCTATTTGGGACAAGGAAATTGTACCAGCTCAATGGAAGGAGTCCATAATCGTACCTATCTTTAAGAAGGGGGACAAGACTAACTGTAGTAACTTTCGAGGAATATCACTTTTGTTGACGTCGTACAAAATTTTGTCCAATATTCTTTTGAGAAGGTTAACTCCATATGTAGATGAAATTATCGGGGATCATCAGTGTGGTTTTAGGCGTAATAGATAAACTATTGACCAGATATTTTGTATTCGACAGATAATGGAGAAAAAATGGGAGTATAAGGGTGCAGTGCATCAATTATTCATAGATTTCAAAAAGGCATATGTCTCGGTTAAGAGAGAAGTTTTATATGATACTCTTATTGAATTTGGTATTCCTAAGAAACTAGTTCGATTAATTAAAATGTGTCTCAGTGAAACGTACAGCAGAGTTCGTATAGGTCAGTTTCTGTCAGATACGTTTCCAATTCACTGTGGGCTGAAGCAAGGAGATGCACTATCACCTTTACTTTTTAACTTTGCTCTAGAGTATGCCATTAGGAAAGTCCAAGATAACAGAGAGGGTTTGGAATTGAACGGGTTTCCTTTATTAGTCTACTTTTTACACTCCACTTCTTCTCGCCTCACATACAGCCACTACATATTTTCTTGACCAGTCAGAACATCAACTATAAATTAATATCCAAAATTCATCCCTAAATGTTTTACATGAATTTCCAATATTGTTTCTTCGTGTATAAAACGGAAATGATTAATTCTTGTATATTTATTAGCAAACTGGGAATTACTCTCGACAGCGAAGTTTCCTCGGTTTAGATACCGCGCTAAAAACAAAAGTTCCTGTTAATTGAAACGAGTGTGGACAGCTGAATAGGGTGAGTTGAAACCCATGCGCTTGGACCTACAAAGTAGAGCCGTAATTCTCCGACCCTAATTCAAGGTTCAGACTGAAGTCTAAGTAATTTTCCATCGGAAAGGTTTCCGACCTACAACCCTCGTCCGTTTTTCTCTTCTCCACTAATTTACAACTATCGCAAACTCAGAGCAGATGCGAGTGTTTCAAACAGTTGGCGTTACGACATTCCGTAAGTACAAAATAATTTTCCGCAAGCTGGCGTATTAACATACGGAGTAGTTGAGGGACACGTCGGCACGCTAAGTAATAATGTTAATTTTGGAACCTATTTATGCAATTTTTATTATACATTTTTCCCCTAATATGTATAGATATGTTTTCCATACATTTCACGTATCTGGTACCAATGTGATTATTTTACATTTCTGTATTAAAAAAAAAATACAAATCGATGCCGAAGTTTGGCTTCTCCCATAATGGATGAGATTTCAACATAGTAGGACAAACATAGGAAACTTTTTAAAACCCAACATTTACAACACAAATTTTGCTCCTGAAATATTATCTAAATATTGTATAATACTGTTACGCACATGTATGACAATGGCGCAATGTACATACATGTACAGAGGTGCACTCGTTATGAGTGACTAAGTGGCCGGGGTTGGACGGAGGAAGCGCCGTCTTAAATCACTAAGTGATTATTTTTCCCATATCATATATTGTTACGATGTACCGAAGTACATACATAATTGATATTTCCGTGATACATCCATGACGCAGTGCATGAGGGTAGGCCACTAGAGGGAACCCAAGAAGTGGAACTTAAACTGAGATGATTCAATCCGACATCGGGATGGGAATCCGGTGTGTCTTAGTGGATAGAGCGTCAGCACGTAGAGCTGAAAACCTGGGTTCAAGTCCCGGTGCCGGAGAGAGTTTTTCTCTGTTTCACTCATCCTTCATCATATGATGGCGCAAAATTTCTGCACGGAAATATATGTGCTTCGGTACATCATAATAATATATTTTAAAACTAATTTTTATATTTAGACCTACTGTTACCTAACTTTGAAAATCTTATTTCCATATTGTTTTTTTAATATAGGCTATGCGCATATAAGATCCCATGATTTTTTTCATTAAAAAAGGGGAAAATGGGCGTCTAATAAGCGAGTAAATACGGATTAACTATTGCTCATCCTGTAGCTACCTAGAAAATTGTAACAGTTTACCATCATTCTTCAATAGAAATGTAGTCTTGAAATTAAATTGTAACTCGAGAAAATTGTTATATTTTTTAATAATTACTTCGCTTGAAATATCTTCAAAACTGACAATTTTATTTAGAAAAATGTTTAAAACATTTCAGAGAAATATTAAATGCTGTGCTCACAGAGTCGTAAGCGGAGTAGAGTCCTTAGGGACAATGTTTTTCATCTTTTCATAGCGTCTCTGGAAGCCTTTCGTTTCTATTTGCAACACCTTCAAGAGCAGTTGACAATAAATTACCACGTCCACTTTTCTTGGAAGAAAGTAGGATAGCTCCAGAATACGGAAGTCTCCGATCTCAGGGGGCGTGCTTCATAATCCTCACTTAATTAGCTTGATCCAGTTTGTGGTGACATTCTCTTCCTCCATTCCAGTAGCACGTTGGCTGACTGCATCTAACAACCACACATATAGCCTTACTGTATGAGGAGTATCATTTTCCAAATTTGATAAAGAGGATATTTTCTTTTGAAAACCTTTAAAACGTGGTCACGATATGGAATACTACATCCGAATAAAAAATTACGATACACAATAAACAAAAATGCCATTTATAAATGTTTATAATATTGCCAATTTAGTCGACAGACACAATAAAATTGACCATCAGATTTATTATGCGTTACCATAACAATTTCGTACGTCGATAATACAGGTGACATCTATAGACAATTTCCCATTATATGAGCCGTTGAGAGCAGAAGTGGTGTGAGTCAAAAATTGGTAATGAGGGTTAAAGTAAACATTCTGTAAAATACAGCGCAAAGTAACAATTCATATTCAATTTATTTGCACTGTTAGTCGTCAGTGGATAGCAGGAAGGATCTATTAGTTGCTACTTTACGCTGTAGTTTACAGAATTTTCACTTTAAACCTCATTACTCAATTTTGACTTACACCACTTCTGCTGTGAACGGCTCATATGAGACATCGTGTTTTATTTTAAGAAAGAATAAGGGTAAGCTACGTCTTTGCTACAAATTGTGTTATAACAATTCGTATACCTAAGAAATTGTATTATAACAGTTCGGTACCTAAGAACAAATGAGGAATAAAGAACACTTTCTCCCTTTCCGTATAAGTACCATTATACTTCATTACCAACCAATTGTCCTTACAGTTCACAAAACAAGAAGTTATAAATAAGCTCACCTCCCGACCCCCACCTATACGTGAGAAATTTTTTTCTGTCTGATGTATCTCTTACAGACCTAATTAAATCTTTAAAACGTAATTCTTCCTACTCTTATACATATCTTCAACGCTTCTCTTATCACATCCTCACTTCAAGTCACTTACTTTTCTGTGAAATTCAAACGTTTCTCCACCATCAATCATCGATGTAAGTCCACTATCTGTAGAGCACTTCGGTCAATCTGTGACAAACTAAGTGGTCTACGTTTCAAGGCACTAGCGAGAACTATCAGTCACGCTCGTAGCTTCGGGGAAATTAATGGCAAGTTAAAGACACTCCCGTTTCACCAAAAAACCTTATTGTGCAAACTAACGTGATACGACTTACAATTTTTCGTTATTTTCCTGTTTCTCTTTGTAATCAGTAGATGTTACAATTGCAAAAATATCGAATAGCCATGTCTTTATGTTCATTTGCCATTTTTTAATTATTAATGTAATTTGTTGTTAGTAGCTTTTTGAGTGATTTAAATTGCTTCATTCGAATATTAAATACTTCAGTTTATTGCTTCTCAATATATATTCACATTGAATCGTCCATTTCCCCAAGTCTGTGCAGACAGGATTCCATAAAACTATAGCTGATCACCGCAGTACCAAGTGCTGCAGTATGTGCAATATCCTTTTTGTTTCATTGTTAGAAAAATATCTTCCTTGCAGTGCGTTCTACTTCATTGTCATTTTGACACATTTCACCTTAGCATTACTAATGGTTATAGCCTATACACAGAGTGAAACGGAAAACGTGGCAAAAACTTCAGCTAAGGATTTCTCATACGAAGAAGAAAAATGGTTACATCAACATAAGTCCAGTAATGCTTGGTTTCTGAATAGAGCTTGCAAGTTTGATCAATGATCATAGTACATTCTAATACGTTTGTTTGCTGGAATTATTATAATGCAATAATACAGTTAAAAATGTCCATCTCCTGCCCCATTACAGGCCGCAGCTCGTCTTCTCATTGAGATCCGAACATGCTTGGCCTCCACGCTCACCAGATCTGAACTCATTGCACTTCTTTCTGTGCGGGCACTTAAAGTCGTTGGTACATTCGACTTTGTGGATAATGGAGGAACTTTCAGCGGATTATGCAAGGCTGTGAGACAGTAAGAATTATCTACGTAAAGATTAATTTTTGGTCCTACAGAAAATAATTATATGTTATGGTAACAATTGATATTAGAGAAGGAAAAGAAATTTGCTCCGGCGCCGGAGATCGAACCCGGGTCCTTGGTTCTACGTACCAAGAGCTGTAACCATTGAGCTATGCCGAAGTTCAATTCACAACACCGGATCAAATTCCCCTCCTCCACTGTTTTTCCCTTTTGTGACCCGGCGCAGGAGCGAAGTTTTCTCCTCTAATATCAATTGTTACCATAACAGATCTATTCTGTACAACCAAAAATTAATGTTTACGTAGATTCTTCGCCCAACAGTGCATATTACTGTGTAATCCTGGCCACCAAGTCACTCAATTGAGTGCGCTCCTTGTATAATGGCAGTTGACTTAATATGTCAATATAAATGTCGAACTTGAAGACAGACCACAAAGGGAAAAAATATTGGAGGAGGGGAATTCGGTCCGGTGCTGTGAATTGAACTTCGGCGTAGCTCAATTGATAGAGCGCTTGGTACGTAGAACCAAGGACCTGGGTTCGATCCCCGGCACTGGAGTGAATTTTTCTCCTCTAATATTAAGTAAAAATCACGCCAGGAATTTTGGAGCAAGTTCGAATCCCGATGAGGCGACGAACTACGGCATATATTCACAAGTTTTGAACAGTTCATCTAAGGAAATGTAGACAGAATGCATTAAAATAGCTCCAGCAAACAAGTGTATTGGGGTGCACTATAGTCATAGTTGCAAGCTCAACTCGGAAACCAAGTATTTCCGGGTCCATAGGCCTACTGATATAACAATTTTTTCTTCTATACAAATGAGGAATCCATACCTGAAGTTTTGTCCACATTTTTCGTTACATTTTTATATACATAAATGTAGAGGCCTATATGTATACGCCTAAGCTGTTTCTTGCTCCACAACAGTAGGCCTACTTCTACCGCTTCATTTCTAATATATCACTCCGTTCAATCGATATTGTTTCTTGAGTAAATATTATACTGAAGTAGCCTACGTTTAAAATTGAAGACCTCCTCTGAATAAGGATGTAACCAACAAAACTGTAGTTCATGTTTCAGAAGAAAGAAAAATAATTTCAGGGACATATTTCGTAAGCCCTGCATTTACTTTTTCCACTTAACATCACATATCTAAAGAATTTGATGTTACATCTTTTTTCGGGGATTCTTGAATTGCACGTTTTTTTAAGAATTCCTATGGCATCATTTGGAAAATTTAACAGCAAGAATATACTTTAAGGAACACCCTGAGTGCTATACATTTTCTATCCTTTAGATCTTTAGAAGTTCGAGTTACGTAGGCTGGCTGATGGGTGGTAGCTCTCTTGTGAATTATGTATCTTACATTATGCTGCATCTTGACAGAATTACATCGTTAGAGATGGAGCACACAGCTCTTAAAATTGTTTCAGCGCAATAAACGCAGACGCTTTAAAACTGGCAGTGCTCTTATTGCGAGCGACAACACTTTCACGACTTTGTGAGCGGTCTCGCCACTTTGAGTGCTTCCTAACACGACCAGGGTTGTACGTAGTTGTAAACTGCGGCACAACACAAAACTTACCTCGATAACACTAATGAAGTGCCACTAACTGCTTTTAATGTTCTCCCCACTGCCAATTATTTCTAACAAAGGATACAACCTTGTAACACAAGCTTATAATGGCACCATTGTTTTGCAGATATAAGATGTAATGCGAAGGACTTTACGTCTGTCCTCTTTCATTTCTCTTAGAATTATGTCAGTAACTTAGCCTGGTACTGAACTGAATTGTATGGAGGAATGTGTTATTGCTTTGTATGGCCTGTCTGTTGCATTTATGGACATCTGCTGTTTCAACAACTGGAACATTGAACATTCAATAGCAATATGGTTTATACTCGTATAAAACAAAATACATTTTGTGAGAAGTATCTTACGTATTATTATTTTATGGTGAAAAAATACATTTCCAGATGGTGTCATGAAAATATTCATTCTGTACATTTCTGATGACAAAAATGTAGTTAACTTTTCATAAACGTTGCTTTTATCTGAGCACTCTCCTATCTAATTAAAGAACTGGTTTTATTTGTGTTTGAGGACAGATTTATTTACAAATTATACAGGGAAAATATAACAACATTTCCCTCGTAAATAGCATTTTAACACTTGATTTCTTTAACAGTAAAATTGCATGCAATATTAATTCATTAAAACATGAGAATTTCCTCTTGAATTCCTTATACAGGGACATCATTTTATTTTTACTTCAATTTTTTATTGTACCTGAGTTTTTGAATGTACTTCACTCCCACCCCCTTCTACTAATGAAGTTCAACCGTCCTCCACACAGATCCAAGACCGCATATACAGTCATAGTAGCCTAACGGTCATAGTAAACAGTACGTTCCAAAAATATGTTCGCGTTTTCCAGTGACGAAAGAGCTTTCAATATTGAATCATTTTCGCACAGGTACTGTCGTCCATTTGCCTACGTCGTATCCCGGTTTGCCCCACCAGCTTTTATTCGCCAGCTAGTGGCTGGGCTGTCTTAGGTCTTTTCTGAGAACATTAATTTATGATAGGTATTGGACGTCTAAGTAATATTATACAACTGTTTAAAATAACTTAAATAAAAGGGCCTCGTTAAGTAATTAACTGTCACGTGATTTCCTCCCTTTCTACGACCCTACGACATAACCACTTGGACGGACAGTTGATAGCATGTCTGAGTAATTTTATCTTTTCGGATCGGGCAGAAGTGAAGATTGAATTTACAGTACCTGAGGTACCCTTTTACAGAGTAGGTACGGAATTATTTCAACATGAGTTACTAGTACGAAGAACGAAACTAGTAATTGCAATTAGGTACAATAGTCTATAGTGCGATAATATGCACATTAGAACTGAAGCCTGTATCGAAATGAACGACCGCCATTTTGAAAAATGTGTTTAAATATCCATATTATGATTATTTTTCAATTTAACTTCATTCTCTATATTGTACGCTACTGTGCTGTAGACAGTATAATATACACTGCATAATGAATACATCCACATGGACAGCTCAGTTCGTGAGTAAAAACACTTATTGTTAATACTGTACTGTATTTTGATTAAACAAAAACCTAATGAAAATGATCAAACTCAAAAGCGCGATATTTCCTAGTTTACGTAAATGGATGAACTACTTTTCTTCCCTCCTATACCTAGTGAAGTGATTTGTTTGTATATTACGCCAGTATCATCGAACTCCAGTCGTGGAAGGGGATAGCAAACGGCGTTCATCCAAAGGTATAGGCAAGTTAATATTAAAAATGTTAGTAAAAATAAAATGATGTTCCTGTATAAACGTGTGTGTGTATAATGCTTACCCACTTCACTTTGCGTGATTCGGGTTCCGCATACTGCGGATAGATGGGAAGACTGTGACCCATTTTCAAATTGCACACCACACGCTATGCATGTTGTCTATCTGTGAAGAGTTATGTCGTGTACTTGGGTGAGTGTAAGTTAAGTATTCGTGTAAGTGTAGTGTATGGAATGGGTGAGGATGATGATGATGAAGAAGGTGTGGAAGGAAGAAGGGGAAACCAGGTGTCGCCACGTAGCCTACTCCTTTGAATAGCACCAAGGGGGCCGCCAGGCTTAACGTCCCCATCCGATGGACGAATCACTATCAACAGTGACATATGCCTTCCCTTCATATGCACTCCGGAGAGATTTGGGATTTAGCCCAGGCATATTGGTGCATAATTTAATGATTAGAAGTTGTACACCGCCATCTCTCCTAGTCCCGAAGTAGAAATTTTACAAGGAAAGTTCTGATCCCGCCGGGAATCGAACTCGGACCGGCTAGTACATGCTACCACAGAGCTAACTCGGCGATAATGTCTCCATAAATAATCGTTTCAATTAAATTAACTTTATGTAGAGATACGAGAGCAATCGAAGTGTTTCAACGAAATTTTAAGACGTAAAATTTGTAGATAAGTAAACTTAGACTCATTTAGGAAACACAGAAAAAACAGTATTTTAAGTATTACAAGCTTTCGTAAACATTTGTAGCCAAAAATTTCTTTGAAAGTTCACTGTTTGCTCTCCCTTGGGTTCGACGTAATCAACTCTGACAGAGATCAGCTTGAAGGGGGAAGGTACACAATTGGCCTGCAAAAGTTTAGTGAAATTCATTTTTTTATATCTCACCTACCTACTATAAAATTTAAATGAACAGAACTTTTCATGCTTAATGTGTGTATATATATATATATATATATATATATATATATATATATATATATATATATACATAACTGTCAGCAGGTTACATAACTGTCAGCATGGATTTCGGGGGGGCTATTCATGTGAGAGTCAATTAGTAACGGTATGTCAGGATTTAGAAGACGGAATAGATTCCAATAGCCAAGTAGATGCAGTGATTATTGACTTTTCACGCGCATTCGATGTAGTCCCACAAGATATATTGTTGGTTAAACTACAATCAACGGGGATTGACTTCAGAGTGCTCCAGTGGATCAAGGAATTTTTAACTTGTCGCACTCAGAGAGTACGGGTAGGGGAGGAATTATCGAACCCAATTGAAATTACTTCCGGGGTCCCGCAGGGAAGTGTCTTGGGGCCTCTTCTATTCTTGGCTTTTGTAAATGATCTGCCAGTTAATATCTTATCTAGGGTTCGCTTATTCGCGGATGATTGTATGTTATACAGGGAAATAAATAGTCATGAAGATACTACTTTTCTCCAGAATGACCTCAATAAAATAAATGATTGGGCAATAGCCAACAAAATGAAAATAAATTCTCTAAAGAGCAAAGCCATCAGCTTTACAAGGAAAAGAAATAAAATAGTCGCATCGTATACGTTAGGGGGTGAAACCATTCCGGAAGTTAACAAATGTAAATACCTCGGAATAACATTTAGCAGCGATCTCGGCTGGGGGGAACACGTTACAGACACAGCGGGAAAAGCATGGAAAGCGTTACACTTTGTGATGAGGGTACTAAGAAAAGGTTCTGATAAATCCAAAGAGATTGCATATAAATCACTAGTACGTCCAGTAATGGAATATGGTGCTGCATGTTGGGATCCTTACAGATTAGAACATATTAAGACACTGGAAAAGATTCAAAAACGGGCTCTTAAGTGTTGTCGGAAAAATTCACCATTAAAATGGGACACACTCACGGACAGGAGAACGCGAATTCGATTATGCGCACTGTTCAAAACATACAGAGGTGAGCCTGCCTGGAAAGAAATAAAAAATAGGTTGTAGCCGCCAAATTACTCTTCAAGGAACGACCACTCATATAAATTGAGGGAAAGAAGGCAGAGGACGGACACTGGAAAGTTTTCTTTTCTCAATCGTACTATCAGGGACTGGAATGCTTTACCTGCAGACTTACTAAAGGCTTTACCAACAACCAAAAATGTATTTAAAAATAGGCTTAAGGACCTTACTAATAGACGGTAATTATACACAGTACTTAAAGGGTGTAAATGATATGTTGTTATTGAAGTGTTGTTTCAGTGAAGAATTATGTTGTGTCAGTGAAGTGTGTTGTATCAGTGAAGAAGTATGTCGTGTCAGTGAAGTGTGCTGTGTAAGTGAAACGTGTTCCTGTCAGTGAAGCTGTATAGGTTATAGTGGCAGTGCAAAGTATTTGAACAGTGAAATGTTTTTGAAGTGTTAGTGAAATCAGGATAGAATCAGTGAAATGTGTCGTAGTTCCAGTGCAGTGAGTGAGTTGACAGCGAAATGAGTGTAATGTTGAAAGGTACTTGTGCAGATATGAACATATACTCGTGGGTTTTAGTTCGATCTTAGTTTTAAGATACAAATTAGAATATTTCAAATGTTATTTTAAGTGATCGTTTCATTTAATTTAGTATATTCCCTGTTGTTGTTGTTATTATTATTATTATTATTATTATTAGTATTATCATTAATTGTATTTTAATTAATAAGTTTATTATTGTCATTATTGAGTGTAATTAGTTACCACTGCCACCGGGTATATACCCATTGCAGTGTGAATAAATACATACATATATACATACATACATACATACATACATACATACATATACAAATTACACTTTATAAACACTATTCAGAATATTAAAATAGCTAATAATTATCTGTAAAATAATATCAAATTTGCATATATTTTTACAACCGTAAAGCATTGACATAATACAATATAGGCTGCAATTAATTAAATATCTGCATATTATTTTACTGGAATGATTTAAAGACCTTTTTTCTTCTTGATCGTTACCTTTAATATTAAATTTTCTACAATTTTTTATTAAGGAAAAAATATTTTCTGAAGGAACAGGTAAAAGATTCTAGACTGTTGTTGATGTAGGTCTTCATAATATTTCTGTAAAATAATCATGAATATGTTGAATTAATTTTAGATTTTATTATGTAAATGCTTCACGGTTGTAAAAATAATTATGCAAATTTGATATAATTTATAGGTAATTGTTAGCCATTTTAATATTCTGAATAGTGTTCTATAAAGTGTAATGTATGTATATTAAGCATGAACGATTTGTTCATTTAGCTTTTATAATAGCTGAACTATAAAAAATTAATTTCATTCATTTTTTGCAGGCGAATGATGCACCTTCCTCCTTAACTTGAGACTTGTCTGTCGCTTTTCCAGATAACAAATTTAGGGTAAAATATTTTATTCCGACAAAAGAGATATAACAGAATTGGTGTTCCATAATTCCTATTAACCGATTGTTGGATTATCCGAATTATTTTCTAGTTTCTTTTTTCTTTTTTTCCTGCAGAAAAAATTAAGCACTGTACTTTATATGTTTCTGCGTAGAGGATTATTGCAAGCCTTTATCCTTACAAGTATCACAGTATAAAGAAGGAATGCTTTGCTGTCGGCAACAGAAATAGTTTAGTTATAAAATAGTCACTACCTCTTTTAAAGTACTCCAAGAAGTTCCACAAAACCGTGTACCATACTTTTCTTATCCTTCCTATTCGAGTAGCCGTATTGTATAACTTTTATGCAAAATGTTTTCCACAGTTGCTAAAAGAAAACGTATTGTGTTAATTACCGTAAAAAATGACAAATAATTGAGAGGTTTGAGAAACGAGAAACTGTACTCGATTTAATAAAAAAAAAAACAAGATAGAGTGCATAAAATATGTAAATCTACAACATAAGACTTCAACTATTCCTATCTTTCCGCAGTCATCAGTAGGCCCCGGGAAAAGTATTGCTATCAGCTTAGTATGCAACATAGCATACCTGCTTTGAGAGGGATGACGCTGGCAGTAGTGTAGTTTGGTTCATGAGAAATGAAATAATGCATGAAAGTCTCATTATTTGTTCGTCCTTTTGACTAGTTTCCAGCTTACAAAGTGCAATTCTAATTTATTCTCATTAAGAGATCTAAATATTTCATTGCACTTGACATACTGGTAATATTATTTACGTATTGATGCGTTGCAATGAACTATGACTTGCATGTGCAAGACATGTAACGTGTATCATAACGTGTTTCAAGAAACTTAGCAGATTTCTTCATATAGTTTGCAGCATTTATAACATATAGTAACACATTTTCGAATTGCACACATGATGGCCATAGCAATTCCATAGCAATATCAAAAAGTTCACATATGGTACAATAATTAACCCTCTCTAACACTTCACTCATTAAGAGATAGGGTCTACAGCAACATTCCGCACTAAGGGCAGCCACAACCGCATTTGCAACGTGACGTCCAACGGAGTCCATGCTTTCATCTATAGAAACCCACATCTTCTCATTTTGTAATTTACACTTCACTTCACGCAGACATTTCTCTCATGCATGTTGCATATACTTCTTCCGCAGTGTTGCTTCTTTAGGAATTTGTCTCCCAGTATACTTTTCTGAAAAGCCACGGAGTTCCGCGTTTTATAATTGATTAAACGGAATATTTGAAGCAATAAACGCGTCACACACATCTTCTAAATGTTCGTTCAAGTACGTAGTTGTAAAGGAGATTCCTGCTGTACCTTGCTTAAATTCTGTTGTCACATGCGAGTTTATGTTTATTGCTATTTATATGCTTCTTAACATTGCATGCTATATCGGCTGCCATTTCACGTGACACAATTCACAAAACACTTCATTACCATGGATGGAAAACACATTTTCTCCATATTGACGAACATATTTCCTTAGTGCCTCTATCTTGCGTACTTTTGGTCTCGGCATTCTGAAGACCCGTGTCGATTGCTTTTGACTGCGTTGTACTAAGCTGCGCCGGCACTACTCCTACAATCACAGTGATGCGTGCAAGAGTCCTCGGTTCATAAACATTAGCTATACTACATCGCGCGTTTCCCTGTAAGCAATATTTTCTCCGGGGTCTGGTCATCAGTCATCAACTCCTGGCCCTTAAGAACCCGTCGTCGTTGACAACTGAACTTTTAGTGAATTTCTGGCTCACTACATAGCACATTAAACACAAGACCACGAAGGAAATTACAAAGTTGTAGGCCAAACCATTATGCACTTAATTTATGAAAATCTTTTATGGTATGAATTATCAGATTTTTTCGATTAGCCATTCAGTCCACCCTCTTCATTACCACGGACAATAGAGGTTCTACTGTATAAATGTTATATTATATACTAGTCATACCCGTGCGTTTCGCTGCACTTGTTAGAAATAAATGTTGACTTAAATCTAAATACAGTTTTGTAATTACTTAGTCAGCAATTGCTTTTTGTATGTTGTAAGTCGTTTGCTCCCGAATCATTTTGAAAGTTGTATTTAAAACTATGAATTCAACTGTTATTATCATGCAATAATTTGTGTAGTTGTTCAGTCAATTCTACTTTTAAGATTTATATACATATTAGACCTAATAGGCAATTGGTCAGCGTCTGGAATGAATAATATACTTGTGAGAACTGATGACTCTTACTCTAAGCTGGAAAAAGATTTCCAATTAAATGATAAGCCTATGCTTGAACTTTAAATTATGACGTTATGTATTTCTTTTGCACCAAACGATGACACTTGGAATAGGATGTTGTACTGTTTTATATTATTTAGAAAGTGTGTTAATAATTGATATAATTCGATAAGCAAGTTTTTAATTGGTTGTGGGAGCTCTTGAATCTCAGAAGGAATAACTTTGACAACAGTACAACATAATCCGTTTGGCTCATTACCCTATTTTTTTGCATTGCATTCATTGCATAGTTTATTCATTTTATATACTGTATTTTATAAAAATTCAAGTGGACGTAGTTAGTAATTTCGATTATAAAATAATGGAATGCTAAGCTAACGTACTATTATTGCGTATTAAATCAATACACTCTCGTTGTTCGTTAATTCTCTGAGATGAAAATGAATGGCGTACATAAGTATTATTTTAAGAAACACAGAAAACGAATATGGGTAAATTATGATTGCAGGAACAATATTTCGTGAGAGTTTGTAAAATAACTCAGCTCCCGTGACTCAGTGGTAAAAATACTGTTTACTCCATATGTGCTTTATTTTTGGTCCCGGAAAAATATTCATTTACGACAAAACTCTTAAAGATGCCATAATGTTCTGTGGGCAAAAAGAAACTGAACTGTATAAAATTAGAGTATTTCATGTGGACCAAATAAATAATCACGTGATTTAATACTGCGACAGAATAGCTATCAAGTTTTCTGTGCGTGAGAATCTATTTTAATCTTGCCTGTCCTCGATTCACTCAGGAGTTATCGTATTAGCATATAGCATTGTATCCATCTAGAGAAATTACATATTCCAATGGTGAAATAATAATTATCCAAATCGGTTAAGTAGCTTCTGAGATTATTTCATACAAAGACACAAACATTATCTGTATGTTAATATTAATAAACATTTATATTTTCCCCATCATATAATATATTCGTATAAAATAGTGTTAAATGTATAGTCCCATTTGTTGTTGAGCAAGGCCCCTTAAAGACGAAGTCATTTGTTTTCATTGTAGCCTATTAGTCTGAGGCGCCGCTGATAAAACGCATTGCCATTTTAAAACTCATGTATCTAGTTAAATATCAGTCCTATCAAAATTTTTCACAGAATAAAACTTATCGCGAATCGTATTTAAAGAGACTTTTGTTATGTAATATTTTTCATAAGAATCATTAATAACTTAAGCGAGATATTTCGATTTCTTTAATTCAGGCCTCTTATAACCCCACTTTTAAATAAAGTATTTTGAATGCCATATAGCCTAAAATCTAAATTAGAACAAACTTAATTTATATTCCAATTTTCATATAAATCAGTTCAGCTATTATCGAGTGAAAAAGTAACAAATATCCAGACAAATAGGTCTATACAAAGAAATTTAAAAAAAAATGCGATTTTTGGTCTTAGGATGGTTAATTATACATGTTGACACCAATTATTTCCGAAAAAAAGTGAAAATTACCAGAAAAAGTTTGGTTACAGATTTATTATTAAATATAGATAAAAACGTAAGCCTTTCAGTCAAAGCCTTTCCACAGTACAATGGTAATTAGTTTATACTAAATGTTGTTTATGTCCTTTTACTTCAGAAAGTAATATTTTGTGGTTTGGAAAATTCAAGTAATATGCGTTCTAACAAGAGTCTAATTTTTAAAGCAACCGTCCTGAATATAAAAATATAAAGTAAGTAATACTGCACGTGTATTCAGAAATTATGCGATAGTAAGATTACAACCATTGCTATTGTTGTTATTATCAGAAGAATGGTTTAGTATAGATTGCGAGATTTAACCTACGTTAAGTACATACTTGCCCTTTCCTTTCATATTACATCAGGCTTTTACGTGGTAATGTCAGAGCGATGCAAAATGTACCACCGTAAGCTGTTTTTTTTTAAGAATGATTTTTTGCACAGATATTAATGATTGACATGTTCAAAATGTGGAAAATTTTATATATATATATATATATATATATATATATATATATATATATATATCTCAAGAAATCAAACTGTTAATATCTGTGCAAGATTATTACACTTTCATATGTTGAACATGAACTCTAAATTTCTTATTATAAACTTTCCCAAGACACGATTGTGCTTATTCTAAGGAAACTAGCTTACAATAACATATAATAAACATAGACATACCTTTCCATTTTTATTCTCCTTGTTACGGTATGACATAAATATAGGAAAAATAAGTGAAGTGTAAACATTTGTGACACAATGGTATGAAAGGCTGCCTAGGAAAGAAACTTTTATAAAGTCAGAATAATATCGTTAGCGAAACTGTGGCAATTAATGAAGACGACAAAGTTTCGCTTACGTAATTAGAGACAAAATTTTAAGATCTGTCGAGGGCTGCTTTATAAATAATACGTTTCATAACAAGGAAACAAGGGAAAGTTAAATATAGCTACGAGAAATTAAATTGTAGAAATTACAGAGAAATTATTGTTCCTTACAGGTAATATATATAGGGACATCATTTTATTTTTACTTCAATTTTTATTCTACCTGAGTTTTTTAATGTACTTCACTCCCACACCATCTACTAGTAAACTTCCAACAGTTCTCCACACAGAACCAAGGCCGCAATGCAGTACTGAGTTAGTGAGTATAATACGTTCCAGAAATATGTTCGCGTTTTCCAGTGACGAAAGAGCTTTCAATATTGAATCATATTTTCGCACAGGTACTGTCGTCCGTTTGCCTACGTCGCATCCCGGTTTCCTCCACCTGCTTCTGTTCGCTCCTCTGTAAAGTCTAGTAGCTGGGCTGTCTTAGCTCTTTTCTGCAACCATTAAATCCTATTACGAATTGGAGGTCTACGTAATATTATACAACTGTTTAAAATAACTTAAATAAAAGGGCCTCGTTAAGTAATTAACTGTCACGTGATCCCCCCCTTTCTACGACCCTGCGACAAAACCACTTGGACGGACAGTAGATAGCGTTTCTGAGTAATTTTATCTTTTCGGATCGGGCAGAAGTGAAGATTAAATTTACAGTACGTAAGGTACTCTTTTAAAGAGTAGGTACAGAATTATTTCAACATGAGTTACTCGTACGAAGGACGAAACTGGTAATTTGAATTAGGTACAATAGTCTATAGTGCGATAATATGCACAAAAGAACTGAAGCCTGTATCGAAATGGACGGCCACTATTTTCAAAAATGTGTTTAAATATCCATATTATGATTATTTTTCAATTTAATTTCATTCTCGATATTGTACGCTAATGTGCTTAACAGTAAAATATTCACTGCATAATTAATACGTCCGAATGGATAGCTCAATTCGCGAGTAAGTGCACTAAGTGTTAATACAGTACTGTGTTTTGATTAAACAAAACCCTAATGAAAATTATCAAACTCAACATTGCGATATTTCCTAGTTTACATAAATGGATGAACTACTTTTCTTCCCTGCTATACCTAGTAAAGTGATTTGTATTTTATGCCAGTATCATCGAACTCCAGTCTTGGAAGGGGGAGCAAGCGGTGTTTCCGGTTCTAGACCTTTAATCCAAAAATATAGCCAGGTTGATATTAAAAATGTTAGTAAAAATAAAATGATGTCCCTGTATTAGATTTACAGTGCGGACATATAGCTAAAATACACGGTCCATTTTAAAGGAGACGATGCAATGAGTGAAGGCGAAACAGAGCATTGGAGTAGTTATGATTTTTTATAGTAATTTTATTGCTATATTATCATCGCGAGTCTTATAAAGTCATAACAAGAAATTAAAGAAATCATATTCGTATCCCTAAAAGTAATGTTGAAGAATTACATACGAAGATCATTTTCGCTTATTGATGATTTTGCTGGCCATTTATATATGGAGAGGGGATATCTAGAAGTGAAATAGGTATCACTGTTTTGCTTTGCAACATTTTGGTTCTTTGATGCTGACGATAGTAGATGAGTTGTGGTAGAAGCGAAAATTTCCGGTATTTAAGTAATTACCAGACATAGCATCTTAGCGACCGATTGAGGGGAACACTGTGCAATCAAGTTACGTGGAAGCTGGAGCATAGCTTGTGTATAGCTGCAAGAGCGGCACACGCACACAACAGACCATGTAAACAACTGTTTGTTCACCACGACACACATATAGTTTATAACTTCCCGTCAGTATGCTACTTATATGCATAGATAGTGCATCTGTAGTACATCATGACGAAGAAAAAGGGATCTAAGAAGCATTAATTTGTGACATAATTTAGAGGTGAGTGCTTTGAAGTGAATGGGGAATATATATTACTTGCAAACTCTGCAGCGTAAACATGCGGGATGACAATCGTCAATATATACAAAGACATTGGAACACTAGAAAACACACAGAAAATAGAAAACTTACACGAAAATGAAGATCTGCCAACAGGTAATTCCATTTCAAATTAACAATCACAATTTTAACTGGATTTGTGTGAGATTATGGTAAAGGCTGGCATCCCGTTCTTTAAAATACAAAATCTCCACTTTAAAATCTTTATTGAAAAATACACAAAAAGTTTCCATTCTATGAAACATTAAGACAAAGTTATTTTAAAATATGTTACGATAGCATATTGCATTAAATAAGACAGATGTAGCTATGTTATTTTCATTTTTGGAAGAGGTGAAAAAATTCAAATACCTTGGAGCAACAGTAACAAACATAATGACACTCGGGAGGAAACTAAACGTAGAATAAATATGGGAAATGCCTGTTATTATTCAGTTGAGAAGCTTTTGTCATCTAGTCTTCTGTCAAAAAATCTGAAAGTTAGAATTTATAAAAGAGTTATATTACCGGTTGTTCTGTATGGTTGTGTAACTTGGTCTTTCACTTTGAGAGAGGAACAGAGATTAAGGGTGTTTGAGAATAAGGTTCTTAGGAAAATATTTGGGGCTAAGAGGGATGAAGTTACAGGAGAATGGAGAAAGTTACATAACACAGAGCTGCACGCATTGTATACTTCACCTGACATAATTAGGACCATAAAATCCAGACGTTTGAGATGGGCAGGACATGTAGCACGTATGGGCGAATCCAGAAATGCATATAGAGTGTTAGTTGGGAGGCCGGAGGGTTAAAGACCTTTAGGGAGGCCGAGACGTAGATGGGAAGATAATATTAAAATGGATTAGGGCCTATAGGGAGATAGGATATGATGGTAGAGACTGGATTAATCTTGCTCAGGATAGGGACCAATGGCGGGCTTATGTGAGGGCGGCAATGAACCTCCGGGTTCCTTAAAAGCCAGTACGTATACGTATTATTATGTAACTCATTGTTCCTTGCAAGCAATGTTTATGTTCATTAGACGACCAGCATAGTTGCATAATATTAAAACTCAAAGATCCGTGCCTAATTCTAAACTACAAGGTCAACACACATTCAGCAGTAAACAAAGCTTCTGGAGTTTTGATGTTTCTGTATACCTCCATCTTCTGCCACTAGCAACGAAGCCTCAATGTATACTCCGTGTTGCAGTGAACTTAACTCATCAGTCCCCAAGATGCTATGTCTAGTTTTCACACTAAAGATTTAGAGCTGTATTAAATTATTTGATCGATTTTTTAACTGTCATCTTTAAATCCCTATAAAAAATGTGTGGGTCTAACTTTATAGTTATTATACGAACACTAGACTTTGATACTTACAAGTAAAATAATAGTAAATAGGAGTTTCATTGATGATAATAATGATGATGATAATAATAATAATAATAATAATAATAATAATAATAATAATAAATGCATAAATAAATGTTCAATCGGCAAATAAAATGGAGCGTCATAAAAAATTCAGGTAACATGGAGATGTAACGCTATTCAGTGCCAAAAAGAGCGTAGGAAGTCTTCTTTGTCGTATCTCATTGTCTTCAGTTGGTAGACATCTTTCTACGCGAAATGCACAACATAGATTTTGAGCAAGGTGTTAGCAATCGCGTTACTTGTTCAGATGAAAAACATGTGGAAGCCATTATGAAGATTTTAGTTCACTAATCAGTAGGACTGGAAATAATTGATCTCCGAAGTCAATTTGTCATCTTCCATAGCGTATGTCAAATATTGGATATCTGAACTCTCTGGATTCTATGTAAAATATGAGGCAAAACTAAATGTTATCTCCACTCCAAAACACTTATAAGCAGACAGTGTATGTGGGATGACTTAAGGAAAAGTGAAGTTGTTTCGTATCAGAGTATATGGCACATGATGCGTCGTCCTATTTTTGTGTACCTGGCGAGTACAGGAGCGTACAGAACGAAGGAAGCCCGGTCCGTTCATAGTAACATTCAAAGCAAAGTATCCAGTTGTGTTATCCTGCTCAAATATTTAATACGCGTTGAATAGTGTTGTGCTGATCCATTCATAATGTCGACGGCAAAACGTTCAATTCGCTCAGAGATACGAAGTGTAATTATGAAGTATGGGAGTGACATTTTATGTATTTACGAAGACAATATCGTCTGTAATGTATGTAAAACTGAAATAAAATCCAGAAGAACTCAGGCTATAGAGAAACATTGCAACAGTACATCGCACAGGAAATGCGTTGAAATGAAATCTGAGGAACCATCTACATCACCAACATTATCATCATCATCATCATCATCATCATCATCATTTATTTGTGCGCGTCTAAACGAAACGTTTTGCAAAGACATGTGCAACATGATGCTCAGTGCAAATATTCCTCTAAAGAAATTGAGTGATCCCCATTTTAGAGGTTTTCTTCAGAAATTCTCTCGATACAAAAACTGTTTAAGCGATAGGCGAAGATGATTCAGCTTCGACAACTTACGAGAATATATCGTCGTTTACTGTAATGCTGGTAATTGCATCAATGATGACAGGTATGTGCTACAGTACTTCATTTTTCTTTTCCTTCTGACTGTACGGAGATACACTAGCATGTTGACGTCGTCTGTTTACGTTTAAAACCTGTTCTGCCAATGATCTGAATAAAAAAATGTAATATATAGTAAATGTGAACTTACATTCAACGATGTCATCCCGCATCCATTGTCTACTTATAAGAAAACAATTTTTTTTAGGTGTTAATGATCATTACAAATAACAATGGAGAAATCTTGCCACATTTTATACTAAAAGAGACATACTGCAGTAAACATAAGATATTACCACTGCTTCACTAAGCACTTCGTGGTGAAGATCACAAAAGAAACTAGTAATAAACAAAATCGTTTCTGAAATAATGAAATAATTATTTCGTCTACAAAGTCATTGGAAATTCCATTAGTGTTGTATTGCCTTACACAACAGTGCTCTCATTATTGTTTATATGAAAAGGTTACTGGACGCTTTCAGGTCAATTCGTCGGCAAAACAACGTCCAAAATACAGAAAGTTCCCAATAAAAATATCCACAAATATGCAGTCCATTAAAAAATTCCTCAAGTCAAAACAGTCAATATCCAGAAACGACCAGTGGGATATTGTTCAGGTCATTTCGCCCACAGCATTGTGCTCAATATAGACATAGTTGGCAGTAAAAATGTCTATAAAACAGTTTTAACACATTGCAGCTCCTACCAAAAGTTTAAGGACATCCCTCCATAAGTGATCTTTCACTCTTATCGTTATACCTATGTGAAACACCTTAATGTTTATACAGGGACCAAATATCTGTGAAAATTGAAGTTTTTACTGCAAATCCAATCTATCTTCCAAACTGTGAATTATATAAGTTTCTGTTATGAAACTTATTGAAAAATTGCATATTCTGTAGGAAAAAAAATTAACTTCTCCAAATTGAATTGGATTTTGAAATGGAGTTGGATATTATCTCCAGCCAATCTTCCAGTGGAAGACTTCCACATTCCAATATTCTGCGACTTACGTCCACACTCACTGAATTTTGGTCTGCTTTCATTATTTTCAAGGAAGAAATCTAATCTCTTCAGACTTGTAGCAAACTCCACAGCTGAATCCCTTCAAGAATAAGCTGAGTGACCAATGTTACCAACTCCCAATGTTATAATTTGGCAAACTTGAGTCCATTTGCCGCGAATTTCAAGCTCAAGAGGATTTTAGAAAATGGACATTTTTCCTAAAGGAAAAAAAAAGAACAATCTGGATTGCAATGCCTCAAATTTTTTAAAACAAAAATTAATAATTGCGTAAGAGGAATTTAGCTTCCTCCTCTTACAATAAACGACTCGTCTTCTCTTTCTTCATGTACACTTCCGTTTTCCTTTGGGTCTTTGTATTCATTATAGACGACAGTATTCATAAGTTATTGGCTTAACATGGAAACGTAACTGTATCTCAAAAACATGTTTATTCAGCATAACCACCATTCAATTCCATCCACTTGGCAGAACGATCATATAGCAATTCAAACATTAAGAAAACTGTTTATCTTGGCTTTCACAACACTTTTCCACAGTTCTCATTACAGCTTCATTCACTTAAAACTTCTTTCATTTCAATGTTTATTTTAGTTTCAGAAATAGATCATAGTAATCCTTGTGATGATCGTTCAATTCAAAGATAACTTCATTATTTTCTGCAACACAGTGAGAGACTTGTGGCGTGTGAATTGTTTTGGAAGAAGAACACAACTTCAATTTTGCCACAAAGTTTCTCCACATTTTCTTGCCGAAGTTTAGTTAAAATGAAGAATAATATCCTCCCTCCTGTCGCAGTTTTACCGTGTTACAGTATAAGTAGACTTCTCATAATAATTCAGTCTTTCTACCAAAATCCTGATGCGAAACTTTCATGCGGAGTTTCGAACTCCATATTTTTAGGACGGGGAGTATTAGAGTATTTCCATTGTTATGGTTGTTGTTTTGTTTGTGAATCATTTGCTGCAGTGGCTCTCTGTGGGGTAGCGGACCCATGAGGGTTCCCGAATCTCGTTCTGCGAATATTCTGAATAGGGACATTTTTCTTCCTTCACAAGGATTTTTACATATTTATTCTTTCTGTGGCATTAATGTTACAAGCTCATTGAAAGTGGTACAACTTATAAATTCGTTAAACTTTTGTCGGCAGCCTTCTTGTGTTATTAAACAGTGCAACGTAGCAAGGTTTTTTTTTTTGTGGCAATAATGTCCCAAGTGTACTGGCCGTTGTTGATGTAACTTATAAATTTATTGTTCAATTATTGTTAATGACCTTCGTATGTTATTAATGTTACTGAACAGTGCAATACTAAGTTTAAACACAATAAACAGAAACATTTGTCTATAACACTGGTCGTCAACGATTTTGTTAAATGTAAAATTTCTACTATTTCTTATGTAATTTCTTCTGCTGATTTTAAAAAAATGAAGTCAGAATTTTTCTATCACCTACCACTTTTTGTAATTTTAGAAAAATTAATTTATTTTTATTGATATAAACAGTCCTTAACATACTAATGAAATGAAAATATTTGAAATATTTCATTTTATTGCTTTAAAAATTGAACTTTAACTTTAGATCATTGTTGCCTGTGAAGTCAGAATTCATAAAAATTAATTTTATTCCTCATTAGACTGTGAGAATTAGTATTAATTCGCAGTTGAGTTGGAACTTACATTCATAAAACAAGTTGCATAACCTGTGCTTTCTTTGTCGTAATTTTAAGTGTGGTAAAAGTATCTTATAAAGCGAAACACACCTCGAAATACTGTATAAATCACATAAAACAATTTTGTTGCGTTTGTGATTAGTTAACTTTGAATTTTACTACACTAGTTAAAAGAGCTTATGAGTGTTCTTTGATTGCAAAATAGATGAGGACAGGAACTGGGCCCATGAAATCTGTTGTGCTCCATGTGATTCTATTAACTGGTTGGCTATAAGGATCCCGTCATATGCCTTCTCCAGTTCCATGATATGCCGGGAACCTAAGGACCATTAAACAGAATGCTACTTTCTAAGAACCACAGACCAGAAGATTACAGACAACTTGTCAGCGAGATGATTCAGAACTATAACGTGATGGAGTGTTATATCTTTCAAAATAACTTCTTGGATTCTCCTCTATTTTTTTTTTCTTTTCTCAAAATCTTTCGGTAGTGAGCGACGAACATGGGGAGCGTTTTCACCAGGATTTTTCTGGAATGGAAAGGCGCTATCAGGAAAAACGGTATCCAGACTACGGCTGGACACTTAAAAGATATGTATAGTCTAAAAAGATATGTATAGTCTAAAAAGATATGTATAGTCTAAAATCTATTTCACACATATTTTAGGTAAATAAATATGATTTTAAGCAAAATATTGCAACATATCAGAACTAGAAAAGCCTGAAGTACATTTCATATTGTGGTAACCGTGCTGGAAGCTTCTCGTTGCCGCGGGAGTCTACGCGTGCGTCCGGAGGAGAGGGAGGAGTGTGACGCGGGGCTCGAGCTTCGTTGGACGCTTCGGTGCGTCGCGGCGAGGGGAAAGAAGACTGCGGTCCCGGCGCGGAGTTGGCGAAGGAAGTAAGGAAACGTCTGGAGACTGATTGTTGCAGGTTGCAGAGGCTTCACGACACAGTACATTCGAGAACGTGTAATTAAATTAATAAAAGCGCGATCAGCATTCGAGTGAGTTTAGTTTAGTTCAGTCAGTCAGCTGCGAGAGAAAGAGAGCTAGTTAATGAAGACGTATCCAGTGGATCTGAGTTCGAGATGCAGTGAACTTTTTTAATGACTTTGTAGTAACTGAAAAAACTTACAAACGATTTCAACATTAAAAAGTGTTGATTAAATATCCATATACATTTTATTCCACAATTAGGAAATATGAACATAAAACTTATAATTTTTGTTATGTTCAGTTGTGGTGTAGGCTATTAGTAATCGAGCTGCAGACATAATTTGATAAGTATAGCTATTTCCACAACACACTACACGATAAAATGAAAAAATAAACAAAAATAATAGTTCATCTTCCTTTCTTTCGTTTGCATTAAAATACGAACTAATTTATTAGAAAAACATCGACATTTTAAAAATCAGTAGGTCTGTACCTGAAGTCACAATTAGGTTTATCAAATTATCATGGACTATATTGCTATACGGTACTAATAATAATGATGATGGGCTTTAAAAAATTCTTCATTTTTATGTATACACTATTAACACTTATATTAATCAGTTAAAAAATTATATTAACTTAAGAAATAATTTGAAATTTACACTATCAGAAGCATAAATTTAAGTGACTGAACTGATTCATATATTTAAAAAGTAAGTAATGATATAATGTAGGCCTAAAGTTTTCCATTATGTTGTGTCATTTACACACAGTGTAATTGTTAAAAACTATGCTGTCAAGCACAGAAAAATCATATGAGTTATTACATTACATTAAATTGCTGCACATAATTATACACACTGTTCTTCTACCAACACAGATTTCAAACTAAACTGCGCCAGTTGAATAAGAAGCACATCCTTCAGATCAATTAAAGAAATCTCACCGTTATTGAAATCTACTTTTTAAGTTAGGTTGTTTTAAATCACAATGCTACCGGTACATACTACACTTATGCCACGCTCGATTCCTCCCTAAAGTAACCAGCCTTGAGAGAACTGAAGGTATAATTAAATTAATTTCGGAGAAAAACACATGAAAATTAATGCACATCGTTCACACAAAAACAATTCTCACAGAATTCTTGGAAAATATTGTGAACAAAGCATTGATCAATAAACACTAGATTGAATTCAGTTGTAACAAATACATATTGGATGAGGAGGGGAACTTAAAAAATGCGGCCTGCAGCAACACTCGTCCCTCGTCGATAATAAATTGTTTTTGATTCTTTACAAGAGAGCAGGAGATAATTTTAATTCCATGGCCTACAAACTGTGATATGTAGTCCTAAGCACCTACGGAAGTTAGAGTTGTAAGAATTAGCCTGTGAATATGGAAAGAATTTAGATAATAATATGAAGGTGTAATTAAGAATACTTTAGTAACAATTGACCATAGTTTTCCTAAGTCTTATTTACGTTGTATTGATATAGGCATAGTGCTCTATCCTAAACCTTCTATTATGTTTATTTAACAATATTTTCTTTAAGTCCGCCATAAACTTATCTTATATAATAATGTGAAATTTTTATTTCATTCTACTTGATGAACGTTTTCGGTTTTATAAACCATCTTCAGATCACTGTTACCTCTATTGAACTGTTATACTGATGTGCAATGGGTTACATTAACCATATTGTATTAAAATATAAAATATAAAATGTGAGATAAAACGTTAATGAATGTACATATTTAAAAATGGTAACATATTAAATTAAATTAGTCTAAAATGAAGGTTTTGCAGCGTATACAGTCCTTTCAGATATGAAACATCTGAAAGGACTAGAATGAAATAAAAATATCACATTATTATATAAGATAAGTTTATGATGGACTTAAAGAAAATATTGTTAAATTAACAAAACTTATCGGAACAAAAATGGGTATAAAATTCTTCTATTATGTGCTTATGTTTGGTGACGTGTATGTTGGCACATCCATTGTAATATCATACTCACTTACAAATGGCTTTCAGAGAACCCGGAGGTTCATTGCCGCCCTCACATATGCCAGCCATAGGTCCCTATCCTGAGCAAGATTAAACCAGTCCCTACCATTATATTCCACACCCCTCAAATCCACTTTAATATTATCCTCTTATCCACGTCTCGGTCTCCCCAAACGTCTTTTTCTCTAAGGTCTCCCAACTAACACTCTATATGCATATGTATTCACCCATATGTACTATATGCTCTGCCCATCTGAAACATCTGTATTTCATGTTCTTAATTTTATGTTAGGTGAAGAATACAACGCGTGAAGTTCTGGGTTGTGTAACTTTGTCCATTCTCATGTAACGTCATGCCTTTTAGCCCCAAATATTTTTCTAAGCACCTTATTCTCAAACAACCTTAACCTCTGTTCTCCTCTCACAGTGAAAGTCCAAGTTTCACAACCATGCAGAACAACCGGTAATATAACTGTTCTATAAATTCTAACTTTCAGATTGTAATACCATATAGGCCTACTTATAATTTCATTAGGCCTATAGTGAGTCTGTTCCTTATATAGCGATTAATATGTCAGGTATATAATATTATGTATAGCTAGTAAGAATGGAAATCATATAAATATTTAGTATCAGCGAGGAATGGTTGCTATTGCGTAGTTCTTCCGGATCTGTATGCACAGGTACAATAACAGATTGTTTACTGTAGGCCTACTAGTGTTTGGATGTTAGTTTCGTAACGTAAGACCAATTGATGTGATAGTTTTTTCTAAGTAAATAAGGAAATATTATAATTTCCATGAAAAGAAACTATAGTCAAATATTCTGAGTTTTCTGATCCTGAGTAGAAGGGCTGCTAGAAAAATTTCTAATTCATTTTCTCCGCCACATGAAAATACAATACAAATTTTCATCTTTACGTGCGATCCACTCCCCTATTATCAGGGTAGTATCAGGTCCACTTGTAGAGTAACTGTTAGTATGTCTGACTGTGATAAAACGAGTGATTCCGGGTTCAAATTCTGGTTGAGACATGTTACGTGGTTGGGGTTTTTCTATGGTTTTTCTCTCAACGCATTAAGAGTAAATTTAGTATTTAGTTTTTATTGTTACATAAAATAGAAATTAAATACATATTATTGACGTAGTCCAAACCCGTTTGATCAGGGTCGTGTTCGTGGGCGGTTCCTATAAATAACTATTTTGTACTAAAGAACATAACAAAGATTCAATAAAACGAAAAAAAAAACAGTACAACTATTACAAAACAAGGCGTATTACGAAGATAAAAGTAGATAACCAAGTCAAGAACAGAATATAAGCTGGAATGAATTAATATATTTAAATTGAAAAAGAAAGGAAATGGGGACATGGATATTAAATAATTTGCTTCATTTTTTCTTAAATGTATTAAAATCAAAATAACCTAGGTCACGATTTATCATCAAAAAATAGTTGTATAACCTTGGCTCGTAACTCTAGCTCCGATTTATTCCAGTGGTTGTGTAACATTTAGGTTGAGCTGAAGGACATGTAAAATTTCTTCTGGTACGATAAGCATGTTGTTCGTCTTTATATTTCGGACGATTTTTTTTTATAATACTTTAATAATGTACATTTATATATTTGTTCAATTTGGAAAACATTAAAATAGGAATAAATCAAATTTGTTATATAATCAATTCACCAAATTTTAATTATCCGCTTTTGAAGCAAAATTTTGGATGACTTTCGACTCTGGACCCATTTCGCTGGCATTATCACCTTCTTCCCACTCAGAAGCTAGATAACTATAGCAGATGATAAAGAGTCACAAAATAACCAATTAACAAAGTAAACTTTAACGCACATAAATATTTCAGATTCAGGATTATGGAGCTGAATTCACACGTTAAGATCTGTTTAGAATTAGATATAAGATCAAATCTACATAAATACCTAAACCTCACAAAAACAAGAATGTCACTAAGAAGGAGAGGACACGCTCTGTATATCACCGCATTAAATAAGATTATGTGAGATGAAAGTACAAGACGTAGGCCTACTGTTTAAAGTCATACCTGGTATGGGTGGCCAATGACCCCTCGTTTTGGAAATATTGGCTATTGTTTGTGACATGTTTCCGTTATTTGCCTAATAGGAAAGCATTAGACTGTGTAACGGCGCAGCTCACATGGTTGGATGCTGAGTTGTCATCAAGGCAACCTGAGTTCGAATCCTAATGCCTCCTCATTTTTTGAAGCTTGATATTATTATTATTATTATTATTATTATTATTATTATTATTATTATTATTATTTGCACTTTTGCAATTTAATATTTGTATGTGCATAGAGACCAATGCGCTTAGTAGGAGGTAATTTATCATATACAAACAAAAACAGAAATATTGCAACATGAGTGAAAATATAATAATAATAATAATAATAATAATAATAATAATAATAATAATAATAATGATAATAATGATAATGATAATAGTAATGATAATATCAAGCTCTAAAAAAATTAGAAGGCATTAGGATTCGAACTCATGTTGCCTGCATAACAACACAGCATCCAACCAAATGAGCTACACTGTTACACAGCCTAATGTTTCCCTATTACGCACCTAACGGAAGTATGTCACAAACAATAACCAATATTTCCAAACGAGGGGTCATTGGCCACCCATACCAGATGTGACTTTAAACAGTACGTCTTGTACTTTCATCTCACACAATCTCATTTCATTTGGTGATATACAGAGGGTGTCCTCTCTTTGTAAGTACTCGTGAGTTCTACAGAGATCACATTGCAATGAATTTAACATTCATTACTAAACTCTTTCTTTAATAGCTAGGGATTATTTAATATGATCTTCTTAAAGGTAATCATGATTATCACTTACTAATTACAATCACATGTAGCATCAGAATTGTCACCCTTCTCACAGAATGTCAATGAATAGTGATAGAAATTGTTTTTCCATTACTCAGGTACAGTGTGTAGCCATTAAAAGAGGAATAGAATTGTTTAATTACTTACTTATTTACTTACTTACTTACTTACTTACTCACTTACTGGCTTTTAAGGAACCCGGAGGTTCATTGCCGCCCTCACATAAGCCCGCCATTGGTCCCTATCCTGAACAAGATCAATCCAGTCGCTACCATCATATCCCACCTCCCTCAAATCCATTTTAATATTATCCTCCCATCTACGTCTCGGTCTCTCCAAAGGTCTTTTCCCCTCTGGCCTCCCAACTAACACTCTATATGCATTTTTGGATTCGCCAATACATGCTACATGCCCTGCCCATCTCAAACGTCTGGATTTAATGTTCCTAATTATGTCAGGTGAAGGATGCAATGCGTGCAGCTCTGCATTGTGTAACTTTCTCCATTCTCCTGTAACTTCATCCCTCTTAGCCCCAAATATTTTCCTAAGAACCTTATTCTCAAAAACCCTCAATCTCTGTTCCTCTCTCAAAGTGAGAGTCCAAGTTTCACAGCCATACAGAACAACCGGTAATATAACTGTTTTATAAATTCTGACAATGTTTTAATAACATAATCATTAATAGCATCCTTACATTAACAGTGGTTCTACAATAAACAATTACTTAATAATAATAAAAGGTATACAAAGATAGCATCGTTACATTAACAATGATTTTACATATCGATGTGTTACAAAATGTAAGATCAGTGCTTCCCTATCGTTCTTCCTCTAACACATCTCACGCCTCCGAGAAGATATTTTATGTTATGTCTTTTCTGTTGTTGTTCCCCCACTCCGTTCAGGTAATTCATGCAGGTTGTTCAGTGTCAAGCGCAGAGTCAGCGAGACATCCTTTATATATTTATGCTCTTGCGAAGTATCACTGTTCGTTTTATTAGTGTCCATAGCGTTCATAGGTCCAAATACCACTGTCAAAGTTCAACGCCGGTATACAGGGTAGAAGGAAACCTATTACATTATTCACAGAGGTAATAGAAGAAGTCAATGCGAACAAGTTTTGTCAAATAAGTTTTTTGGTACGTCCAATAGTTCTGAGAATACGAAATGTAACGTGTTGCAAAACTCCAACGCTCCTCGAGGCATTGTTCTGCAGTGGGGGTGAGTATAACTCCAATAATTATCCCCTCCGTAAGATTTACGAGAGGAAAATGTAAACAAAAATATCTCATTAGATAAGTTTCGATCAAATTACTGTAGATGGAGACATAAAGTATTGAATTGAATTAATTATGCAAATTGTATGGTTTTAACATTTTTTATTACGCTATAACTACTTCAACTTTAAATTTAAAGTCATGAAACGTATTTCACATTCACAAGATCTGCTGATTTCTTTGCTTTTAGTAATTACAAAACAGTAAAGAATGTACATTCTTATAAAACAAAACTATTTCCGTTAAAGATTTCTTTACATTTGATGTAAACTAAAAATAACATTATTACGAATACATATTCTGTAACTCAATCTCCATTTAAGATATTATCTTTGAAGAAATTAAAGTCCACACCGTGGAGTAACGGCTAGCACGTCTGGCCGCGAGACCAGGTGGCCCGGGTTCGATTCCCGGTAAGGGCAAGTTACTTGGTTGAGTTTTTTTCTGGGGTTTTCCCTCAACCCAATACGAGTAAATGCTGGATAACATTCGTGCTGGATCCCGGACTCATTTCACCGGCATTATCACCTTCATCACATTCAGAAGCTAAATAACCCAAGATGTTGATAAAGCGTCGTAAAATAACCTACTACTACTACTTGAAGAAATTAGAAATTAATTATTTTAGAAAAAGAAGTTTACAATAATGTTAAGTAATAAGTTAATTGTTACGAAGGTACAGTAATTTGATCGAAACGTATCTGATGCGACGTTTTTGTTTACATTCTCCTCTCGCAAGTCTTGCGAAGTGGATGACTGGAGTTTTATTCATCCACTACGGAACAATGACTCAAGGAGCGTTGCGACATGTTACATTTCGTATTCTCAGAACTTTAGGACGTATCAAAAACTTATTTGACAAATATCATTCTCATTGACGATCTATTATCCCTGTGAATTAATGTAATAGATTTCCTTCAACCCTGTATATTTTCTGGACACGGTGTATGTATTTCATAACTTGTCTAAAACATCTATTTCTCTTTTAGTAATGTAAGGAAACGTAATTAATTCTGATTTCTTCTGTCCTGCAGTGCCTAGATCAATCATTGCAGCATCGAAGTGCATAACGGGAGCCACAATTACAACTTTCCTATGTTTCGGTAAGTGGGATGTAAGAATTAGTACTTATTGGAACCTAAAAATACTAAAATCCCAGTTGATACATAAATTCAGGAAATATTCCTCGTTCATCTTTCCTTATATTTCTAACTTGTATAGTAGTGCTTTGTCTGGAATTCTCTAGCATGTGGAATTCTCATAAACAAATTTTCAATAATTTTGTTGTATTGTATTTATTAACATTCCATGCTATTCATACATTGATTCACAGCTAGAATATGGAACAAATAAAAAACTTAGTACTACTATAAAGTCTTAGCGCGGGCTTCCGGTGGATGATCAGCGAACTAACGTTTTTCGTATTCATAAACCAGTGTACGATATGATATTATATGAATCACGTACAAGTAATCAGTCGATAGCCGGGGCTAGTTTAGCACGCTCGTAGCGCGGGCTAGCGAAATGTCTATGAATAGCACCCTTACTTTATAGTCACAGTCTAGTTGAAATATATACAGAAGAGGTTTGAAATGTAGTCTACTAGTACAACACAAAGTTTCAGTATCAATTTCACGAAACGTTGTAGAATGTCATAAATTCACCTACAGAATAGAAGGCGTGAGAAATTAGATACTTCTTTAATTTGTCTCTAAATAATCTTATGTTTTGAGTTTCAGTTTTTATATCGATAGGGAGGATATTAGAAACTTTCACTGCCATATAACGCACTCCTTTTTGATAGCATGATAAACTTCCAGATGGAGTATGAAAGTCATTTTTGACGCGTATTTATGCTATGAACTTTGCATAAGTTACAAAGTTTTCACGATTACATACGAGGAAGATTATTAATGAAAAAATATACTGGGCATAATTTGTAGTTTTTTAAAAATAGTCCTACACAATTCTCTACATTTGGTACCTACTATTATTTTAATTGCTCTTTTTTGTAGTAGGAATATACTGTTACTATTTGTGCAATTTCCCCAAAATATTAATCCAAAACTCATTACCGAGTGGAAGTATGCAACGTATAATTATTGTTTTTAAGGTACTGATATTTACTTTCTTTTGCATGTTTTTCTCAGTGTGTCAGCTTTCGGAAACATTGGTAGAAGTTGATTGCAAGTATGCGCCATCTGGTTATTGACCGCAATATATTTCATATATTTTATGTTACTTATGTGCAAAATACATAATTGTGCGAGAATGGACCAGTTCAAAAATGTTTGTGCAATATTCTGTTGACATCAAATAACGTTCCGTTTATTAACGTTCTGTTTATCAGAATGGCTCACTGTGATACATTTTTGAAATATTGAGTAGTAAATATATAGTGTCATTTAAAGAAACAATGTTAATACTCGTATCTCATTAACAAATAACGCTACAAGATTGCCACCCCATCAGTATTACTTCCCTCTTTCAGTTGTACACCTTTTGTATGAAACAATTTTTCATTTGGTGCTTGCGTACAAAGTTATTTTGGGTAAATGAGACACCGTGTATTAATATAACATGTTTATATTAACAACTTTATTTTAACTTGAAATTGCATAAGCCACTGCTCTAATTCCATTGATGTATTGTCGGCACAATGACAGCATCCCGCCTAAATAAACACACAAGACGTGACTTTAATAAAGACACAAACTGGATTTGTTCACACAGAAGTGACTTCCACGCAATGTTAAAGCAGCGAATTTTGCAATTGCATGCTTTGCCAGAATTTAATGCAACTTTAACCAAATATGAAACTCATCAGTTACTGTAATAAATGTGTGATGAAAAGCGAATATAATTTTATATTCGTTTTTTATAGTCCCGTTGCGTGCTGTAATGTTCTGGTGAGTACAGTTCAAAATCTCTCGCATACACACATTATTTATGTCTCAATTTTCCCAGTCAACAGGTCAAAATTTATGCTTCATAAATGTGAATCGATAGTGTCAAATGGAAACAATTTTTCACGTGCTACTTTTTTTTTCTGCGTTGCACTGAGTTTGTTGTAGTTCTCGTGAAGCAATAATATCATTGAAAAGAAAATATTGGTAACTAAAACTTTATAGAAAATTGGACGTTAAGTTTTGATATTATTCTGTCATGTTTTTTTTATAAAGTGAAATAAAGGCTAGAACAATTAAATTTGTACTCTGCTTTTCCGTTTAGAATATAAAGTTATACACTAGAAATGCAGTAGGCCTACGATATTCTGATGTCTCCCTTAAACTTATTTGAATTTTATTTTATTGGGCTATTTTACGACGCTGTATCAACATCTCAGGTTATTTAGCGTCTGAATGATATGAAGGTGATAATGCCGGTGAAATGAGTCCGGGGTCCAGCACCGAAACTTACCCAGCATTTGCTCGTATTGGGTTGAAGGAAAACCTCAACCAGGTAACTTGCCCCAACAGGGATTCGAACCCGGGCCACCTGGTTTCGCGGCCAGACGAGCTGACCGTTACTCCACAGGTGTGGACTATTTGAATTTAATCAAAAAGTTTTTAATATAATAATTTCTCACAAAGAAGGGAGATCTCTGCCTGATAGGCCAGGTGACCATTCAGATCCAGATTACAAGCATAGACTACAAGAATTTAATTTAACTAACATGGAAACTGTACTAATTTGGAAACTAGTATTACTAACTATAAAAATTGCTATGAAATGTTGATACAATTACATTAATATGTACAATACAAATGAATATTTAGTGTAAGTATAGATTCGTTAAGAATACTTTCTATATCATGCTGCAGTATACCTAGAGATTTCAAATATTTTTAATATAGGCTATTTAAAACAACTTCCCCGAGCTCCGAAAAGAAGACTCTTTACCGCCCATGCATGTATAGGTATATTATGACTCTCACTGAAATTGCCTCCATTTCGTCGCTCATTTGTGTTGCCTGTTGTATGTGCTGCTTCATTCTCACGATGGGATTCAGAATAAGGCCTCATTCTCTCTTCCTGCCGATCGCTACAATATCAGCTCATCGGTGGCTGCCATCGGCAGAAACGCAATGACCTTCTTCGTACACCTTCCATTTAGTTTTCCGTAAGGCTGTTGAAATAGATGAACGCACACGGTGGTGACGGGTGTTACGAAGTAGTTCTCCCTTTGGGCAAAACCCTAGTACATGACCAAGGGTTTCAATGTCTTTGCAGCCAGGCTGGCGGCAAAGCGTTGTTTGCTTACTCTTCCCACGAACAGAACGAACTGCTTATGTAGTATATTGCAGGATTTTTAAGTGCATTTGGCCACTCGGAACACGACAGATTTTTCCTGTTACTCACCCAATTATTTGTTTTGGGACAGTCGCCGTAAACTTCGACCCTTTCTTTTCCCTTGTGAGATCATCTATACCATGCTTCATTAAATTACGTCATTAAATTTTAGTTTTTTTTATGGTAATTATGATTACAGGAGTTACTTACAAGATATATCATAAGAGTGACTACTCTATGCATATACGAACCGTGTTTTATGGATGAGAAAAATTTGGATAAAATATCAGGTATACCTTCATAAGTAAAATGCGGAACATAAAATGAAAATATAAGTAATTTATTTAAAAATATACAAATTTAATTTTACTCATCTCCATTACAAGCAAAACAGTACTGTTGCGCCTCTGCTATTTTTCGCTTTTGACACTAATTTCATTACGTCGTATATCGGATGGGTTATACAGGGTGTCTGACTCAAGTCGCTTGTAAATTGTTTTAGGCATCATGTACAAGAGCACCAAGCGTGGACAGAATACGTTTTTTCGTTGAAATTTTCTAACTCGCAGCGCTTTTGTTTTATTTTAGTAACGATTTAAAACAGCTAAAATATAATAAATAGACGTAGACAGGTGGACTGATTGATATATTGATTCATAGGCTTAATTTGAATAAAGAAATAGTCATTTCTAATAGAAACGCGAATCTCTCAAGGTCACGATCTATATAAGCTACATTCATTTGACCTCATTCATTTGGAGTGCAAGAGGTGAAATGACTTTATTGTCAAACGCCTGACATTAGAAAACAATATATAAGCAACATATGAGCCGTTCAGAGCAAAAGTGGTGTAAGTAAAAAATGGGTAATGAGGGTTAAAGTAAACATTCTGTAAAATACAGCGCAAAATAGCAATTAATATTCAATTTATTTAAACTATTAGTAGTTAGTGGATAGCAGGAAGGCCATATTAATTACTACTTTGTGATATATTTTACAGAATTTTTATTTTAAACCTCATTACTCAATTTTGACTTACACCACTTTTGGTCTGAACGGCTCATATGATACTGGCCAAGGGGCCGCCATATTTGAAGCCGATTGAAAAGCAAGTAACCATGTCTCCAAACGTTGGATGTGTGGTAACTATCGTCTGCTTAAATAGAGTCGTAGTTAATGTACACTTGGGCAAAATGAAACTGGCCGGTCTCTTGAGCAGTTAAAATTTTCTAAGTCCCTTCGGGTGAGCGCGCGGTTCACTACCGTAAACCTCCGTGCGCCGTTTTAGTTAACTCCGTAATACAAGACGCTGATTTGGGCTACATCCACAGCATGCTTCGAATCTCCGTAGAGAATTTCTTGTTCTGTCCTTCCTTTTATTTTTTTACAACTCCTTTTAGTGTAATAGGCTTAGTGGAAGTGAAGGCCTGATGGCCTTAACTTCGGTAGAATAAATAAATAGATATTATTAATATAGTCAAATAATTTTGCTTATGTTACTTCATGTTACTTACAGATAATTGTAAAATGTATGAAAATTTGTGGTTATAATTTCCGGAAATCAGGATATATTTTGTCATCAGAATTATGGTTTTTCTTCTTGTTTACAATTACTACGTTAAGGCCCTGATGATCACGGGTTTAGGTTAGTATAATAATCATATTACCTATAGCACAACTTTCAAATTAATTATTGCCAATAATTTAACCGCCAACATATTTACTGAATGTTCCTTAGACAAGAGAGCGTAAAGCAGCAGGGATTAATAAAATAATTAATACAGCATTTTAATACCTCCACAGCATGATTGGCGTGGAGAAGTGGCTAAGCTACTTAACTTTTAAGCAGACAGTTCGCGTTCGAATCTTCGTAGTGAATTTTTTGTTTTGTCCTTTTTTTATTTTTACACCCGTTTCAGTGTAATATAGTCAAATAAATTTGCTTATGTTAATTCATGTTACATATAATTACAAAGTTGATGAAAATTTGTGATTATAATTCCAGGATATCAGGATATATTTTGTCATCAGAATTATGGGCTTTCTTCTGTTTACAATGAACTACGTTTAGGCCCTGATGATCACGGATTTGGGCTAGTATAATAATCATATTGCCTGTAGCACATCTTGCCAATTATTTAACCATCAACATATTTACTGAATGTTCCTTAGGCAAGAGAGTGTAAAGCAGCAGGGATTAGTAAAATAGTTAAAACAGCATTTTAATATGACAACCCCTAACTGTCGTCTTTAGTGTTACTTCCATCTAGCGTCAAAATGTTTATTAACACGAAAAAAAATAATAAAGCGAAAAGTATTCTAAGGATAAAAAAGACGAAATTCTGTTATATTTTCACTGATGCATTTGAAAGGCAAACAAAAAATTTTAATAGCTCCATGAAGAACTGAACTTGCAACCTCACGAACACTTACCTTACGCTTTACCACTACGCTAAAAGTACTACTGTAGTAAGAACAGCTTTGTAACGAGCAATGGTCATACTCCACTTGAGAACCTGTTTTACAGTATATAGTGTTTGTGTTACAACATTCACTGTTTAAACACTCTGAACGATCTGTCTGTCTTAAATCTCGTATATGAATTATTTTCTCGGAAGATTTTAGTGATTAATAGTTGTGTTCTCCATTATAACTACTAGAAGAATATATTTTGAACAAAGCTTGGCTCTCCCGAGCGCTCAAGGAAATACCCGATTCGAACTTAGTCTCCCAGACGCCGGCCACTTTCATTTTGACCAATAGCGTATTCCGAATCTCATCGGACCGGTGACATCAATGACGTCACGCTGCAGCGAAATAGGAACAAAACTGCTGGAAGGTTGGATGGCTATCATGGCGGCTGTAAAAGTTGTTATATGTGCTACCTAGCAAGATTTTGCCAAATTTCAATATTGTCATATCGCTCAAAGAAAAAAGAGGATGAAAAGTTTATTTCTTCAATCAGTAGTAATAACTGGTCTGTTGACAGGTTCGTTCATAAGCCATTAACACATTTTTTTACGTTGTGTACATTAAAAACAATACAGGAGAACACACCGCCATGACACAACAGTGCACGATGTCATTCTTCTGCTAATTCCCGCCCTATTCAAGAACCAATAAGATTCAAAATGAAATTTCAGGAGAATGAAGAAAGTTACACAACGCAGAACTGCACGCATTGCATTCTTCACCTGACATAATTAGGAACATTAAATCCAGACGTTTGAGTTGGGCAGGACATGTAGCACGTATGGGCGAATCCAGAAATGCATATAGTGTTAGTTGGGCAGGGAAAAAGACCTTGCGGAGACCGAGACGTAGATGGAAAGGTAATATTAAAATGTATTTGAGGGAGATGAGATATGATGGTAGGAACTGAATTAATCTTGCACAGGATAGGGACCGATGGCGGGCTTATGTGAGGAAGGCAAGGAATCTCCAGATTCTCTATGTCATTTGTAAGCAAGTACGCCTATATAATCTCAGCGTTCTTTATAGGCCTAGCACCGGAAAAATGAGAACAAGTTGTCTTTATGCGCTCATAGGTTCACCTACATTAAAGCTTTTGTAAAAGCTTTCCGACATGTCTTGCATTTTAAAATAAAAGCCATTCTTATTCTCTTTCAACTCTACTAAGGAAACGATTTTAAATTATTCAGGACGTGAGTTGGTTTCTCCGGAGTTGAGTGTGGTGAGAAGAACTCAGGTCACCGAAATGCTATTCTACTTGTGTATGTGTGCATCAATGTGATAAATTTTCAACTATTTTACAAACAGACTTACAGCTTTGAAGTGTACCAATGTACAATAGTGGCAAAAAAAAAAACCGGGCCGACCCTTGTAGCTCATTTCAGAGCCTTGTTCACTCCAAAGCACGATAGACTGGTAACTAAGATTTTCGTGGTTTGAATCCTGCCTGGGAAGGAAACCTTTTTTTGTTCCTTATTCAAATTTATTCCCAATACTTTTCGATTACAGTTATATTTTACTACTATTTTTCCCAGAACATGAATTTTACCAGCAATCGAAAAGTATTGGGAATAAATTTGAATAAGAATCAAAAGAAAAAGTTTCCTTCCCAGTCAGGATTCGAACCACGAAAGTCTTAGTTACCAGTCTATCGTGCTCTGGAGTAAACAAGGCTCTGAAATCAGCTACAAGGTCGGTCCGTTTTTTTTTTTTGTCACTACTGTAAAATCCCGTTTTTAGAGGTCATAAACGCAATTCTTGTCTGCTACTTAATGAGTTTTCAGCTTACAAAGCGACATTCAAAAATTATTGGGTCGATACCAAATTTGAGAAGTCCGTCATGGTGGATAACATGAATGGAAGTACAAACAATTATCTGTTAATGTGAACTATAATACGTAAAAAAATGCAGCTCCATAAGTTACAACCTGCTTTTTCATAATCTTTTTTCGAGCTATTACAGCAAACATGTATAACACGGCTGTCTGTGATCCTTTACTTCTCTTTAGATAGGTTTTAATAGTAAAATAAGCACTTATTTTCGGATGTAAAGTATCAAGCATCTCTCTTATCTTCAGAACGAAATGTAGAAAAGTTACTCCATAACAATGATTAAGAAATCTTTGCGTTATACTGGATGTCCACAAATGTTACTCTGGCTATAATGTTTTAACAGTGATACTAACTAAATAAATTTTATATGGTAAGGAAAATTATATTACAATTTCAATCAACAACGTAACAGATTGGTACAAAAACAAGTTTTGTTACAATAACCGCATTTTAATTCTTGGTTATATCCACGAATATTTTCGACTTTACAGAAAATAATCATCAGGTGCAAAATCAATATTAGACAAATTGAACAAAAGTGAAATACAGAATGCTTACAATATAGGAACATTATCATATGTCAAAAACATTAAAACAACTTATAAAATTCAATGATAACATGCATTCAATATGTGATGAATATATATATATATATATATATATATATATATATATATATATATATATATCTTTTGAATTTTAATGATTGCAAAAATATAAATGCAAGATATGTGTATGTTGAAAGTTAAAACTCAACGATTCCATATTTTATAGGTGGTTGAAAATTGGAGATCTACTCGGGTCGATGAGGTGATTAAGCCATGATGTTGAAGGTGGAAGAGCAGAGTCAGATACTGAGATCAACTCATCGACACGTTGCACGGCCGAGTGACAAAATATTCCATAGGACTCCAGTTTTCAACCACCAATAAAATATAACATCATTGAATTTTAACTTTCAACATACACACATCTTGCATTTATATTTTTGCTATCATTAAAATCCAAAAGATATATACGAGGCGCATCCAGAAAGTAAGTTCCCGATTTTTTCCCCTTGAAAGTAAACGTAATTAGCCGTGTCAATTGCCATGCGTAACAGATCTATGACGTATCAATCATATGCCAGCCGGACAGGTCCCGCCTGGTGCCAGTAGCGTGGCAGCAGTGGTCCGAAATGGAAGCTTTTATTCCTTCTCCGCCGCCTGCGAGGTTCGGTCGGTGATAAAGTTCTCTAATGCACAAAGCATTGCGCCAATTGAAATTCATCGGCAGCTCTGTCAGGTCTATGGGCTGAACATCATGAGTAAGCAGATGGTGCGTCGCTGGTGTAGGCAGTTTTCCGAAGGTCGTCAAAGTGTCCATGATGAAGAGCGCAGTGGGCGACCGTCCCTCATCAATAATGATCGTGTTGAGCTGATGCGACAGTGCATCATGAAGAACCGTCGCTTCACGATTACGGAGCTGAGCAGCCATTTTCCGCAGATATCGCGATCCTTGTTGTATGAGATTGTCACTAAGCACCTGCTGTTCAAAAAAGTGTGTGCCAAGTGGGTGCCGAAAAACCTGACACCTGAACACAAAATGCAACGTTTAGGAGCAGCACTGACATTTCTGCAATGGTATCACGATGACGGCGACGAGTTCCTCGACAGGATCGTCACGGGCGATGAGACTTGGATTTCGCACTTCACCCCGGAAACCAAGCAGCAGTCAATGTATTTGCGGCATAGTGGATCTCCGGTCAGGACGAAATTCAAACAGACGCTGTTGGTACGGAAAGTGATGTGCACGGTGTTCTGGGACAGGAAGGGCATTCTGCTCATTGACTTCCTTCCAAGAGGTCTAACAGTGAACGCTGACCGTTACTGTGAAACACTGCGAAAATTGCGACGTGCCATTCAAAACAAGAGGCGTGGAATGCTTACTGCAGGTATTGTGCTCCTCCATGACAATGCTCGTCCACATACGGCTCGGCGCACAGCAGCTGTTTTGACGGAATTTGGCTGGGAGTTGTTTGATCACCCACCCTACAGTCCTGATCTTGCTCCCAGCGATTTTCACGTTTTCTTGCAGCTCAAGAAATTCCTGTCCTCCGGTGAGCGTTTTGGCAACGACGAAGAGCTGAAGACGTCTGTCACACGCTGGTTCCATTCACAGGCGGCAGAGTTCTATGACAGAGGAATACAAAAGTAGATCCCACGATACGACAAGAGTCTCAATTCTGATAGTGGCTATGTTGAAAAATAGCTGAAACATTGCTGTACCTGTTGCCAATAAATATTTTCTTCAAAGTATGTGTTCTTTTTTTTAAATAGGGAAACTTACTTTCTGAATGCGCCTCGTATGTATATGCATCACATCTTGAATACATGTTATCATTGAATTTTATAAATTGTTTGAATATTTTTGACATATGATAATGTTCCTGTATTGTTTTATTAATTATGTATGCATTTTATATTTTATATTTCACTTGTGTTCAGTTTGTCTAATATAGATTTTCCATCTGATGATGATTTTCTGTAAAATCGAATATATTCGTGGATATAACCAAGAATTATAATGTGATTATTGTGACAAAATTTGTTTTTGTACCAATCTGATAATTTGTTGGCTGAAATTTTAATATAATTTTCCTTACCATATATTATTCAACTTGTTTGAATCTTAATCTCAACATGACTTTTAAATTTAAATAAATTTTGTTGCAGGTAAACTTGAGCACTCATAAAGTTTCCTTATTGATATCTTCACTATAATGATTTTGCCACGAATAGAGCTGCTGCTGATTTTCTTAAAAATGGCTTCAATACAATGTGTTCTGTGGCTAACAGAGATAAAATTTCCAGTTACAGTGCACCGATTGTATCAGTATCTGAAAACGGCGGTATGGAAATATAAGTGCCTAAGTTTACCTCCAACAAAATTTATTTACCCTAGGCCTAAGTTGTTTTATTGTTAAAATATTACAGCCAGATGAAATCAGGGTAAACATTAGTGGACACGCCGTATTTCAGATGAATTGCGTTGTTGTAGATTATTTCCTATTCACGCATGTACGTATTCTCAAAATAAAAATTTTAACATAATGCCCTTTTCACTTGGATTTACAGCCTTAATAAGTATACGAAGGAGACTATTAGAGTGAATGCCTGTTACTTCGTGAAATGCTGACATAAATGGTTAATTTTATTATTGAACTTGCCCTAAGGTAGTGCTTTTTATTACAGTGCACTGCAGTGATTTCTTGGATGTTTCACTCTAGCTCGTCTTTCACTTTCAACTCTCCCACACTTTGACTCGTCTTTCAAATGATTTGGCTTCTTTGGACTCGAATTTCAATTTGACTCGGTTTTCACATGGAACGCACACTTCGACTTGCCTCTAACTAATACCATTCTCGCTTGATTTATCATTTCGTTTGATGTTTATTATAATAGTTCACAGAAAAAGTACATACATATAATCATATAATGCCTTACATTACACACTTTATAATTTTGCACATAGATATACCATTTTAATACCATTTCTACAATTTAAATATTTACTATTAGATGTTTTTTTTTTTTTGTTTTATCTTTCACATGCGTCTAGTTTTGTGCAAGACTCAACTCATTTTAGTATATTGATACAACTAGGAATTCTATATTTATAACTCACAAACAAGCGTATAAACATATTTGTCTAATTATTAATTCTTTTTTTCATTCAATTCTAGCTAGGCCGATTTTATTTATTCTTTCCATTCTAATTATTTTGGCCAAAAATAGATATAGACCTAATTGCTCTTGTAACTTTGTGTTACTATTATTCATAAGTTCTCTTATAGCTATTTCTTTATTAATTTGTAGGAACTTTTAATTTATAAATTTCATCCGTATATTTTTGTATGTTGACATTCAAGGACAATATGAATGTCATCTTCTCTTTGTCCACATAATGGGCGCATGCCTTGAAGTAGATCACCTCTATTATTTCTTAATCTCCAAATCCCCAGTCTGAACCAGGCCAGTCCAAATCTTTCTTTCATTTTCATATTCTCTATACATGTACTCTCTACCCATATTTTTTATATTCATTAAAAAATATTACGGATTGCATTTCATTGATACTACTAACATCATTTTCCCTAGTAATATTTTTGCATCTTGATTTAATTAAATTTAGGCTTGCTGCCCTGTTTCTAGTAGCCTAGTTATCCCATAACCATCCTAATCCTATATTAAAAATGTTATTTTTAATTTTCACGATAGCTTTATTTGTCGTATTTGCAATTTGATTTAATAAATATTGTTTCATAATCGTATTTTGGTCACTTTGGACTCTTTTAATTAAATATTTCGTGATTCTAACTAGGATTGTACTCATGATATTGTCCATTCCAATTTCTAATCTAGCTGCATTATTAGATAAATTTAGACTAATATTTAATACTTTTTTTTACAATATGTGGCTCTTATTTTATTTAGATTTATCAATGCTTTCTCTTCTAATCCCCATAGCTCACATGCATATAATAATCTAGATTCAACAGTCATCAAATAAATTCTATTTAGCATATTAACATTGTTTTTATTAATTTAGAATGTATAGTATTATCTCTAATTTTTACTGTTTCCCTACCTACATTAGATATATTATTTATCTGATTTAACCGTTTTTGTAGTGTATATTTATTCCGAGATATTTTAAATTCGTCGTAACTTTTAAGTTAAAGTCTTTTATTAATATATTTTCTGAAATTGATCTTTTACATCCTTTTTTACAAATTAAAAGTTTAGTTTTATCTTTATTTAATTTCAGGTCCCAATTTATGCAATATTTTTCAATAGCATTTAACATTTTTCTCCTACCGGGACCGTTGTTGACATTAAAAACGTGTCGCCTATGAATTGCAGTGCTGGGGTTTGCCATTCCCAAGTGTAGGCCAGTGGCCGCTGTTGCTGTCTATGTCGTCAGCTAAATAATTTACGTAACAGATATATAATAAACCGCAGAACGCGGACCCTTGATTTAATCCGTTAGCCATGGGAATTTCACATTCGTCCTCTGCTTCAATTACCTCATTTAATATTATGCAAGTATTGTCATACATTACTTTGATATTATTAATGAAACTATTACTAAGATCGTTCTTAGCTAATTTAAAATACAGTATTTTTTCCTATTTATAAAGCCAAAAGCTTTTGATATGTCACTAGGCATCAGATAATTTCCCTCTATTGTTTTTAGAATATTTATTTATTAAATCACTAGCCGTACCCGTGCGCTCCGCTGCACCCGTTAGAAATATATATAAAGTAATTACATAATGAATATAGGACATTTGATCCAGGGAACATGCGTGTTTGATAGAAGGATAAATCGTTTAATATGTTACTTAATTTAAATTGCATCCAAATAATTAAAATGCGATCATTTTGGTCCAGAGACACTCATTTGGTGCAATGACAATTCCTTTAACATGTTTCTTAATTTTTATTACATGCAACCATAGTTTAATGAAGATGATATCATTTAGATTTAATGTGTATATTTTATTTTACTTGTAATAGGTTTCCATTGAATTATGGTAATAATTTAATTTTAACCCTTGTTTTCTACGTATTCAGTAAATGGCGCTTGGCCCACTATGGTTCTGAACCCTTCAAATAACTAAAATTATATTATATAATATATTATATTATATTATATTATATTATATTATATTATATTATATTATATTATATTACATTACATTACATTACATTACGTTACATTATGTTATATTATATTATATTATATTATATTATATTATATTATATTATATTATATTATATTATATTATATTATATTATATCAGAAGTTACTGTAATAACATTATAGCATTATGTCCATCTAGAGAAACTACACTTTCCAATGGTGAATTAATAATTAATTTTACAAATCGGTTAATTTAGCTTCCGATATTACTTCATACAAACACAGAAACATTCTCTGTAGGCTATCTTTTATAGCTTTCGATTGTTGCTGTCCAATGCCCCTTATAGAAGAAGTCATTTGTTTTTTAATTCATTACACGGCCTTAGATGACAGTTATTTTAATTTTGGAACTCATTTATCTCATTAAATATCAGTCCTATCAAAATTTTTCAAGGAATAAAACTTATCGAAAATTATATTTCAAGAAACGTTTCTTATGTAACATTTTTCACAAAAAGCAATAATAAGCGAGATATTGCGATTTATTTAATTCAGGCCCCCTTATAACCCCCCCTTTTAAATAATGTATTTTGAATGCCATATAGCCTAAAATCTAAGTTACAACGAACTTAATTTATATTCCAATTTTCATCGAAATCCGTTCAGCCATTATCGCGTGAAAAGGTAACAAACATACAGACAGACAGACAGACAGACATACAAAAAAAATTTCAAAAAAGCGATTTTCGATTTCAGGGTGGTTAATTATATATGTTAGGAACAATTATTTTTGGAAAATCGAAAATTACCAGAAAAATTTCGGCTACAGATTTACTATTAGTATAGATTAACTAATATTAAGCTATATGTATATTGTTGATGTTCCTTTTTATATCCGAATTGTAAATTGTTAATAATGTTATATTTATCTAACCAATTAGCAAGTCTTTGTGCTAGCAGGCTTACATATAATTTATTTAGACCGGATAATATAGAAATACCACGATAATTTTCAGGGTTATTATTATCATCTGTTCCTTTACAAATTGCAATTCGCTTGGTTTATCATTTCACTTGTATTCCCCTTCCACCCGCGCTCTTCTTGTACTATTTTAGTCGGTTATTTAAAGACACTTAGTGTCTATTGAATTTATTATAATAAGATTATATTGGGCGAGATAAAACAGAGGACTTGCTATGTGAATACTTGATATTCACCTTATAGTTGGGAAAACCTCGGAGAAACCAAACCAGGTTATGAGCCCGAGCAGGAACCAAACCCATGTTCAAATGCAGCTCTGGGTCAGGGAGCTACGTCGGTGGCTTACTTAACTTACTATCTCTTTATCCTGACTTCAGCTCTTCTTTAACCAACAAAAACACATTTTGTGGCAAATGCGTAATGTTAATTTATCCTAATTTTATTATTATTATTATTATTATTATTATTATTATTATTATTATTATTATTATTATTATTATTATTAGGAGTAGGAGTAGAAGTTGTTTTAAATTCAGGTGCGCAGTGAAATTTATTACCTTTTATATTTTTAATAATTTTGGCTTTCATTTTTATGAATAAATCATAATACCATTCAAAGTTATTCCTCTTGAAGTTGCAAATTTTGTTTTTAGAATATCTGTATTTAGTGGCAGATTGTAGTCATCCAGTGTATTCGAACCCATTTTTCCCTAGTGTGGCTTTGTCATGCTACATATCGTATCTTAATGAAATCGTTGGCCATGTTCATCAGTCATCACTGGCATCACCATGATTCGCAGGAATGAAATCCAATTAAGGGTCCAGAAAACGTAACTTCACGGCCTATTGCATCTCCTAGACAGGTTTGAATTTGAGATTATACACACAAAATGACTACAGTCTTCTTTCTTAGGATTTCTAAGTTTCTTATTAACACTTCCTAAAAATAGCTGTGCTTTTCACTTGACTATTAATTTTTCCGTCCTGTACCAAATTTCTTATTTAGGACCAATGTGGACCCTGTCAATATCTTTAATTTTGATCACTTAGGTACTTTCAAAATGATTACTTTTAAAAATGTCAATCAAATACTGTTACGTTTCAGTGCATTAATAATGTGTGTATATATATATATATATATATATATATATATATATATATGATATGTGTATTATATATATAAGCTCTGTTTGATGTGTGGGAAGGAAGGAAGGAAGTAAGTACACATTTTCAGGATTGATGAGTGGGGATTTACAGCAATTACCTTCTATGGAGCAAGTGTTTCTTTGTTTGAGCAAGCCTTTCTAGAATCCTATTAACTGCTTCTGTCTCTACTATATCACTCATACTGAAAGAAAAAGTTTTGTCTAGCCATACTGCAAATTCAACGAAAGGGCCACAGTTGCTTCAAATATAATATCTCTGTCGTATCTTCTCCATAAAAGGATTTATATTTTATACCATAGTTAATAATATCACTGATTTACTTACGTTGTTTAGCAGTACAATAAGCGCCACTCTGTAATTTATTCGATGATGCTTTGGTAAAGGGAGTTAAATATGATTTTTTGTGCGAATGGACTTCTGTTTTCCAGATGAAAAAACAAGTCAAATTCTAAGAGTGGGTGAGCAAAACACAAAATAATACTAGTATTTCATGTGTTTTACTTGTGCAGAAAATTATTTACAATAGGGCAGCGATGCCAGGGTCAAGAGCACGTAGACCAGTGATGTCAACGAGAGCGCAAGCGTGCCTCATCGCCCGTATGCGCTGTTCAGAGCACGTACGGCACGCAGGTACAGGTCACTGATGAACTCAAGGTTGTACAGCTGTCAAAAAAAAAAAAGTGGCCGCACTCGTGAACAGCGAATATTTTCAAAGTCCACTTCGGGTCGCGGCGATGTTACACGATGCATGTGCTTGTACAAGCAGTTCCCGAACTATGAAAGTGTTCCATGTCTGCGCCTCGTAGGCCAGCGGTAGAGTACTTGTTTAGTGATTCAAAGGTTGTGGGTTCGGGCCTTCTTCAAGTTTTCATTTTATTTTTTAATCGTTCTTTACCGATGTAAATGCTATTCAAATTATCATTTATATTCAGTTATCGTTCTTTATGGATATCACGTTATTTATATTTTGTTATCGTTCTTTAGAGATATGAATAAAATTCAAGTCATCATTTGTATTCTGTTATCGTTTTATAACGATATGAATAACAATTTTTATTATTGTATCTCCAATGGTGGTTAGCCCTGTTTTACATATGTATGTTAGGGCTATAGTTTCATACACAAAAAAAAAGCATAAAGAGAAATAGAAAAGAAAATTAAATTAGCTTGCGCAATGTAAACAAAACATAAACAAACCGTAAATTAGGCATTGCGATTGCAAAATAAATATCAGGTATCAATTTGAAGCATACAAAAACATTAACAACACACATACGTAACACTTCTATAACACAAATACGCAGCCTTCCGTACCATACATCATAAATTAATACACAATAGTCATACAATCACAATCAAACTATAATTACGACATTGCGACGACATCAAGCATCACATAACTGACTCACATACATAACAAATCAAGCATCCGTTACAACACATACACTTCAACATAGTAACCACTCTTTTAAAGTTACAAATTTGGCTCCAAGAAGAATAAATAGGACACTGTTATTAATTACTATTCTTCTACAATTTCTTAAATATATCTGTAATAAATCTGTGAAATTCCGATATGAATAATATTCACGTTTTTTATATTGTTATCATTCTTTAGCGATATAGATAATATTCAAGTTATCATTTATATTCTGTTTTCCTTCATTAGCATTATAAAATAATATTCAAGTTATTTATATTGTTATTGTTCTTTCGCAATATAAATAATCTGTATTTTATGTAAGTAATTATTATAACACAAATAACCATCCTTCTTTGTAAAATAGGTTATTTTATTTAGATAATTAAATAAGTATTATATAATATCTTATATTAATTAAACAAACCGATATTTATCACTTATATTGTGTTATCGTTCTTTAGTGATACTGTATAAATAACATTCTAGTTATTTATATTGTAATCGTTCTTTAGCGATATAAATAACATAAATTTAATATTAGGTTTGGAAAAATCCAGTTGCATAATACTGGTATTAGTTTTTATTTTTGTATTATTACATTATACTATCTTGAACCACAATAAAATGAAAAGGAGTAACGAGGAATTGAACCTGAGACGTTGACATCTAAATTTCGACGTTCGTCCGCTGAGCTACGAGGGCAAAAGTGTGGAAACATTTTCGGAAAAATTGGCCCAAGCACACTCTTAAGATTTTCTGATGATTCGTAGAAGCTAGTCCAGGATGCGGGGGGCAAAGGCTAATTGAGATTTCCCGGTCTCTGATCGGGTCAAACATCCTGATAGAATTAATATTTAACCCTTGCCGTGACTTTCGGTGAAGTCCGGAGGGCCCAATTAGTCAAATCCACTCTCCTCATCTCCATGCTTGGGTCCCCTGGAATTTAATAAGATGCGAAAGAGATAGTGGTGTGCGGAAAGCAACGGGCTGTTACCGCATTTAGGCCTATCCTTCCCAAGAAAAACTGCAAACATGAACAAAGGAAGCTTTTAATAGAATAACAAGGATATTCTGCGGACCTCTGGAAAAAGAACTAAGGAAGAGACTAGTGAAGTGCTTTGTGTGGAGTGTGGCACTGTATGGGGAAGGAACATGGACATTACGACGAAATGAAGAGAAACGAATTGAAGCATTTGAAATGTGGATGTGGTGAAAAACGGTGCGTGTAAAGTGGACAGACAGAATAAGAAATAAAATTGTGTTTGAAAAAGTGAGTGAAGAAAGAATGATGCTGAAACTGATTAGAAAGAGAAAAAGGAATTGGTTGGGTCTTTGGTTGAAAAGAATAGGCTAATAGAAGACATTAGGATATGTGGATCATATGCGGAGACTAAGAGGAAGGCAGAAAATAGGAAAGATTGGAAATTGCTGTGTTTGCAATGAAAGACCTGCCCATGGACAGAACACTTATGTATGTGGGTATGTTCAGAATGCCTGGAATATCGTGTCTAAGAACAGTAGCTATTTGCAAAGACTAGTCGATTCCATGCCCACTCGACTGCAAGATGATCGAGATAAGAGGAAGATAGGCTAAATATTGAATTGTGGCTTTTTGTTTTGTTTTTTGAACGCTTAATTGTTTGAATGTTTTAAGGCCGACGCCAGTAAATTTGTTTTGTTTATGCCACGAAAGATATTTTTATTGAGAATAAAATCTTTTTTCTTTCCATTTGCAGCCACAATATCATAATGATAAAGTCATGGCATAATATATTAATGAACCTGATGTTAATTACTAAAATAATCGTAAAAGAGAAAGGAGCCATTATGTATAGTTTGTCTCTCTCAAAAACATAACAAAAAAGAACATAAAAAGCACGAGGTTGTAGTCGAACGCAGGACCTCATGAATAAGAGGCCTGAACGCTACCATTACGCTATCGAATCACAGAGAGAATACTTCAATTATAACTGTAGATATCAGGCAACGTGGTCCAACAACATGTAACATCGCCTGTCTCCGAAGTATAGCGAAGATACCCGAAGGGAACTTTGTTCCAGGAGAGCGGCCACTTTTTCTTTTGACAGCTGTACATTGCACATTGAGGAAGAAGTCGTTCAATAAGTTTTAGGCTGACTGGACTCTTGACTTCTTATGAGTGAAAGAAGAGATAATGTTCTTTGTCCGATATATGTTTAGCATTTAGTTACAAAGAGAAGCAATGTGAAACGCCTGGAATTATTAATTGATGTACATAATGATGTATTGAAATTTTGTTGTTTTATTGATATTATATAGTAATAAATATGTGTTTAGATGTACTGGAGAGGTTCTTCCGCACTGCATTGCATTTAAGTTTACAGAATAAAGTATAAGAAGACTATGATGCTAATAGCGTAGACTAGTTACTAATTCTGTCTAAATATTAACAAGATAATACAAGTCCATAGACTTTCAGTTTGACAGTGTTCCTTACCATTGTGATGTTCTTTGGTTACGTCGAGGAAAAGTTCTCTTCAGGTTCTATGAATTGCGTGAACAGAGCCAAGTTGGAAGTTCGCTTTTCCGGGTAATATATCCAGGGTACGAATATTTGCGGAGCAAATTATTTATATATTTGGCAGTAAGCACGTATGAGCAATTTTCCTCACTTATGAACCTCACATAACTAAGACTAATACCAAGATTATCAGATGATAATAAGCGTGCTATGCTACGTCATGCTGCAGGAAACATAATTTCGCCGGACATAAGAAGGCTGGTGTCAGCAAAACCAAGAAAAAACACTTCTGTATTAGACGAGAAGTCAGAAATTTAAATTTGTTTATAGAAATGAGCTGTTCATATAATAAGTACATTAAGTATGTAACAGTTACATAGCAATTAATTAGATAGGCCTTATTGTCTAAAACCGCTAAGATAAAGAAAATATACTGTATATACTATTTTTTGCCGGCCTATTATTTCATTTTTCCGTATGCACAATGTCCTGTAATTTCTTTCACTTTTATATTGGTAAGTTTAAAACAGGAAAACAGTGTTTTTATACTCTTGGATTATTAGATAATTATATAAAAATTAATTACATTCTAGCTATTATTTTAAACTATATAAGTTAAAGAGAAGCAATGTTTATTGTTTATTGTAGCCTACCATTATTTATAATTCTTTGCATTTATTAGAGCGGTACATTCTACAAAACATGTTCTGATTTCTTGTTGTGTTGTATGAATGTAACACGTTACATATTATTTAAAAACAGTTTAATTCATCTTGCAGTGACAGGCCAATAGAGTTCACTTTGCTCATCCCTTCTTATTCTCTGATGCTGCGTACAGAATAGATTCATCGCAACCAGTGAGCGCTTGATCGCACGCAGGACCGTCTACGTCAGCGATGTCAAGGTCAAGAGCACGTATACGGCTTCCAAGTTTAATTTTCATTTATCTGAAAACTCAATTTTATTAATTATCTCATTTTACCCAAATACCATCGAATTTCATGTTCACGAACCTTGGTTTTCAAAACTTAGCTATAGTCATGCAACTTACTTACAAATGGCTTTTAGAGAACCCGTTAGTTCATGGCTGCCCTAACATAAGCCCGCCATCGCTCCCTAATCTGAGGAAGATTAATTCAGTTCTTACTATCATATACCACTTCCCTCAAATATATTTTAATATTATCCTCCCATCTACGTCTCTGCCTATACAAAGGTCTTTTTCTCTCAGGCCTTCCAACTAATATTCTATATGCATTTCTGGATTCGCCGTAGGTACGTGGTACATCACCTGTCCATCTCAAACATCTGGATTTAATGTTCCTAATTATGTCAGGTGAAGAATACAATGCTTGCAGTTCGGCGTTGTATAACTTTCTCCATTCTCCTGTGACTTCATCCCTCTTAGCCCCAAATATTTTACTAAGCAGCTTATTCTCGAACACCCTTAACCTCAGTTCCTCTCTCAAAGTGAGAGTCCAAGTTTGACAACCATACAGAACAACTGGCGATGTAACTGTTTTATGAATTATAACTTTCAGTATTTTTGAAAGCAAAAGTTTCTCAACCAAATAATAGCAAACATTGCCCACATTTATTGTGCGTTTAATATTTTCTCGAGTATCATTTGTATTTGTTACTGTTCCTCCAAAAAATTTGAATTTTTCCACCTTTACTAAAGGATAAATTTCCAATTTAATGAAATATATTATTATGCTAGACATATCGCTACACTTCGCTGCAGTTGTTAGAAATAAATATAAGGTAATTACATGATTAAAATAGCACATTTGGTCCAGAGGACATCCGTCTTTGATAGAAGGATAAATCGTTTAATATGTTACTGAATTAAAATTTTATTTAAATACATGAAATACAATCATTTTGGTTCAGAGAGCACTCATTTGGTGCAAGGATAATTTATTTAACATGTTTGTTAATTATTATTTGCAAATAATTAAAATAGGATCATTTGGTTCAGAGAACATCAGTTTTTGGTGCAAGAATAATAATTCGTTTAACATTTTTCTAAATTAGTATTGAATGCATCCTTTAATAAATCGCTCCAAATTAATGTCAATGTAGAGTGGATTGTGTACGAAGATTCTCCCGGTACTGATAAGTTAGCTTTTCCAACCCATCCTTCAGTCTCTTGGGCGTAAGTGTCACTCCCTCTGCCAAGAGAAGTTGCCGGTGACTTCTGTAGCACCCGGTCGTTTTCTCGGATTTTTCACTAGTGAATCGGCAAATTAACAAAGGCCTCCGGTCCCTTTCTTGAACATAATTTCTCTAAGTCGGCTACTTGGCGGTATAAATGAGACAGACTACTGTCCCTATCTTCTCCCCGCTAAGCTTTCTTGTCTCCTCACATATAATCAACCCATATAAATCTGATGCTGGAAGCCATTTTCAGCAGCTTTCGCTCTCGGGATTAAGAATCAGGTTCCGAAAATCTCACCACTATATCCCAACATTCCATTCCTCACCATAATGTGGATTTGCCTTGATCCTACTCGTCCTTTGAATCCCTCTCTGTGGCCAACAATCATAGACTGAGCTCACTAGAGCCTCAGTCGAGAATGCTAGGCACTCTAGATCCAGTCTCTATACTATTGATCCTTTGTTATAACAGCAAGGTAGCCTAACTATTCGTCATCATGTTTCATTATTTATACACGTTTTCCTACGTGTGAGAAATCTTGGAAATAGGGTACACAGAAATCGAGAAACATAGTTATTGTCACGTCGGAGCTCCGAAATTTTTCAGTAACTTTATTCTTTCTCCTATCATATCGTTCCTAGGGACGAAATTATTTTAAAATGAATCTTGGTGATTGCTAAGAAATATATGCATTAGTTTCTCTGTGGGAATGACTGCAGCATTTCAACTTAGATCATAACATCTACGTGAAGATTAATTTTTGGTCCTACAGAATATATCTGTTATGGTAACAATCGATACTAGAGGAGGAAAATTCGCTCTGGCGCCTGGAATCGAACCTGGATCCTTGGTTCTACGTACCAAGCGCTCTAACCATTGAGCTACGCCGAACTTCAATCCAAAGCACCGGATCGAATTTCTTTCCTACAGTGTTTTTCCTTTTGTGGCCTGACTCCAAGTTCGACATGTATGTTGACAATTATATAAAGTCAACTGCCATTATACAAGGAGTGCACTCAGTTAAGTGACTTGGTGGCCGGGATTCCACAGTAATATGCACTGTGGCTCGAAGAATCTACGTAAATATTAATTTTTGGTTCTATAGAATATAGCCTATCTGTTATGCTAACAATTCATGTTAGAGGAGAAAAATTCGCCCCGACGCCGAAGATCGTACCCGGGCCCTTGGTTCTACGCACCAAGCGCTCTAGCCATTGAGCTACGCAGAAGTTCAATCCAAAGCACCGGATCGAATTCCTCTCCTACAGTGTTTTTCCCTATGTGGCCTGACTCCAAGTTCGACATGTATATTGACATTTATATAAAGTCAATTGCCATTATAGAAGGAGAGCACTCAATTGAGTGACTTTGTGGCCGGGATTCCACAGTAATATGTATTGCTGCTCGAATCTACGTGAAGATTAATTTTTGGTCTTACAGAAAATGTGTCGTGGCGTAGCTCAACGGTTAGAGCGCTTGGTACGGAGAACCAAGGATCCGAGTTCGGTCCCCGGCGCCGGAGTGAATTTTTCTTCCCTAATATCGATTAGATTATAACAGTTCTTTGTACAGAATTTAACATTATACATTTTACACCACATACAAAGCGATTACGACCGGCTTAATGCATGCTGCAGAAATAATTCCTTAAAATACAATACTATATTGATTTACACCCTCTCATTCTTAATTATCGTCATCAATGCCTTAGCCATCTCTTTATCGCTTAAAATTAATTTCCTTGGAGACTATGGCACAGACAAAATGCTCGCTTCAAAACAAGATATTGAACGAAATTAGTTATGTTGAGCATTTTTGAGTCAAAATATGTACATGGAACATTGTATGTTAAGTAAGAATTAAGTGATCAATATTCTCTCTTTAGTTCTAATCAACAATAAAAGATCTAGATTGACACGTTTAATTCTCTTTCATATTTAAGTATCGTAATATACGCGTGAATTCTAAATGAGGCAATAAAGCAAGTGGACAGCTTCAAATATCTGGGCTGTGCTATAAACAGTAACATGAATTGCTGCCGAGAAGTCAAAAGGAGGATAGCAATGGCAAAGAAATTTTGCAATTCATTTTGAAGGAATTTTGAGATGTCTTTGAAATTCAATTACGAGGATTTATTATTTTTCCGTCAATGACTTAAAATGCCATATACAAAATGCAATTCCTTTATATTACATAATGTTCGTAAGCAAAGGAAGTTTTTAATAGAAACAATAGCATCTGCGGACTTCTAGAAAAATAACCAAGGAAGAGGTTAGTTAAGTGCTTTGTGTGAAGTGTGGAATTGTATGAGCAGAAACATGGACATTACGACGAAGTGAAGAGAAGCGACTAGAACCATTTGATATGTGGAAAAAGTTAAATTATAGTTTATTTAACGACGCTCGCAACTGCAGAGGTTATATCGCGTAGCCGGTGTGTCCGAATTTTGTCCCGCAGGATTTCTTTTACATGCCGGTAAATCTACTGACATGAGCTTGTCGCATTTAAATGTCACCGAACCTGCAACCTCGAGCACGGAAGACCAGCGCTATACCGACTACGGTTGAAATGTGGATATGGAGAAGAATGGAACCTGTGAATTGGACAGAGGGAATAAGAAATGGTGTTGTGTTGGAAAGAGTGAGTGAAGAAAGAATGATGCTGAAACTGATCAGGAATTGGTTGGGTCACTGGCTGAGAAGAAACTGCCTACTGAAAGGTGCACTGGAAGAAATGGTGAGCAAGAGAAGAATTCGGAGCAGAAGAAGATATCAAAATGATAGACAACATTAAGTTTATAGATTATATGCGGAGACAAAGAGGAAGGCAGAAAATAGGAAAGTTTGGAGAATGCTGAGTTTGTAGTGAAATACCTGCCCTTGGGCAAAACACTATGAATGAATAAATATAGGGGTGCCGTTTGAATTTCAAACGGGGAGGAGGGTTAAAGGGCGTGGAAAATAAAATGTAATCGATACTGGTTTTAAACTTCCCTTCAACGTCTAAATTATTGTTTCTTTGTTTAAATTAAATTTAATTGCAATAAATAATTATTTAGATTGGGAAGTTTTGAACTGAAAGCCCTGTATTTGTCGTACAATTTTGCCAAACAAGTATGAGTGCAAGAAACCCTTCCTGGTCTGGCCCTTGAAAAATCAAGCCGATCATCACAGAATCACAACGTATCAGGACAGACTTTCTGCAACATAACTAAAATTTTCATTCGAAATTAACTATCTCAATCTTTCAGACAGTCACAGATTGCAGGACTTTGCATATGCTTTTAAAGGACTAGGCGCTAAGATATGAGTTCTGAGAATTCAATATTAAATGATAATTTTAACAGACGTCAGTTTTTTTCGAATATATCCGCGTAGTTTTCCATCTAGTACAATAATTGGGACCATAAAAGATACATTCATATCACTATCATGAAAAGAAATAAATACCTATATCTTTGTATTAAGAATCGAACTCGAGACAGTGAGATTTGTAGCTTGGAAAGCTCTCAATTGAAACATAACAGAAAATAAAATCGTTTAATATGTCCAATTTTTATAAGCTGCACTAATGCGATATATGAATCTGCGGATGGATCTACCTGTAAGACTCGCTCCGGTCGTGGAAGCACCGTTCCTTGTAACTCAACCTTGACTTGACGGATCGAGTTCATACGCCCATAAATCAATTCACCGGGATAGGACTTGCAAGTCTGGTATCACCCTAGGGAATCTGGATCTAACGAACCGCACAGGCGACAATTTGTTACCCACTTTATGAAAATGAGGAACGGTGTACTTTAAATTGCACCTCCTATTTCATTACACAGGCTGTCCCACAAATGTCTCATCTGGGATATATCATAAAATATGTTCAATACGACCCAGTCCGGTTTCCAAATGTATCTGCGGGCGGAACTTCATGTTATTTACAAAGCGGTGATTTCACGGCAGTTTTCCTCGATCCATGTTCCTGAATGTTGCAGGTAACAAATCTTCACTTAGAATACATTTTTTTTAAAACAACCCCAGAACGTAAAGTCAAGTGGATTTCGGTCAGGCGATCTGGGAGTCTACTCTCTGGGTCCTCTGCGACCAATTCACCAATCGTGGAAGTTGTTGTCGATCCAGTTCCGTACAGGTGTGGTTTAATGTGGTGGAGTAATATGCTGCATGAACCATTCCAGCATACATGTAAGATACATTTATACGTTCACCTTTCCATGAAAGGCACATCATTGACCTATCGTGTTGTCTTGAACTTCTCCAGCAATCGAGAGACTGTGCTTTGCTGCTCACTTCAGGCCGGATGACGTTTGTTAAATTCGGCTGCCACCACTCTCTGTGACCAACCCTCATGTCTGATGTCAATACGTATGAGCTTGATTCAAATTGAAATGAATAAAATAAAAAAAATAAAAAGGACTCGAATGAATGAATGAATAGAATTGATAAATAAAAATGAATGAATAAAACAGTTAACGAGTAAAAAATTGAACGAATAGATAAAGTGAATGAGTACAAAAAGTTAATGAGTAAAAAAATTGATAAAAAGTGAGTGGTAAGTAAAAAACGAATGATTAAATAGTGAATAAAGAAATATGTGAATAAGTAAATAAATAAATATATATATATATATATATAACAAAGACAGTGAATGAATCAATGAATAAAAATTAATGAGTAAGTAAATTAATAAATTACTAAACAAGTAAGTAAATAAGTAACTAAGTAAGTAAATCAAAAATTAATAAATAAATGAGTAAGACATTGAATTAATAAAATAAATGAGTAAAAAGTTAGTGAATAAAAACGTGAATAAGTAAATGAATACATAAGTGAATAAATAAATAACTGAATAGGTAAATAAATAAATAAATAAATTAGTAAACAAGTAAGCAAGTAAATAAGTAAATGAATAAATAAATAAATAAGAGTAAGACATTGAATGAATAAATGAGTAATGAATGAGTAAAAAGTTAATGAATAAAAAGTGAATAAGTAAATAAGTAAACGAATACATAAGTGAATAAATAAATAAGAAAATTAGTAAATAAGTAACTAAGTAAATAAATAAATAAGTAAATAAATAAATAAATAAATAAATAAAAGAGTAGGACGTTGAATGAATAAATTGAATGAGTAAAAATTTAATGAATAAAAAGTGAGTAAGTAAATAAGTAAATAAATACATAAGTGAATAAGTAAATAAATAAATACGTAAATAAATAAGTAACTTGCTAAATAAGTAAGTAAGCAAGTAAATAAGTAAATAAATGAGTCAATAGCAGGCCTCTTCATATCGCGTATGTTGCAGGACTTACCGGACAGTCTGTGTTCTATATGTGGAAGCTATTCAGCTTAGCTTCAAGGAAATCTCATAGAATAGTGTATGGCTCGTTAGGAACTGCGTCCTAAATATGAACAGATTTGTCACCGAGGAAATTGATTTTGAACTAAGCGCATCATATTTAAATGTTAATTTACATTAGTTAGTCCCTAACGTCCTTCTGCAATAACTCAAAGAGCAGCGGTTCCAGGTGCAAATCCAGAGATTCAATTCTCGAAAGGCAAGTTTTCTTCCACTAACAATGGGCGTTATTTGTCTTGTCTTCTTCTGTTCCTTTTTCAGTGATGTCAAGGTCAAGAGCACGTAAGCGATCTACGTGCTATAAAGCGCTCACTGGTTGCAATGAATCTATTCTGCAGGCAGTAGCAGTGAACAAAAAGGGGTGAGCAAAATGAACTCTATTGGCCTACCACTGCAATATAAATCGAACTGCTCTTAAGTAATAGATAACGTGTTACACTCATACAAGAAAACAAGAAATCAAAGAATGTATATAGCAGTGTGCGCAGTGTAGAGTCATGACTTGAACGAGCAAAATGTTTAATATGGTTCAAGGAAATGCAATGTGTGAGGAAGTTAAATACACAGAGACATTACTCATCCTATGCTTCTGGATACGATAAATGTAAACAATTGTATTATATTTTATTTAACGACGCTCGCAACTGCCGAGATTATATCAGCGTTGCCGGTGTGCCGGAATTTTGTCCCTTAGGAGTTCTTTTACATGCCAGTAAATGTGCTGTCGCCTGGATCGGACTCTCAATCTCAGCCATAGAAGGACAGCGCTCTAGAGACTGCATGATAATGAAGGAGAACGTGTTAAATTCATCAGGAAACTTAAAGGCAAATTGCTGAAAGGCGCAGAAAAGGAGAAGACCACGCGAGTCGTAAAACTGCCGTTCTAGTTAAAAGATCACTTTACACATAGCAAGTAAACTTCATCTCTTTAGTGAAAGCTTATTCGTGAGAGATTGCGTAATATTTTCATCAGAACATTATTATATAGGGTGTAAGGGATGTAAGTGCCGTCCTTCTCACAGTCATCGGGGACGGTTTACAGGATCAAAAAATGTCCATGCAACATAGGGTCAAAACTTGATAGTTTATCCAGAAAAAAATATTTCTTTCCATTTTATTCGCGTTATACTGCTTATATTTATATTAAAATTACAAAAACAATTACATCACTAGATATATCTAGCAAAGAGTTAATGGTAGTTTAAATACTGTAGATATTTGTATATTCTATTACGTTTTCGTGAAATTAAATGAAATTACAGGCTTAAATTTGTTAATATTCTGGCGTGAGAGACGTGGCATTGTGTTCAGCAGGCAGTACTCTGCACAGACGTACGTACATGTCAGCTGAGTTCAAGCTCCCTGTCCATAGGTCTACTGCCGAGCGGATGACAGTTCGGTACCAGGTATTCGATAAGCACTTACAATGTCATTCAGAGTTTAGGAATATTATATGTTATTAATTTATGGAGAAAGTCGTCGGAATTCAAGTGAGGCAAGAAGATGTACTGTCAATGTTTTCCGCAATGAAGGTTGCCTAATCAGCGAACTTTTGCAGCTTTTTCTCAACGATTATTATAAATTAGGAGTCTCTTGCCTCGTTTAAAAAATAACAAAACAGAAATTTCTTTAAAATGAACTGGTTTATGGAAGAAGGAGAGATTAACATGTTGCATTTAAAAAAGTTCGTGTGATTTTGTGCAGTAAACCATTATTGTTTATTTTTTAGACGTACAATAAAAAATGGACCAACATTCCCAATATTATTGAATAAAATGGAAATTTACCATGAAGTTCTATTAATGAGATTGAAAGTTTGTATTTGCTGTTTGTTTCATGTAAACAACGGTCCGCCCCTGCATTAGAACAGAGCATCTGTTTTGTACCGATATGTCTGTAACCGCTTGAGTTGTACTGTGTACTTATAGACTCCCTCTTCCCCACCCAGCAACGTTGCCAAATGCCTAATATTGTAAACTTTAATAATTAGTTAAATATTAGATTAAAAAAATTGTGAGGAAATTTTTTCTTCCTCATGACATGAATAATCATCAATTAAAATAATGGCACTTGTATCCCTTACACACTGTATATGTAAACATTTCTTCTCCTCATGAAAATTAGCACACATAGTCACATAAGCCAAATATGAGACCAAAGTTTATAATCTGGACTTACATAGATTATTTGTGACTCGATCTTTTTGTTTAAATATTGAGAGAATAATACGGTCAAAACTACTCCAGAAATATAAGGGTGTTAGAGTATAACGTAAATTTTCTTGTTTTTTCATATTTTTCAGTTATTTCAGTGTTTTTTATTAATTACTTTTTTTGCAAGGAAATTGTAATGTGTTCATTTTCATTCCTATACAAGTAGTTCATTGATTTATAGTTGTAACGTGATTTGTGAGTCCCACATGAACTGAGTGTGTATTATATGTGTCATGAAGATATCAGCATTTTTAAATTGTAATATCACGTACCTACTTCATTCCTAATGTTCCACGACAGTGCTTGGGCGATGCGTGGTGGATGTAGCGGGCAGAGGAACTGTTTGTGGCAAGTCGTTGTAGTGAACAGAGGCGGTTGTTACGTTCCCGTCAAACGAGAGATGTCAGGCACAGAAAGCTCTTCAAAACGTATGCCATTGACTTCTCTTGTTCTCATTCCTTTTGTGAGAAGAACTATTTTCGTTCAGAGATTGTGGAGAACTACGATCTCCCATATTACAGTGAAATGCGGTGGCTAAAGCGTCACAAGTTATTGGGTGGGTTCTTTGTACTGTGAGAGGAAATCATTCATGGAGGGAAAATGGAAGCCTATACCAGACCTGAAAAATGAAACATGGATTTACGACCTTGCTTTCTTAGTGGATTTAACTGCTCATCTGAATGCTTTAAATTGAAGGGTTCAGAACCATAGTGGGCCAAGCGCCATTTACTAAAACCGTAGAAAACAAGGGTTAAAATGAAGTTATTACCATAATTCAATGGAAACGTATAGCAAGTAACATAAAGTATACACATTAAAACTAAATGATATGTCAATCTTCATTAAACTATGGTATTCACTTATCTTTAAGCCTTGCTTTCTCCGCTTTTAATAAATGGCGCTTGGTCCACTATGGCTCTGAACCCTTCACTTACTTCCTACCGGGTAAGTACAAGATTGTTACACAGTTTAATGACAGTGTGAAGGCGTTTAAGACGAAACTATCTCTATGGGAACCTCGAGTTAACAACAAGAATACAGCATATTTTTAAAAAAATCAACAAAGGTTTACCATTCTCTTACGGCGTTGGATTTTGAAGAATATGTTCACGTATTACGCCATCTGTGCCAGGAATGCGATACGAGATTTCAAGACTTGGAAAGTCTTGAATTTGATCTTCAGTTATTTGTGACGCCTTATTCAACTAATATTTACAGTACATGTAGTTACTTTTTATCTGTAATTCGAAATTAATGACTTGCTACGCCGTAGAGAATTGTAGGACAAATATCAAAACAAGAGAAAATTGTATAATTTTATATGAAGTTTCCAAGCGTTAGATTTTCCCGATTGCTCAGACTTGCGGCACGGATATTATGCATTTTTGGATCCATTTATATGTGCGAACTACTTTTCTATGATGAAGATAAACAAGCCATACAATAGAAGCCAATAATCGGAGCAGAACTTAAAATGTGCACTACACAAACAATAGTTGCAAACATTGAGAAATTGTTTAGGGAAAAAAGAACTAAAGAAATCTGTGCTAGTCCCAGGGCTGAGTGAAGTAACTGGAGTTAATTTCTGCATTACTGTTCATAGTACTTTCATGCGTTATGTTCAACATTTTCCATACCAGAAACAGTTATGTTTCATTGTATATCAGTTTCCACTTCTGCAGTGAGTGCCATGCATTATTCGAAATAATAATTATTAACATGAGATGTGTTTATTAAATTTCTGAAAATAATAATTGTTGTGTAGTCAACTATCCGAAGACAGGTCTGAACCTTACAAGTGATATGAATAAGGCAGCACTTACGAGGTAACTAAGCCAAGAGATAATGGAGTAGAGTGACCAATCCCTTTTTCCCCTCAGTTGAATATATCGCCGATTAGCTACATGTTACGTTAATAAGACTTCAAATGTAGCCCATACAAACAATTGTTCTTCCCCTGACACATATCGTCAAGTGAAATGTACTGACTAATAATAGATGTACTGTACATATTAGCCAGAACTTCACTCAGAGGAAAAGTAATTATTGAAATATTATTAGTTTCTTACTTTATAAAGATAATATTTGCTAAATTGCTTAATATAGTTTCTTTAGTTATTTATATTCAGCCAGTTTCTTTCTGCTTCAGAAACCAGTCATGGGATTATACAGTAAATTCATGGTGTGGTCCGCCGCGAATGTCTTCCTTGCTCTGTTAAAGCTAGAGACCAAAATCATAGCCACCACTTTTTAAAGGTGAGCATGGAGTTTTGCAATGAACTAAATGATGCGCGCAGTTCTACTACTCCCGCATCAAGGTCAAAAATCACAGTAAGCACATAAAAATGATTTCAATAGTAGGGCTGTGTAGTGTACTATAAAATAATAAAACATAGTCTTTGCTGTGAACTTTTAAATTAAAATGTTACTGTTTCACAGGCACTACTCTTAATGGAATGTATAAAACTATATTACAACAATCTTTGATGTAAAATTTTAACTTAAAATGTTAAATGCACTAATCTTAACAATAAGCTCAAACCTGTATTACAATAATCTTTTATGTAAAATTTTAATTTAAAATCTTAAATGCACTACTCTTAACAAGTTTAAACCTGTATTACAGTAATCTTTGATGTAAAATTTTAACTTAAAATGTTAAATTCACTATTCTTAACAACAAGCTTAAACCTGTATTACAATGATCTTTGATGTAAAATTTTAATTTAAAATGTTAAACGCACTCCTCTTAACAAGCTGAAACCTGTATTACAGTGATATTTGATGTAAAATTTTAATTTAAAATGTTAAATGCACTATTCTTAACAAGTTTAAACCTGTATTACAATAATCTTTGATGTAAAATTTTAATTTAAAATGTTAAATGCACTACTCTTAACAACAAGCTTAAACCTGTATTACAGTAATCTTTGATGTAAAATTTTAACTTAAAATGTTGAATGCATTACTCTTAACAACGGGCTGTGGTAAATTGCACTGGAATTCAAACTTCCTGTATGTAAACTGCACCGATTTTACATGTGTTAAACTGCACTGGATGTTGTAAATTGCACTTCTCATTTTATTAAGTTTTGTCCAACATTTTTATCCGGTCTATACACTCTCGACAATCGATATATCACCTTGCTTGAATTTGTAGCAAATATGAGAACTTTAATAAGAAATTTGAGCCTGCTACAGTAATTTCAGATCTCGAAATAGCTTTTCATGTTGCAGTGAAACACGTGTGAGCAAATACTGAATATTTTCTGTGGGCAGGTTTCATTTAACCAATTCCAGGTAGAAAAAAATTCAGGGATTAGTTCTCGCATGCGAACATAAAAACAAGGATTCTATCATTGGACGGTTACACTATGTAGTCGAGCTGCTTTATTTGAAGTATTGGATGCGTTTGTACATGATCTGATTCCCATTACAACCTGAAACTGAGTCTGTAGTACAAGTTTCTTCTTATTCAATTGACAATTATATTGATGATGATGCGCCATTTCCGCCGAATATGTAGACAGCATAGTCTGCGGTCACAGGTCGGACAACGAATGAGTGCGAATCTTTCCATTCGCATTTCAACTCTTCTTTTAAATTCTTCTCATCCCTCTACACATATTTTTGTGGACCAGTTAATCAGTCTTCAGATCGAAATTTATGTAAAGGTCAATAGCATCAATACACCACATAGAGGATAAAATTCACACACTGAGAAGGAACAAATTTACGTTGAAAAACAAATTTCTGATTACTAGGAAGGAAAAATTGATCGATTCAGATTCATAAAAAATACATCTCGTAGCTTTGCCAAAATACAGTACAGTATTAGTGTTGAACGGTGTTCGATAATCGGCACGCATAATAAACTCAAGTGGTACAGTACAGTATGTGTTGAACAAGTGTTTGATAATCGACGAGCATAAAATACATTATTAGTATTGAAGAAGTGTTCGATAATCGGCACGCATAACAAACTGAAGTGGTACAGTACAGTATGTGTTGAACAAGTGTTTGATATGCAAATTAAGCTTTCAGGAATAACTCCCTGTAAAGTTAATTGGAATAATTTCGAGGGAAAAATTGTTCCGGGGCCGGGTATCGAACCCGGGACCTTTGGTTAAACGTACCAACGCTCTCCCACTGAGCTACCCGGGAACTCTACCCGACACCGATCCAATTTTTCCCTCTATATCCACAGACCTCAAAGTGGGCTGACAACCGTCAAGCAACCAACATTTGAGTGCACACTAACTGTGTGACTTTAAATTGTGGTTTTCTGTTACGTACAGTGACGTGTATTATGCAAATTAAGCTTTCAGGAATAACTCCCTGTAAAGTTAATTTGAATAATTTCGAGGGAAAAATTGTTCCGGGGCCGGGTATCGAGCCCGGGACCTTTGGTTAAACGTACCAACGCTCTCCCACTGAGCTACCCGGGAACTCTACCCGACACCGATCCAATTTTTCCCTCTATATCCACAGACCTCAAAGTGGGCTGACAACCGTCAAGCAACCAACATTTGAGTGCACTCAAGCTTAATTTGCATAATACACGTCACTGTACGTAACAGAAAACCACAATTTAAAGTAACACAGAGTTAGTGTGCACTCAAATGTTGGTTGCTTGACGGTTGTCAGCCCACTTTGAGGTCTGTGAATATAGAGGGAAAAATTGGATCGGTGTCGGGTAGAGTTCCCGGGTAGCTCAGTGGGAGAGCGTTGGTACGTTTAACCAAAGGTCCCGGGTTCGATATCCGGCCCCGGAACAATTTTTCCCTCGAAATTATTCAAGTGTTTGATAATCGACGAGCATAAAATACATTATTAATATTGAATAAGTGTTCGATAATCGGCACGCATAACAAACTGAAATGATACAGTACAGTATGTGTTGAACAAGTGTTTGATAATCGACACATAAAATACATTATTAGTATTGAATAAGTGTTCGATAACAATAGTCTGCGATGAAATTCCTGCCTCCAAAGTTTTAATGTTTTAGGGTATTTTTAGCATGCTGAAATCAAATTCAAAGCCAAAAAGTTCTTATCGCTTCCTTATTTGTGTTATTTTAATTTTCTTATAATATAATACGACAATTTATAGCGTAATTATTTAAACTGTAATATTTTAACATATGTAGGTTTAGTATGTTAGGATAAGAAAACCAAATGTATTCAATATAATTTAAGGTGTTTATATTGAAAACCAAGGACACTGGATGTTTCTTAGCAGATAGGGGGTGCAAGCACATAAGGAAGTTAGGGCGAAATAACATGCAGCCTTGTCATTATTTTTATTTGTGAAAGATAGAAATGTCAGCCACTCCTTGGTGAGAGACTGACCTCAACTCGTCTAGTTTCTCTCACATTTCATTAGTCAGTAAGAAAGCATTTACCATGTTGCATCGAGGATGTCTAAATAATCCAGACCACCTTTGTTATATATCTTATGTAGGATATACACATTGCCTAAGCAGAGGTGTAATATTACAGATTTTGTGAAAAAGTCATACCATGCCTATTTTGGAGTCAAACTTGGAGACCAAAGTAAAGCTTGGGCACCACACAAAGTATGTAGAATATGCACTGAAGAACTTTGTCATTTGATCAATTGGAGAAGACCGTTGCTATCTTTTGGAGTACCTATGGTTTGGAGAGACCAGTCGAACCATAGTAATGACTGCTACTTCTGTTCGTGTGATGTGAAGGGGTACGATTCTAAACATAAAAATCAAATCGTGTAATCAGTTGTTCGGTCAGCCATTTTCCTGTGCCTAATGTACCAATCCCTGTGCGACCATAAAACCTTAAACAAACCTCATTCTATTGGTACAACGTGAAATAGGTTTTAAATACTATTTCTCCAAAGATGATAATCTTGTATTTGCAGTTATGTGAAAGAATTTATGCTAAAACTTGGACTTCCAAACTATGACCTAAGTGAATGGAGACAGTTCATTGATGCTTCCAAGAGAAGTTTAAAGGATTTCCTCCTTCATAACGGAAACATTTTTGGTTCAGTGCCCGTTGCCTATTCAGTGATCCTCAAAAAATTCATACACAAATTTGCAACTGCTGTTATTGCGACTAAACTGTAGGAACACAACTGGCAAGTTTGTGATGATTTCAAAGTTCTTACTATGTTGCTGGGTCAACAATCTGGTTTTATGAAATTTCCATGCATTCTTTTCCTGTGGGATAGTAGGGCACGAGTTGATCACTGGACTGTGAAAGACTGACCACCTCGACAAAATTTGGAAGTCTGTTGTAAGAATGATGTGGGCCAAAACTTTGTGAGTTCTTCTAAAGTTGTGCTGCTATCTCTCCACATCAAGCTTGGCTTAATGAAACGGCTTGTAAAAGCTTTAAATAAGGAAGGAGGCTGTTTTAAGTACATATGTGAGAAATTTCCACTACCATCTGAAGTAAATTGAAAGAAGATATATATTTAATGGTCCTGACAAAAGAAAACATATCTGGTGCAGCATTTAAAAACAGTATAAATGAAAAGGAGAAATCAGCATGGATGTTGTTTTGTGAAGTTGTTTTAAAATTTCTTGGCAACAAGGATCCTAATTACCGAAAAATTGTGGCTAACACGCTTGAAGCATACAAGGAATTTGGTTGTAACATGAGTATCAAAATTTTCTGTTTTCTCAGCTAGATTATTTCGCCGAAAATCTAGGAGTTTTCAGCTAAGAGTAAGACGAACGATTTCACAAGGTGATTGGTGATTATTGTTGGATGTTAAAGCGTGAAATACCTGAAAAGAAACATAAAAGAAAGAGGAAAAGGAGGACTTACTCAACTAAAAATCAAGTGGTGTAATTTTTTGTGTGATATATTGTGCTAATTTATACATCCAATAATGAAGTAAACAAGACAAAACAAAGCAAAAGACTTTAGTGACATGTATGAACAACCATACATAATTTCTGCAAGCTGTGTCTTTTAAATATTGTTTTTGAATTTGAAATAAAAAAGTGAAATGAAAAAGTTTGTGATGAAATTCACGTAATTATAAAATACATTTAAAGCGATTTTGCAAACAAACCTGACGTGATAGAAGCAAACGGATTGAAAATTCGGATTCAGCACATCGAAATTATGTAAAATCACATTATTTAGTTTAGGCAACAAACACAAAGTTGAAATTCGCAGGCTAGTGTAATCGGCACGCATAACAAACTGAAGTGGTACAGTACAGTATGTGTTGAACAAGTGTTTGATAATCGACACGTTTAAAATACAGTATTAGTATTGAATAAGCGTTCGATAATCGGCACGCATAACAAACTGAAGTGGTACAGTACAGTATGTGTTGAACAAGTGTTTGATAATCGACACGTATAAAATACAGTATTAGTATTGAATATGTGTTCTATAATCGGCACGCATAACAAACTGAAGTGGTACAGTACAGTATGTGTTGAACAAGTGTTTGATAATCGACACGTATAAAATACAGTATTAGTATTGAATAAGTGTTCGATAATCGGCACGTATAACAAACTGAAATGGTACACTGGGGACAGAACATCTAGAAGCTTAGAGGCCGTTACTTTTAAGCGGTCCGACCACCCCCTCCTCCCGCACTAGCAGGTACAGTACCATTCAGCTGCAAAACATTTTCTGAACGGAAGTTATTGTATTGTGAGAGCGCAGCTGGATCAGTGAAAGTAGATGGTCAACGTTTTCAGTTTGTATTGAAACGAACAATTCTGTTGTGTGTGGGGGCTCTTCTGTAGTGACGTTACTGAAGCCTCTAGTTGTTCTGTCCCCGGTGTACAGTACAGTATGTGTTGAACAAGTGTTTGATAATCGACACGTATAAAATGCAGTATTAGTATTGAACAAGTGTTTTATAATCGATACGCATAATAAACTCAAAAGCCACCGGCGTGGCTCAGTCGGTTAAGGCGCTTGCCTGCCGATCTGAAGTTGCGCTCGGGAGCGGGTTCGATCCCCGCTTGGGCTGATTACCTGGTTGTTTTTTTTCCGAGGTTTTGCCCAACCGTAAGATGAATTCCAGGTAATCTATGGCGAATCCTCGGCCTCATCTCGCCAAATACCATCTCGCTATCACCAACCTCATCGACGCTAAATAACCTAGTAGTTGATACAACGTAATTAAATAACCAACTAAAATTAATAAAAATAAACTCAATTGTTAGTACAGTCTATACAACAAGTATCAGCTCATAGCTTCAGTGCAATTTGTACTCTCTACTTCTCGGTCATTCAGTGCAGTTTACATGGGAAGTTATTAACAGTCCGGTTTCTTTGCAATGCAGTTTCCTATTTTCTAGAGCAATTTACAATCGCCCTTAACAACAAGCTTAAACCTGTATTATAATAATCTTTCATGTAAAATTTTAGTAAAAGTTTTAGTCTCTAATATCTACCGAGAATAAAGTACCCGAATTGTTGCGTGCGTACAATTGGATTAGCATAAGGCCTCCCATATGCCAGTAGCATCTTACTCGACATGAAATGTGGCAGCTTTGAACCATGAACTTCCTCACGGATCTTTGATGTGCGGAATGTCAGCATGGTAGTTGCAGCAGCATAGAGAGTTCTTTGTAATCTAGTTAAAAACGACACAGTATGCAAATTAACACTGAGTATCATGTACCGTACGTACGTGCAATGTTAGTTTCTCTCAGTGCGTGGGCGAACGTATCGAGCTTGAATACGAAACAGGAACATATTGAATTCAGCAGACAACGAACGGAATAATGTAAAGTGAATAAACTCACACTTGAAAATTAAGTTTATTATTATAGGACACATTTCTAAATACTAAAAATAATCTATATAATATACAATACATTCATTTTTTGCAGTAAAAGATGGAATATATGCGGTAATAATGAAGAAATATGCAATAAATGTGTATATTAAATAGCATATGCTGTAAAAATTAAGAGAGAATATTGTAAATTTTATTTCAACTCAACAATAGGAATTTATTCTTCCAACAATAATTCCTTTCTACAATTCGCCTTAAACGCTCTCGTCAACAATTGGATTTTCACTCAACACAGTATTCGTTATAGCACTCCACCGACGACAATGACAATTTACTTGGACTATTACGAACAACAATGAACTGTTAAACTTAACTAATATTTACAATGCACTATTTACAAATCAGAACTATCAGTTCTCAGTTCACAGTTCTTCTAGCCCAGTCACTCGAGTTCACAGTATCTCGAACCACAGACCTTCAGAGACAGTTCACTGTACTCGAACTCAGGTCCCTCCAACTGCGGTCCACTGCACTCGAACTCAGGTCCCTCCAACTGCGGTCCACTGCACTCGAACTCAGGCCTTCGGATGCTGGGACAGTTGCGGACGCACACTCGAGTCGAACTCCGGTACACAAGGCTTGCTTGCTCTGGCTTACTCACTGACTGAATAACTGAAAAACTGCTCAAGTTCGCTGGCGTTTCTTCTTTTATAGCGAAATCATAGTTGCGAGAAATTTCTACAGATGTGCAGAGAATTATCTGGATATCTCCACTTCGACGGACTTCTCGAAGAGTCGGGAGGGTCCGTCCCCCCTTTACTCCGTACGCAGTAGTTGCGCGCGCACTCTCTCTCCACTCTCTCGCCGCGTAGGCCCTTTCCCCTTTCCCCGCCGCGCGCCGTCCCTCAGTGCTCCGTGAAGCCCGCGCGGTCTGCTCTCTTGCGGGACGCTGGTCGTGAGTTCGAATCTCACGTCGCTGTCACAATATTAACGCCTTAAAATGTCCAGCTCTGTGGAGTAACGTTTAGCATGTCTGACCGTGAAACGACAGGGCCCAGGTTAAAATTCTGGTTGGGACAAGTTACCTGGTTGGGGTATTTTCTAGGGTTTTTTCTCAACCAAATGAAGCAGAATTGCTGCGTAACTTTCGGCGTTGGACATGGGACTCATTTCGCCATCATTAATTCACCTACCATCATCATCCATACAATAGCCCGGATTAAGTTCACGGTGCTGCGTGCTGTACTTGTACAAGAGCGTGGCCGTTCGGCTACGCAATCATTCACAGAAAAAGAGTGGTAAGCACAGTAAGCCTCGGGCTGCAGTGCAAGTCTTCGGGTCCCTCCTCCATACAAGAGAAACTTATTAAAATAAATTGATTTCTAAAAGAGTAATTGAGCAACAAATAACTAAAATTATCTTCTTTTACACTTGTTTATTATCTTTTTATTGCTATTCCTTGTTTTTGTTACAATGAACAATTAAATATTTTTCGAAATCTGGGTGAGGGATTTTCTTGTATCACTCACAATGTGTTTGTAGGAAGAGGATGACCTCTCTACATTACATGATGTCACAGGACAGTACAGCCCAACCCTGGGCCATAAGCTTGAAACGATGGAACCAAAAAGGTGTACTAGTATGGCCGTCAAATTACCCATAATTCATCTCTTTTTCCCGTGTTTATTAGCTGTTTTGTTCATATTATTACGATTACAAATTGTTTCATGTTGTGAATATTTCAAAAGTGTATTTAAGTTCAGCAGGTGTTATTTTTTTTATACATAAGCTAATATTCTGTTCGGATCAACTGTAAAATGAGGGGCTTAGAACAAAAATCAGGTAAGTGACGGAAACCTAATTTTGAGGAAATTACAGTTAAAGTTCTACATGCAATGGAATATTATACACTAGTTTGGTGAAATGATGCCCATATAGCAGCACTGCACAGTGTGATCACTTACCTGATTTTATCCCAAAGAAACGTCCTTTTGGGCTATCACAACACGCACTTACCTCATTTGTTTAATAATGTCACTTACCTGCTTTTTGTTCTAAGCCCCTCAAATATGTCCGTTGATACATCTCCCTATGCTTTAACATGTGAAGGAGTGCGAACATCTTTCTTGATAAAAGAAAGAATTTGGAAATGAAATGTTCAGTTCATGCCACAGCCATAACACTTTTAATAAATATACAGTGAAATATACATTTATATAATAATCTGCTAATACTCCTGTTACCTCCACATCAATTCTAAACCGTTTACGTATGACCGAAACCGATAGTAGCAATTTAATATTTGGCGATTGGCGGTATTTCGCGGAGGATTATGGGGCATAGAATGTATAGTTTGACGTCATATCGTCGCACTGATTTCAACCATATTTGCTTGGAGTGCTCTCTCCTTTCTTTTTATCCTCTCAGGTACAGCCGAAAGCATAGATTTTGGCATACGGCCTTGCTCACAGCGCCTAGTCAACAATCCACTGCTGTCCTGTATGTATGACTTGCGATAACGCTCTCCATGTTGTTTTTACTCGTATTTTCACATCGTCCGCTCATATCGTTATTATGAAACGTACAAATGAACATCACGGTACAGCCCGAGTAGATTTAATAGCTTACCGTAAGCGACTTTCGTTCGCAGTGATTTTATGGTTCTGTCTCCTACATTTTCTAAATTAAAATGGGGAACATTGCATAGCCAGAACCAAGAAATTATTGCTAACGTTTATTACTTCATGAAGCGAGAGGCGAAAAATAGGTATGAATAGTGTCGAATTGTGTTCCTAAAGATTCATAACAAACACTCGAAATACAAGAACGAGTTGCGGAAGCAATAGGAATCTTCAATACGTCAGATTTAAAGAACAGTAAATAACCGACAGAGACACAGAAATATCATCATTCGACTTACCATTCGAAATCTCATGTGAAAAAAAACGGAAATAGATGAATATGAGAATTTGCTTCGAAGATTTACATCGCGCGTACTGTGCCGCTAAGAGGCTATGTCGCTTATGGTATGAGAAGGTAATAATCAGACTTTTCTCGTAACATTTTGCTGATATGTGGAAGAAAACATATTCCGAGATTTCTGGTTCCAATATCCTCAGTTTTATCACTAAGAAACTTTCCAATTTTACCTGGTATGTCATCGACAACAGCAAGAGGCAGATGAGAGTGACATCTTTTTTTCTTTTCAGACGTGCTATTTTGGCTGACTGATAAAACAGGTTTTAATAAACACTAATTTGCTCTGGAGTTTTTTCTCATTACAAGCATTCGCTATAGCTGGAATATTCATTGCTTTAGACTTGTTCAACACATTCAACATTTTTTTATGTCTTCCAAGTGGTTTTTTTCTTGTTAGAGGGGAGGGAGAGAATATCCCACGCACTACGACCTTGAGGTCTATTGTACACTCCCTATATGGGATGAATTGCGTGCCCACCGATCCTCTACGCGCACAGACCTAACCACTTGACTCCCTTAACGACCGATCCTTACAGCCAACAGAGTCCATGTACCACTCCTGCTTCGGCAACCCCCCCCAAGGCTCCCTTAACAGTCCGAGGCGGAAGTCCTCCCCCGAGAAGGTCTGCCCCGGGTTCAGTTGCAGAAGCTAGCCATCATCGCATGAATACAATCCACGGAGGCTGGTCGAGTGAGCCAACAGCTTCGAAGACCGCCTATAAGCGATCTGAAAGCGAGAAGAAGTAACGTGTTGATGAATGAAAGGATGATAGGGGAAGAAAGGAAGTGGCGAAGATGAGTGGGGTTCCAATCGCCTGATAAAGTTACCTGATATTCATCCATAGGAGTGAGGGAAAAACCCCCCAAAACCCCATCCAGGTAACTCGTCCCGACCGGGAATCGAACCTGGGCCCGCTGGGTTAGAGTTAGACTCGCTAACCCTTCAGTCACAACTGTGGACTTATCTTCCAAGTGGTTACTCTTTTTTGCCTTGAACATATTCTTCCACCAATCCGACATTGGAGGCTCATCTGATAGAATACACTTTTGTCGGTGTAGGTCTTGGGATCATAACTCCACTAGTACGAGGAGGCGAGGACACAATCGGTGAAGATAAATTACAATTTTTTAAACTATAAAATTTTAAACAAAACACGGGAAACACAATGTCGATTTCATATCCTAATAATTTTGGGATGTATTAAATATCCATCACATAATTAGAACATTGAAATGCACCATCCATCACAACTTATTAGAAGTGTGTTTTATTATTAAGCTTAGTATTTCAGCTACGTTTAAGCTGGAATACAGTTGTCTACTCTCATACTGTACCTGACGTCACAGCCCAGGGATACGTCCCGTCTGATACAACATAGAACCGCATCTTACTCACGCTCACTCTAGTTTGTGTTGAAGCCGGAACACGGTCATAGAGAGTGCTTTAAACACTGAAATGTAAAAGTCGTATTATTTACTTAACGTAACATTTGTGTTTGTGACGAGGTAAAATGCCGAAGTCAAAAAGTTCGAAGTATGAATGGCTGGAGGACTTAATTCAGGAATTTGGAGCCAATAATAATTTACATTACATGTAAGTTGTGCAAAGTAGATATAAAAGTTACAAGAAAACAGCGCATTGAAAGACACTGCAATATAAAAAGGCATAGAAATATGGTTGAACGTAACTCAAAACAAGCAGTACCATCAAACTCAGGGAGAATACAATAAGAAATCCATGTTTTGCAGAGATCTATGTGCCATGATGGTCAATGCCAATATACCGCTTAATAAACTGAATAATAAACACTTTAGAGAATTTATAGAAAAGTACACGAAGGAACATATTCCAAGTGAGCCCCAACTCCGTCAGCGCTTTGTAACCATACTTTATGAAGAAAAAATGATTGTCACGCAGGTAGGCCCTGGCCAACTTCGGGCTGTTGCGCCGTTAGATTATAAAGTCAGTAGTTGCTCTACTTTTATTTCAGGTTGGATGTACTCTACGAACATGCAGTAAGAATATGTTGGTCTGTCTCTTTCTCTGCTGCATCACCTGGGTTCCACCTACTACGTATATAGACTATTTACCCGCAACTTGAGTTTTGTGGTAGCAGGAATACTAAGCTTATTTATTACTGTCCTTGGAATAGGGTAAAGTTGCCTATTTCCGTGATACTTTTTTAAAATTGAATGTCAGTCAAAGCTTTGCCGTTCGATCATAGTGCCAGACATCTTTCTCGAAAAAGTGCATCTTTCGCCTACTTTTGAGACATCGGTGAACTCCCTAGCAAGATACCCAACCCCGTGACATTCAGTGGAAAGAAGTATAACGGAATTAGGAGTATCACGGAATTAGGCAACTTTACCCTACCTTACGTGTTGTATATTGGAGTCCGTTGTGGGACGGTACAATTCCGAATAGCTTGGCTATCCTTAATATTTCCATTTAAAAATATTGTTGGTAGATAAAGGCCTATTAACTGAATAATCGTCTCTCAGTTATGTCTATTTTAAATATACGTTATATTAAGAAATGACAGTAAAATCAAACAATATCAGGTAATGCCAATCTGTCGTATTGGGCTGATTCAGTCAGAAAGTATACCGGTTGCTTTCCTTTCTTTTTTCAGAGAGGTGGGCACAGCATACAGTTCCGATATTCTGTTTTAGTGTAGAGAAAGACACTCTCTCCATGTACAGTAAGAGTTTATTCTTCCACACATTTGACAGCACATCCATCACTGCAAGGTTTCCAATCTAAGCCAAGATTGTGTTTACACAAATAATAAATCTTTTTGATACACAGTGGCCTCATTTCAGTTTACAATGATAAGCCCACGTTATTTTCCGTTCAAGGTAAACACATGGAGCATGTACATGACGTAAACATAACACTAGTTTGGCACATCCACATATACATACACGTCAGTGGTAAACATTTTTATACATTTATCCGTTCTACAGTGAGCGCAGCGAATCCACCTACAGTGGCTGTCACAGTTGAACATACATATGATATTTTATATTGAAATATTACAAGATTACAAAGATTTTATTGCAAGCAAAAATTACATACAATAACAAAGATTTTACAATACTATGTAATACTCGTATATGAATATTCTTCAAAATTCGAAATTCATTACCAATCTCATAGTGAAATAGCCTACATATTACAAATTATTGTATAAATACAGTGTAACTGGGTCACACCCGAAAAAGCAAGATGCTTGAGGTCGGGTGTGACCAATAATGAAAACTGGATAGAAGAAAAAAATAATGTATAATAATCTTCTTCTTCTGCCTGACAAGTGTTAGGTCACAAGGTCTGTTACGGTCTCACATAAAATTTTCACGCCATCTCTTAGCAGGACGACCCACAGATCTTTGGCCATGTGGTACATAATCATAAATAGCCTTTGGGAGTCTACTATTACTCATTCTTTCCAAATGATGTTTCCAATTAGACTGATATTGAACAATGTAATTTAAAACTGGTTGAATTTTTAGTTCCTTTAAAATTTCATAATTTCTTTTCAGATCCCATTTAGTATAGCCCGCTGTTCTTCGCATGAATCGCATTTCACAAGCCGTTATTCTGCTTTTATCTGCTTTCCTCAGTGTCTATGCTTCGCTGCCATAGCTGAGCATCGGTCGTGTCAATGTGTTGTAGAGACGTATGCGGGTGTGTTTCTGAACCAAGAATGGTTTCATCACACTATTTATACTGCCCATAGCTCTTGTGTATTTATTAATTTTCTGTGATATGTCCAATTCTTCAAAAATGGAAAGATTGTAACCTAAATATGGGAAGTTATTACATCTTTCTAATATTTTATTATGGAGACAAATTTTACTTTGTATTCGGTATTTCCCACAGAATGCCATAATTTTTATTTTATCTGTTGAAATTTCCACGTTGTATGTGGCTGCTACTTGCTGCAAATTATATATTGACCTTTGGAGGTCGTCTTCTGAAAGTGCTAATAATACCAAATCATCTGCAAAGAGAATTGAATCCAATTTAAGGTGTCTGTTAATTTGTATATATCCATATGTATAATAATAATAATAATAATAATAATAATAATAATAATAATAATAATAATAACTCTAATTAAACTGTTAAATGTAATTACACACAGAATTTAAAAAGAATAAGAAAAAAAACGAAAACAAACAAACAAACGGTACCATAGCCTATACATAAATATACTAAGTTAAAATACAACATTGTTAAAGTGACAGAAAAAAATAAATAAAGAATAAGAAATTTACATGATTATAATTTTAAAAACGGTTCAAGCACTTGTTTTTTTTAATAATGTATTGTTTAATAATTTTAGTGTAGGATTCCTCTTTATAAAATCATTATACAATCTTGGACCATAATTAGAACTGTGCCTTAGACCTGCTTCAGTCTCACATTTTGGTTCAATGGGGGAGAGCGAAATATTGCATCTTCTTGTGTTGTGGCCATCATTTAAATTTAGCTTGATATTTATGGTAGTGATTCAAAATAGTATACATATAAATTTACTTGATATGTAAAACATTAAATTCTTTATATATGAGATGAGTTGGATGATCAAGTTTTCTTTTTAAACATATTTTAATAATTCTTTTATGTAGTAATATTAATGGGTGAATGGTACTCTGTGATAATCCATCCCATCCTATAATTCCATACTATAGACTGAACTAGGGCTAAAAATATTGTTCTATAAAAGGCATAAAGCGACGCAGTTGAACAAATTTAAATAGAGTTTTACGTAATTTAAGACATAAGTAGTTAAAATGAAAATTCCATTTTAAATTTTGATTGATGAAAATACCTAAATATTTCAGGTGGGTTGATGGGCGTAGTTTAGGACAATTGCAATTATTATTATGGATATTTGTACAATTATTGCTATGAATTTTTAAATTATAGTTCTTTTCCACTGTAGGGAGCCCTGTTTTATTTTAAGAAATGGGAATGAAAGTTGTTTTATCTATGTTGAGTGCTAGCAGATTAAAATCTAACCATTTTAATTGAATTTAAGCCTATATTAGCCTTTTTAAAAACATGTTCCCAACAGCATACACTAAATACGACAACGGTATCGTATGCCTAATTTATATAAATGCTGAACAACACAGGACCCATTACGGTGCCCTGAGGGATGTCCTGAGAGATACCGTAATTATTACAGATAGTTGGATTTTACTTACGGAAATGGACACCAGTATACTTTAACATTTTTTTATTCCCATATCCAAAAAATAATGCAATCTTACTCTTTATATGATGTATCTATTTTAGTTCCGCAGAGTATACAAAACAGAAACACAGAATTGAGCGTAAACTGTAATGCTTGTTTACGTTTTACGTTCATGGTGAGGGTAGGAGACTCGAACTAGGTCTGTCACTGCAGCCTTGTCATTACTCTGGGAGTGCTGTGATAGTACAGATGGAAAAATGAGCGGACGCAAACAAACGACTATAGCAGAACGAAATGTAATAGTGAAGTTAGCTCTAGAAGGTAAATCTTTGAGAAATATCGGACAGACTGTAGGAAGAACACATTATGATAAAAAAAATATTGTGGATAAATTCAAATATGAGGGTATGTAGAAAATAAAGAAGGGAGAAGGCGAAAACCCATCCTCTTTGAGAGAGACGAACGAAATATTGTGCTGCAAGTGAGAAGACAGACCCCCACCACGGTTGCCGGACTTATACCCCATTGAGAATCTGTAGTGGGATTTGGAGAAAAAATACAGAAACCCAAAGTTACTAGCAAGTCAGAATTGAAACGAGTTCTACAAGCAGAGTGGCTACAGATGAATACTTTAGTGATCAGAAAATATACACAATCCATGCCCACACGATTGCCTGCTATGATAAAAGCGAAAGAAGGTTCCATCGGATATTGAACATGAAAATGTGCTGCAACAGGTAAGAGTGTACGCTGAATTTTGTGACTGACTAAAGTGACGCTTTTTGTTTCTCAATTTTTTATATTGATATAGCGTCATACACAAAGAAATGAATTATGTTATGTTAATAATATACCGGTACACATGGAATTATGTTTTTAATTTATTATTAATGTAATAGAATTACGTAAACATATCTGCATTTATTTGTACTAATAAACGAGGTGTAATCTCAATTGTGAGAGCCGCTGTATGTACCTCATTCATCTCGTGCGCTAAGTTGGCTCAAACCCTCCTTGCTATTGCTCACATCAGTGGCGGTCCATATATAGAAAGGACAAAGTCATTGCAATCCTTATTGGAAAAAGAACTACCGGTAATTTATTTATTACAAATAATCGGGATTGAAAATTCAAATTTATACAAATAAATATGTTTTAATAAAGAGCTCATCAGAAAGTTTCATATCATTTATCATAATGATGCTGACCTTTTTTCGAGGGCATGCATGTTATGCTACATTAATGAGCCGCTTTTTAATAAATTCTCCTCTCTCTTACGGTTTAGCAATTTCCCACGAAACTTCATAGCTCGTTTCAAGGATGTTTTTCTTCATGAATTCCGACTCGGTCGTTGTATTTGGTTAATTTTTGGTTGTTTCTTATTCTTTTTCCCATAAAACTTGCTTTTTAAACCTAGTAGTTGTTTAACATGATCAGCACATGATATGGGATAAAGTCTGTAAATATAACGTGTTTCAAAATGAATATCATTGGTTTTAAGGCTTTGTAGTATTTATTACATTTAACGTACAATTATAAATCATACATGAAATCAAAGAGCAACTCAAACAGTTTTGTACGCGCATGCACTGTTCCCTCTGTCTGCCGTTAGACAGCGCGTTGAACGAGTGAGAGAGTCTTTCACGCGTAGGCCCAAGAAGTCTGTTCGGAAGGCTAGTCGTGAATTAGCAATTCCAGCGACGTCTGTGTGGAGAAATTTAAGGAGACCCATATGGAAGTACGCGATTGGTTAAACGACGTTGTACCCGATCGCTGGATTGGCAGAAAGGGGCCGAATGACAGCTTGTTTCGCATGGCCTCCACGTTCACCAGATCTTACGCCATGCGATTTTTACCTTTGGGGAGTCATAAAGGATCGTGTGGATGTACCTCCCCTACCAGCTGACCTACCAGACTTAAGGCAGAGGATTGAAGCAGTTGTTGCAGCAATTACTTCAGACACACTGATCAAGGTTTGGGAAGAACTCGCTTATCGACTCGATGTGTGCCGTGTGATGAATGGTGCTCACATTGAGCAATTGTAGGCAATAGTTCACAACCTTACGCCTATTTAAACAGAGAACTTTTCTGTGGAACTCGTTTTCAGAATAAAAGCTCTATAAAACCTGTTATAAAGTATATTCATAAATTTGATCCCATCTACCCAAATATTCCATACATACCAAATTATATGTATTGTGTAAGCAGTTATTAGAAAGTGGCGTAATTTGGGTTCAGGATTACGGAAGAAAGATAAAGAAAAGAAGGAATATTTGACAAAATAAGATTTAAACGAAATTCGGGTAAGATTTCTATTAAGCTAAAAGATTATCTCGGGGAGCGTTATGAAGCATTATCCCCGCACAATATTGCTCAGCACGTCACGAACTGAAAAGGGTTGTCAGTTATCGTGCGGATGAAAATGTAGTATATCGAACTCAGTGTTAGTGAATTTTTTCCCAACTTGCTTTCCTCACAGATTTGTTTTCGCCTTCGAATCTACAGTCATGATATTGTAAACTTAGTATAATCGTAAGCGGTATAATAATAATAATGATAATAATAATAATAATAATAATAATAATAATAATTTACTGGGTAGATCGAGAGAACTGGACACATACTGTAAGGTACAATATTTCTTGGTTCAGGAAAACCGTGTTATCACAGGGAATTCCTTTATAAAAGTAAAAATAGAAATAAAAGTAAATAACAATAATAATAATAATACGATATATGATATATTTATTCCACCAGCTTACATCAGTCGTGATGGCCCTTCACATTTCTGCATACAGTGCCATCACTCCCTTGGATACATATTCTGCTTTCGCTTAACCATCCGGCTATTACATGAACCTGTTTACTTTTCTATCACGGCACTCAACTCTGTTTCCCTCCCTTCTTTTTCCACTTATCCCTCCCTTTCTCCGTTACCTATCTTATTCTTACTAATCTCATTTAACTAAACAATCACTTCTCTCTATTCCTTATTTATTGTTCCCAACATTGTTTATATGAAGTTGAACTCTTCCATAGTCGTTATAGTCGGAGGCACCGATTTTGGCAGATGACCTCAATGACATTTCCAGTAGGCGAGCCAATGTTTTGTGAGAACTGCAAGAATGAATTGCGATAAGGCTGTCTGTCCTTGTTTATATGTTCACACTCGCCTCTCGTATCTTTATTATTAATTAATAAACACACCACGGTACAGTCCGACTCAAAGAATACCTTAAATACATGTAAATGACTTTCGTTCGCAATGATTTTACAATACGTCTCCTACATTTTCTAAATTAAAAGGAAAAAGCATTGCATTGCGCATATATATATATATATATATGCGCAATGCAATATATATATATATATATATATATATATATATATATATATGTATAATAATCCTACCCTTACCAGATCAATATACAAGATTTGTCTAGCAATAATCTATGGATCTTCTACTGGTGGTGCGACAATTCAAGTTAATAAAATTACGATTCTTCTTATTAATCAAAATATAATTTGGTTAATCGGGTAAAACTGCATGCTGCGAAAGAGAGATTTATATAAAGGTATAATAAATAGGATTGTGATGGATATCACAAGGGCAATAATTTCTTAAAACGCACATTATGAATAGAGCATAGAAGAAAGCATTATAAAATATTCGAAATCATCCAAAATATCGGAGAAATCAATTTTCCCTGCGCAAATTGCACCAATTGAAAAATATAATTACCATTCACAATAAATACTGAATTTTATGGATTCTAAAAAGTTGTTTATTACTCTAGAGGTATTGGCTGATAACTATACTAAATTCCAGCTCAGAATTCATTCAGAATATGTAGAAATTACACTTTGGATTTTACTAAATGTATAGGCCTACTATCAAAAGATGTTACATATCCCTTAATTATTGTACATGTGTTACCTGTGTTTATATATATTTGCGGTATCCGATGTTTCATTTTTTAAAATATAATTCATAGTACTGAGACTGCCATATTGAATTCGCACAAATTGTATTATTCGTAATTTTCGTCTCGAAAACTCCTAAGATATCTTATTTAATTTTTCACCCATTTTTGTCCCACTCCACCACTTTAGGGACAAAGTTGGACAAAATAATACCTTATTCGTATTCTGTGATCGCATAGATCCCCAGATATCGACTTTCATCGAGATCGGATGACATGAGATTTCTCACTTCCTTCTGCCGTTTCATCAGCACCTTAGGATATGGTATTTAAAAAAATTTAGAATGTTTAACCTGTATAGTAGAGAGTAACCTTCATTTTAAATTTTACGTCTCTAGTTAAATATACTTTAGTGAATTTTTAAAATCGTCAACACCTTTCTCTCTCTCCTCTCTGCTCGGATGTAAAAAAAAAAAAAACTGAAGTTATTTAAAGGGAGTAGCCTACATGAAATTGAATTTTTTTACTTTCCGTATATATTTTAGAAACAATTTGAGAGATGAGATGAATAGTCCAATTTTATGAGTGAATCTTTGTTTTAAATTTAAAGGCTGCACGTCTGCTGGTTAAAAAAATGAATCGCTATAATTATTTTGATCATTACTGCCTTCCATTTTCCATCTCTTAATGTTCATATTTCGTAAAACTCAGTCTTGTCTATTGACTAAGGATTAACATATTTCCATATACATATATATTTCCATATATATATATATATATATATATATATATATATATATATATATAACAGATTATATTTCCATTTCGTACAATAATCACGAGACATAATCATATACTTTGTCTTTTCGGGATTTACTTCCAAACCTATCGCTTTACTTGCTTCAAGTAAAATTTCCGTGTTTTCCCTAATCGTTTGTGGAGTTTTTCCTAACATATTCACGTCATCTGCATAGGCAAGCAGCTGATGTAACCCGTTCAATTCCAAACCCTCTTTGTTATCCTGAACTTTCCTAATGGCATATTCTAGAGCGAAGTTAAAAAGTAAAGGTGATAGTGGATCTCCTTGCTTTAGCCCACAGTGAATTGCAAAAGCATCAGATAGAAACTGGCCTATACGGACTCTGCTGTAAGTTTCATTGAGACACATTTTAATTAATCGAACAAGTTTCTTGGGAATACCAAAGACACATAGAGACTACTGTAATATTTGTTTAGTCTTTGGAGGTGAATCTCCAGAGTCCAATAGAATACTCGGGCGTGCATGTTTACTCTTATGTCCTACCCATTCCACTGCGACAGAGATAACAACCAACCTTGCTGCTATGAGTAACTCGCTCTGGACTTCTGATTAACAAAATCCATCTGCCTAAATCGATAGCGCCCACTATAACTCATTTATTCATTTGAATCACTAACGTTCACTGTCCACTTATTCCCATCATTCTACCTAATCTGTATACTTTCAGACGAAATAGTTCCTACAGTTTCATTATATTTCCATTCCCACGTTCTTTATTATATTTTTATCACTACTTACTTATTATCACTCCCTGGTTATTATTTGCATCTTATCCTTTTTCACTATTATTCCCTTGTCTTACCGTCTTTTCTGTCACCATCATCATTTTCATTTTATCACTTTCCTAAGTTTTGTCACTCATGCATAGGGGAGAGTCGGGTAGTATCGGACATCGGGTAATATCGGACAGTACCTACGTTTCTTTCATCTACCACCATATGGTAGTACCTGAATGACATGATTACGTTTCTCTATGCGACATCACAGAAACGTAACCATGTCAGTCAGGTACTATCATAGTCTGGTAGATAAAAGAAACTCACAGTCCGATATTACCCGCTGTCCGATACTATCCGACTCTTGCCTACTAGTGTTATGCGCAGACCTGGATGATGACAGTTGGAGAGGAGAGGAGTCTAAGGAGATGGGAAAGAAATATTTGAAGGAGAATCTTTGGTCGAGTGAAAGAAGGAGAAGTGTGGAGGATAAGAAGGAATACAGAGCTTCAGGAGCTATATAATAAACCAGATGTTGCAACTGAAATAAAAACTGGTAGATTGAGATGGCTGGGACATGTGATAAGAATGCCAGACGAGAGAATGGTTAAGAAAGTTTTTAATGGAAAACCAGGAGGCTGACGACTTAGGGGAAGACCTAAGAAAAGATGGTTGGAGGGTATAGAGAAAGATTTGAAGAAGATGAGAATAAAAAATATCAAGAAATAGAGCAGGGAATAGAGAAGAAAAGGCTAGAATTGTTCGGGAGGCCAAGACCATACAAGGGCTGTAGCGCCGAGGAGTAAGTAGGCCTAAGTGTTGGCCTACTCCATGACCGCCACGAAAACTTCAGAAAGCTGGCATTTTTTTTATTGAGTGTACATTATGAAGACCGACATAGAGCCGGGCAAACCAAAGAGAAGGAAAGAAATTTGAAAAACAAAATATATTTATATAAGTAAAAGTGCGCATATAGTTCAGAAAGTGATCATTAGAAATATCGATGTATCTAGGATGAATCTTCCATACAAACCGATATTTTATTCTTTTAGATGTTGATAACAATAATAAGCATTATCATCATAAATCGCATACTTCGTACCTTTTACAGGATATAATGAAAATTATACAAGATGGCAACTGTCTTTCTTCGAAGCATGCTCTAACAAAAATGTAGTCACTTTGAATGAAACGATTTGATGAAAAATAAGCAAGTTTGTAATGTGATAAAATATTTATGCATCGTCTTGTTTATGACGTGTGCGGGTATTCGTGTCTTCTTCAAAGCTTTTTCTTCCTACTTACTTATTTTCCTTCTTACGGGTTCTCTCTTCTCGTTTTACAGCAATTCCCGATCATTGTCATTAAAATAGTTGTCACGTCTAGGCTATATTGAGAGACAAAGTTTGCTATATAAAACAGAGAACAAATTACTGCGTTCAGGACTGCGACCATAAAATAGGGATATGGAGCTTTTTACTCCATAAAAGATTCAGTTCAGCAACGCTCTTCTTTTTGCTACATAATCTATTCTTTTTAAGTCTTTGTTTTTGTAGACTACATATCTTATGACTTTGGGTGTAAAGATTTTTATATTTCACTTGCCTTAACACACTAGGTGAACGCACGGTGAATTATCCGTAAAGGTATCATATTGAAAACTGACAACGTCCGAATTTTGATGGAGGCGATAAATATACTTTGAGGTAACGCACGCTGTCAATCCAAGCAGTCAGTGGTTCGATTTCCGCGTTGGCAATAGAAGAAGCTTACGTTCGTCTAGGGACTGAATGGATGTCTGTTGTCTTGTGATTGTCCTGTGATATCTCTGAGGTAGCTCTGCATTGTGCGAATCTCACATCTAGGAAGGCCTACAATGTGTAGATGTGTAGTGCTGATTTATAGACGAAACCCTCCCCCTATCTATACCTCAGTGATCTGAAAGTCGGTACTATGGAGAGGTAAAACGGCTAGAATAAACTTCTTGGAATTACCTTATTCGGGAAAAGTTTGATTGAAATATATACTACGAAGTCCTAGGTTTTAATTACATCCGGAAGAAGCCCTTACAAATCCATTAGCCCAGGCTTCTTGAAGTTAATAACATGTCGCAAGAAATAGGGACTATAAACTTTCGAATTTAATAGGATTCTTTCGTCAGCAATTATGGGGTGTATCAAAAATAGGCCTACGGCCATACGTTTGATTGCATTGTGTGATGACAGTATTATTGTTACAGGAATTATGACATTACTATTGGAAATGCAATTCTTCAAATAACAATACACACCACAACAATGCTGAACTTACATGGAACTTTTATGAAGAAACTGTTTTCCATGTGAACGGACATGTTAATCGATACAACTGTCATTATTATGCCAGAGAGAATCCTCAAGTTATTGAAGAGACACACTTAAGATGGGGAAAAATCACAGTTTGGACTAAGATTGGATGGGAAGGATTGTTAGGAATACGAATCTTGGGTGAGACTGTTAATTCTGATCGGTATTGTGATATCTTTAATGAAATTGTGGTACCAGTGATGTAAAGTGCTGAGCAAGAACATTGCTTATTCCAGCAGAACGGTGAGCCCCTCACTATGCTATTGAGGCGAGGAAAATTTTGAATCATGATTTGCAGAACAGGTGGATGGGAAGAAGAGGACAGACGGAATGACCAGCCCGTTCTCCTGATCTCACAGCCTCTGACTATTGGTTGTGTGGTTATTAGAAAGAAAAGGTTTATGTCTGGGAACCGCAAGACGTCAATATGCTGAAAGTGGCTACAGAGAAAAAGAACAGCAAGTTCACAATTGAACATCATAAACCAATGAATGACTTCCCAAAGCTTTGCCAATTATGCTTGGATGTGGATGGTGAACAGTTTGAGAGAATAAAGTGACCAGGTAGTATTGTTGTAAGTGACTTGTTTAAGAGGTTAGGTACAACTTACAGCAGTAAAATTTTGGAAATATTCAACATTGTTTTCCTCCATTACTGTATCTAGTACAATAATGAAAATTAATATTTGTAAATCACTGTCCTTCTGCGCTATGAAGAAAATGTTTTTACGATTAAAAAAAAAACTATTTACCTTTTTTTTAATTCAGTTCACTATGCAGTGATGAAGCGTTTCCCACATAACTCAAAAACTATCCAATATTCTGTGATGAAATTGTGTGTGTATTTGTGCATGTAATATCTACAATGTGATGCAAGATCACTTCTCTACCTTTGATAGATTGTCTGACAAAAAGTAAATTTATTTAAAAAATGGTCGGATATCAGTATTTTCTATTACACAGAATAAAAAAAAAATATTATTTATTAACGAATGTAGTTGAAAGAGCATGATATTGTAAACATGAGTTTCAGCAATAAAATAAAAGAGAGAACATGAAAAAGTTAACAAGTTTTTGAGTTATGAGGGAAACGCTTTATCACTGCACAGTGAACTGTCAACATTTTCAATTTTGAAAAAAAAAAAAAGATATAAATATATTTTTTTAAATCGTAAAAACATTTTTTTTTCTGGCAGAAAGACAGTGTTTTATGCATACCAATTTTCATTATTGTATAAGATACAGTAATGGAGGGGAAAAAATGTTGAATATTTCCAAAACTTTTACTGCTGTAAGCTGTACCTAACCCCTTAATTTGAAGAATTGGTCGACCTGGTTGGCAAGTTGGTATAGCGCTGGTCTTCTGTGCCCAAGGTTGCGAGTTCGATCCCGGGCCATGTCAGTAGATTTACTGGCACGTAAAAGAACTCCTGCGGGACAAAATTCCGGCACATCCGGCGACGCTGATATAACCTCTGCTGTTGCGAGCGTCGTTAAATAAAACGTAACATTTAACATTTGAAGAATTGCCTTTCCAACTGTAATGTCGTATTTCCTGTGACAGTAATAGGCCTACTACCATCACACGATGGAATCAAACGTATGGCCATATTTCTGATACTCTGTACATTCTCGCAACTTATCGTTTGGTGAGTTAGATCTTTGTTACCTCTTTAATAAACGTTTTTCGTAATTCAGACCAAAATACCTATAGCCGCTGATTACCAGACTGTGCAATCACGTCTTAGACTGTAAGAAAGAATAGGCTATAAGAACCTTGAAATAGAGGTGAATCAAATCTGAGGCTATATTAGATTAGGCCTACATTAGAAGTTGACGAAATATTGTTGGCTCTTGCCATTTTTTCTCGACTAAACTTTCGGTTTGCGTGTCTCATAATGTGCATGGTGGAGTATCGTTAAACATGTGTAGAATAATGTGAATTAACTAAATTTATATTCGAAATGTTCGTACTTTTGAAAGAGGATTTTGAACAATTTTCTTGTTATCATGATAGCATCTGTAACCAAGAGTTGAGAAAAGGTAATGGCAAGAAAGTAATATACATTTTGTTCTTCTGATTCTTGTTCAAAGTTACATAAAATGATCTTGAAATATTTGAAGGGTTCAGAACCATACTGGGCCAAGCGCCATTTACTAAAACCGTAGAAAACAAGGGTTAAATGAAGTTCTTACCATAATTCAATGGAAACATATAGCAAGTAATATAAAGTATACACATTTAGACTAAATGATGTCGATCTTCATTTAACTATGGTATTCTCTTAACTTTAACCCTTACTTTCTCCGTTTTTAATAACTGGCGCTTGGCCCACTATGGCTCTGAACCCTTCATTTAGACCTGGTAGTTTGATCCACTGTGCGACTAATTTAGAAGATGAAGTAAACAGTGCAGAATCAAGCGTAAACTTGCAAGGTTTGACTTGTTTAATGATCTTAATACGTTGAGGAGCCAACTTGGAATCTGAAGTGGTTTCATCATTCTCAGTTCAGGATATTGGAGCAGAATATCTCAGACGTTTTACTTGGAAATTGGCAAATAATTGTGCATTAATTCATTTTAACCATGAACAACAGACTTTCGTGTGAAATAAATTTAATGTAGGAATAGTAATACTGCTTCATTGGTAGAAGTTGCACTTAGTACTTTTTCCTTCCAAAAATTCACTGTTTTTGTTGGGTGTGATTTAAAGATGTTCAGGTTCAAAATAGAGCTAAATCCATTAAACTTCCAAGGATGATAATTATTCTAACTAAATTGATGAAGAAGTTTGAAATTCTGTAATTACAATTAGGCTAGCGTTTTTCTAGATGTATTGCGGAAGTATTCCTGTAAGATAAAAAACAAAGTGAAAATATCAGAATGAGATAAGAATATGCAACTTCATCAACAAAATAGACTGTAGTAGATAACGATGGGCATGACACGTTAACAAAATTCCAGAAAAGGCTGTAGCAAAAAGTATTAATACTTTATACACCAAGGGAACGAAGAAACGAGCTAAATCTCGATTTTGACGGAGGGAACAAATCTGACAGGAATATTTTGAAAGTAGCGAAACGGGTCATTGGCATTGAGTCAACTTTTTGTGGTTGATGATGATGATGATGATGATGATGATGATGATGATGATGATGATGAAGTCTTCTAGATTTTCACTATTTATCAAAATAATATGTTATTATTTCAGTTTTTGTAACAGTGGGAGATATGTGAATTTGTCACAGGCTAGCCAAACAAACAAAAAAAAAAACCTAAAAATTAATTTCGTTAAGGGGTATTTCTTCCTTACGGAAGGAACAGCTATTACTCATAGGCCCAGAAGTGGGAGTTGTGTACAATTGAGTGCATACTATGTTGTTTTTAATTAAATAACTTTGTAGGGTATAAGGAAAGCTTGTTTGTTTGTTTTCAGCGCTATTACTTCGTGGTTTGTTTCGTTTATGAGTTTACTCGGAAATGGAATAACTGTGTAGATATCACTAGGTCGTTATGTACACTGTCCATGATGCTCCGTAATAAAGATAAATTACGTAACATGAAAATGGTAGGCCTAGACTTAATAACGACTATCGGACAATCTGTGAAATGTTGTCGAAAGAAACGTAACATCTCCATCAAAAAGTACCTTGAAGATCGTTAATTTCATGAAGAACCGAGCGGGCTAGCGGCGTGGTAGAGGGCTAACTATGCATTCGGCAGGTCGGGGGTTCGATCCAAGTGGCCGGTAATCCTAACTGAGGTTTTTCATGGTTTCCTCAGTTATTTCCAGGTAAATTCCGGGATTGTACCTCTTGAAAGTCCGCCATGGACGACAATCCTTCCCTTTATCCTTTCATATGTATGAGTGAATGCTGTGTAATGTTTTTTTTATTATTTTAGTTGGTTATTTAACGACGCTGTATCAGCTACTAGGTTATTTAGCGTCGATGAGATTGGTGATAGCGAGATGGTATTTGGGGAGATGAGGCCGAGGATTCGCCATAGATTACCTTGCATTCACATTACCTTGCATTCACATTACGGTTGGGGAAACCAGGTAATCAGCCCAAGCGGGGATCGAACCCGCGCCCGGACGCAACTTCAGACCGGGAGGAAAGCGCCTTAACCGACTGAGCCACGCCGGTGGCCTGTAATGTCTTAAATGTTTGTGTTGTATCGGAGGTGGCCCTGGCATTGAGCTGATCCCTCATGCGCGGAGGCCCTCCATGTCCTTGTGTGGTCAAAAAAAGTATGTATGTGATCCATAGATTAATTCCTCTCCCGACAGGTCGCGGCCCTGTAAGGCCCGTGTGGCGTGAGTCGTATAAATGAACCTAAAAGGAAGAGGTTAAACTACGGTAAAGAAAGAAAGAAAATTTCATCAAGACTTGCATAGATTAGACGTAATTAGCCTGTGGTTTTAACACGTGTTAGTCGTGGGAAGCTCACGAGCTCTAGACGTTCGGATAGCGATACGACATTTAAAAATTATTGTTGTTAGAGTGATTCTATCTACAAATTTTCATAATTTCTTGCTATATTTACTGGAAGACTCGCAGTAGTAGAATGGGTTATTTATGAAAGGACCTAAGTCGCTAATTTTGTGAAAATGAGTTTGTAATGTAATACTGCTCTTTGGGTGTAGATACATCGATTTAGATATGAAGAGGACTAAGTTTCACACACTAATACTTGGTAGAATTTATGATATAATTTTTCTTTCAGCCTTAATTTCAAAATTTCGGCCTGTAAGCAGTTTTTCTTAAATTGGTAACAATTTAGTATTCAAGACTTAGGCCATTTCATAAATAATCCATTCAGTAGTTCCTGAACCACATTAATAGTAATAGTATTGTCGAGTATGTCACAATAATAATTTATCATAGATTGAAGCAATTTCATTTTAACAGAGTTTGCACTTAACAATAAGATTTATATGCTCTCTCTGTTATTTTTATTTATTTTCTTTAAAAATTTGCTTATAACATTGGAGTAAAATAAGGTTATACAGATGTGTCAAAAGTGATGGCCAAAACTGTAGTGATGAGAAGTAAAGACGAAGAGAAGCAAAACGTTCCAGTAAACATGGGTCCGCTTGCTGTTCACGAGATAATGCCATTTTGTGCTGGTTGGGACCCGCTAATTACCAAGTACTATTTGAATCAGGAATTTGCAAAAGAGATCAAGTCCATATTTTTTTCAATCGAGTTTATACCCGTTTCTGGCTCTCCATACACTCTTCTCGGATTTCAGCATTAAAAGGAACCAAGTCCTATAGAATGTACACATTTAAATTGTGTATCAACATGTTTGGACTCTCATACATCCAGATCCATACAAAAAGTTTTGTGTTGTTTTCTTAAAATTTACTTTTTCGGACTTGGTCCCTTTTGAAAATTCCTGATTCAATTCAAACAAGCAAGTGACACTTTTATTAATTTATCAATCACCAGACAGTAACATTCATAATTTTGGCTTTAATACCACAGAAATGTGAATGAACGTACATAAAATAAACTTTTTTGTTTGAACAGCAGTGAATTTTGTGGATAAACAAGGTACAGTATAGTATAATAATAATAATGTTTTATTTTCGCTGGCAGAGTTAAGGCCATAAGGCCTTCTCTTCCACTCAACCAGCCTTAATCAATACAATACATAAATTTAAATTACAAATATTTTCACTACACTTAAAAGGTTCTCCAGCAATAATCTTCACTACACATTTATTTAAATTTAGATAAATCTATAAGGTAAAGTAGTAACTTAATTTATGAGCTAATTTAATTCAATGAATTATAATTAATTTAATATATGAGATAGCTAGTAAAATGATGAAAATTAATTTAATATAAGCTTACTAGGACTATGTTACAGGGAGAATATATATATATATATATATATATATATATATATATATATATATATATATATATATATATATATATATTTCTATAATGAGAATATTAATGTAATTGCCATTAGAGGTTTTGTAAATCTATTTAGAGAAATTAAAGATAATAATAATAAGAATGGACAGATGTTAGTTTTATTATAAGTAACAAATATTAATCAGCAATTCATCTGTTAAGTAAGAATTTATGTAATTTTGACCTAAATGAAGCTATTGTCCAACAACCCCTTATATCACTCGGAAGCGAGTTCCAATTTCTAGCAACTGAAACTGTATAGGATGAAGAATATAAAGATGTCTTGTGGTAGGGTATGATGAGTAAATTGTTATAATGAGATCTTGTACTTAGCTGATGATATGCGGATAAATTTTGAAAACGAGAAGCCAAATACATTGGGGTAGCGACATGTTAACTGAAGAATTTTACAGCAGATGTTCAAAATGCTGATCATGCACTTGAATGCATCTGTCTATTCTTTTACGCAAAGACCCCAGAATACGCTCGAGCAATCCTGGATCATTCGTCATTTGCTGGAAGACATCTACAGTCCGATGCTGCAATTCTTTAGATGTGGTGATGTCTGTTGTGTAAACTAGGCTTTTTGTATAATCCTGTACACAAAAATCCAGAGGATTTAAATCCGATGATTTTAGATACAGGTCCTCCTCTATCAACTGTTTGCGGTATACATACAGGATTTTTAAGAAGGGGCGCACTCTAATTCCATGCGGGATTATTACATTTCCAAAAAGTAAACTTGAATTGCATGCGGGGATTTTTGAAGACACACTTGAATTACATGCGTGGACGACTCTCATAAAGGAAAAGTCTAATCTCCCAAAGCGGAACAAAATTAATTTGAAGTAGACTCAAGCATGTACTGTTAGAACATAAATAAGTCAGCCCTCTTCAGTAACTCAATACGACAGTTGAGCGAAACAAGCTACATGTTAATAGTTTTAAATATATAATATAATATAATATAATATAATATGATATAATATAATATAATATAATATAATATAATATAATATAATATTTTATTGCCAGAACAAAGATACATATTACTTTTTATATAAAAACACTCTTAACGCCCCCAGAAAGAGTAAGGGGCCATTCCACATAATGCCAAGGCATTTAATTAAATGACACACACACAGATATTACAATAATTGAACTTTAAATTTCCTCTCTAAACAGGAATTTTTAAATTGTTTTTTGTTTAACTAAGGAGCAATAGCAAATTGTATGTTTGGGAATTTAGCTACGTATTATCATGTTATGAAGCATTGGACCGAAGTTGCTATTGTGATTATATGCTATAGTTATGGTACATTTAGGTACTGTGAAGCAAATGATCTACATATTTATTGTAGTAACAGTACCTACTCAAAACTTACATTTAGATGCAGTCAGCTAATGGAGATTCAATTATACAGCCAATTGCTATTACCATGATGATCATGTAATATAATTAAATATACCATTTTAGTTTATCAAAAGGGTACCATTTAATGTATGCCCAAAGTTTGACGGAGAAAATACATATATGTGTTTTTTTCGCCATGGACCTACCAATCTTAGCTTCTTTGTGTAGCTGTAACTATCAGTCTTAATTAAAATGTTGCATAACTTTAAATTTGTTTATAACTATGTATGTGATGGCACGCAATACGAATGCCTCCTAGAAAGTCGTGACTGTGTGACGCCTTGAGGCCTTATCGTATTTCCTTCTGTGAGGATTTGCATGAATTACATGCCACGGAAAAATACGTATAGAAGACGTGCAGGTGAGCACATGAATTCCATTGTCCCAATTCCCAACCTGCATTGCAGGGAAATCTGTGTCACCATGTAAATTGAAGTTTCAACTAGTTTCAGCCAGTGGATAGGATACGTAAGGTTACCAGATTTTTACTTGAAATCCAGGGACATCGGTCAGCTCCACATTACGATCACTACATTGCTGTTATTGTTGTTCTTCTCATTATTTTAGGCCCTATTATTACAATATTACTACTAAATGAAATTACAAGGCAGTCACACATTTAGCGAATTTTGTATATATAACGTTGACATAAATAGTGAGTTCCGTAAGACTACGGAATTTTCCTTTCTTATTTGAAGGGGCTTATAACAGTTTTTGCAGCCCATACTATAGTTAACTCGATAACACTTTCAGTAACGAATCCAACAGTGCCAATATACCGAAAACGAATTTTCGGTCGAGTAGTAGCTTTTGCACTTTTGCTACTCAAATATTCAGGAAGAACGAATGAGAGAGAATGAGTAGAGAAATATAAATACTATACTAGTTGAAAGATCTGTGAGCCGACCACGAGATAACAACGATTAAATTTTATATTGACTATTACACTTTACTACGTCATACTACTTTTGACCAATAAAACGGTAGGAAAGGACGTATTTCAACCAATCACGGCTGCTTATCGCACAATTTTATCGCGTCCTTAGCATTTGTTTAATTTTATCACGTCCCTAGCATTTGTTTCTGTGTTTGCCAACATTTCAAACTGCGCTGGTCTGGACGTCAAAAAAAAAATTAAAAACCACTCCAGTCGATGCACAGCAGTTTCAAATATGACTCGCATTGGCATTCAAGAACAAGAATTAATAAAGATCACTGGTCATACCTATGCATCTTCCCTGAAATCCTATTTACAAATAAATGAAGAGCACCATTCGGAAATCCTGAATAAGTTGAGGAATACACCATGTAGGCCTACATCAACGAGTTCCACTTCTTTTATGCACACGTCCACTATAACATCGACTGAACCACCAACCACTAAAGCATTCAAATTTGAAAATTGTACATTCAATAATTATTCTTTTTAAAATTATTCATGTTTATTTTTATGTCTTCGTCGTTAAGAATTAAAACTTTTCTAACACTTGTATATATTATTTAGGTTATGTTATAGCTTCTGCTATATGATATTATGGATAGTCACGTATCAGAGATTGTTTAATATTAAGATTTATTGAAAATCATCTGTCAAGTGACGTTGATTACTGGGATTTGGATAACTGAAGTGGAATGCAACTGTTTTAATAAAAATGAAACTGAATCAACAAAGTCTTCTTGACTAGTAACACTGCCATCGTGATCTAGATCGAGAAGGCATTGCTAGTAATCGTCTACAGAGTTCAATGAAGATTCCATAGTTGGCACAACTGATAGCAAGATAACAGCTATTCATAACACACTACTGTACTTCGTTACTTTTAATATTTATATATTTTCTTATAATCGTGTAATAGTCAATTAAATCCCATTCGAGTTTTGATTTTCTCCAGATAAATCAAAACCTCTAGTGAGATTACTGTTGATAATCATCGAAGAAGTTTTAAGTAGATTTTATAAAGGTGTGTACTGAATTTAACTACGCTTCTCCCACTTATGAAGAGAGATACCCATTCTTTTATAGTAAAAGATTAAAATATGTGTTACATATAGTGATGTCGTAGTATAAACAATGGCTGTTTTCATCTTTTAACAGTGTGGAGGCCACGGTGAAAGTTTGGAATTTTACCTAAGAAACGTACGGATATCCGATTCCAGTGCCATATCCTACGTACCTGTCTTATTCATCGACAGATCCACCAGATCCAAGGATTATCGAGTTGGTCAGCCGTCCCAACACTATGTATTTTGCTTTTCGTAGCAGTATTATATATTTTATTCGTACATCAGTTCACAATTATTATCCTTATACTCGTCTCCTCCGCACCTTCAAAGTTATATTATAAAAGTTTCAAGAAACTTCTCTTTTCTCGACTCTGAGTCTGTGAACCATCTCTTCTTAAAAAGTCGTCCTTATTAGCAGGTGCTGCAGGCTGTCTTTTTAAATTCACTTGTAGCATTATGAGGGAGATAAAAGTATTCAGAAACAAGTGAAAATGACAGACTTAGCATCTGAGAACAATTTCACTGTATATAAGAGAAGTTCTTCTAAAAGCTTGGAGGTAGGAAGTAGAGCGTGAAAATATAACTGATATTATGCTTTTATAAGAGAATACAATCTTCATCTTCCTTCTTCCATAATTGTAAAGTTTACGTCGTAGGTCTATAGCTTTATGCTGTATGCTGAATTATCGAACGTTTTGTTACAACTTATTGGCTAAAGTGTCTATCATTATTGCTAACACCACCATTACCATTGCTGACAGAATTACAAACACTACTACTATTATCAACGTTGCTTTTAATACTGCAGTTGCTATTGGAAATATTATTGTACCACAATTGTTAGTACCATTACTACTACCATTGCTACCACCTCTGCTACTAAAGCATCACTGACACTTCCACCACTAGTATTGTCACTATTGCTACCACCATTTTTAACACCACATGTTCTTATATATCCCAATCCAATGCCATGAACTGGAGTTGCACTTCTCTTTGGAGCTCTTTGTCTATTCTGGATGGTTGAATGTACTGAATGTCGACCTGTGTAAGTTTAAATTTATTCTTTGACCGTTTGCTTCAGTCTTTAATATATGCCGCACAGTAGCAAATCTAAGTTCTAATTAAGAGAGAATATTTTGCGTTGTCCTGGAGAAAATGATGATCAACTTCAGCTACCACCATTACCAATTCTGTCATCTTTACTACCACTCCATGAATAAAGATAATACGATACAAATACCAAACAAGAAATGCACTTCTGGTTCTTTGGTTCTTCTAGAAGAGATAAACTTTCTCTTGTTCGTCTGAAATGTGATCCGAATCCGCTGGAGCAAGAAGAGCTAAACGTACTCATAATAGGAGGTAATGAATATGAGGAATTGTATGTCGTACTATCATGTAAAGAAAGATCACGGAAATGTTTGGAATTAAACCTTCAAAGTATTCAGGAAAATCCTTCACAATTAGCTTTTGATTGTCTATTCGGCAGAAGTTTGCATGCGGAGCACTGGAGATAGTCCACAGACGTTAATGAATGGAACATTACAATTGAATACCCCGGTGAATACAGTAGGCGAGGTATGCTTGGGAGAGACTTCCACTTCCATTTGCTCCTTCTGGATATTTTAACCCGTGGAGTCCGAGAGGCCTACATCACTCCAGCTGTGGTATATACCAGTATTTGATCTCCTGTTCTGTACAGAGCACTAATTTGAAATAATGTGATATGTTGTCTTCTTTTGTCTTTCTGTTTTATTTAACGACGCTTTATCAACTGTGATGGTTATCTAGTATCTACTGAGATGAAGGTGTTGATGCCAGCGAAAAGAGTCCAGGATCCAGCGCCGAAAGTTACTCAGCATTTGCTCTTAATAGATTTAGGGAAAATCCAAGAAAAAATCATCATCCAGGTAACTTATCCCAGTCAGGATTTGAACTCGTGCATGCTCGTTTGACGGTCAAATATCTAGTTTCCGTTACTCCACAACGGTGGACTGTTACGGTGTCGTCGCCTGTGATCGAGATGTCACTTCACTCACCATGCATTCAAAAATTCACGGACTCGATCTCAGACGAGAACAAATGACTTAAGGACAACGAATACTTTTACCATTGCTCGCTGCGAAAGAGAAATAAAGTCGTGGCGTCCGTGATATGTAGTTACGGCACGTAAAAGAATCCTGTTTCTTTAGGGAAGGATTTCATATAATATTTAGGCCTCTTTACCTTTTAATTGCACATCATATTTAAACTAGATTCTAGTCATCTCACTTGAGATCCTATTCTCGGGAGTAATGACTCGTGTCTTGCATTTTCTTTTACGTCAGAATTAGAGTTCTTTGTGAGAAGAAACTGCCTACAGAAGGATTCACTTGAAGGAGTGGTGAACGAGAGAAGTGTGCGCGAAAGAATAAATCAGATGACAGACGACATTAAGATATATGTATGGATCATTTGCGAAGACTAAGAAGGAGGAAGAAAATAGGAAAGTACTGATTAACCAGTAACTCTTTACAGCAGCGTTTCTCAAACTATGGTCCGCGGACCACCTGTGGTCCTCGAGGTCTGTCCTGGTCCTTCAAAAAAAACCAAGGAAAAAATAAAATTGAAATGAATTGCGAATCACACTATAGCTGAAAATCTCAGAGTTTGGAAATGACACATGGCAATCGCCTTTCACTTTTTCTCCCAGTACTGACATTTTATGAAATTTAGGGATTGCCCTACCCGTCTACCGACTTCCCACTCTACTCTCAGCAACAAAAGAGGGATTTAAAGCACTCTGAACGTGGTGTTTCTCGCCATCTTTTCCCTGCACATCTAGTGCCGCATCTGTAACCCAGCCAGGGACCACCTGAATTCATAACAGAGGACCAAAGTACCCAACCTTTTCATGTATTTATGACCTTCTTAATAGTTTTGTCGGTCCACACCTGTGGAGTAACGGTCAGCGCGTCTGGCCGCGAAACCAGGTGGCCCGGGTTCAAATCCCGGTCGGGGCAAGTTACCTGGTTGAGGGGTTTTCCCTCAACCCAATACGAGCAAATGCTGGGTAACTTTTGGTGCTTGACCCCGGACTCATTTCACCGGCATTATCACCTTCATTTCATTCAGACGCTAAATAACCTAGATGTTGATACAGCGTCGTAAAATAACCCAATAAAAATAGTTTTGTTGACACCCAGTCTGCACATTGAAAAGGTCACGTACTGTACGTCGAACACCAATAATAGAACGTGCCAAATTGCACCTTTACTTGTTGAAAATCGGAGAAGTTTCTGCATTAATTTTTTTTTCTGCTTTTCCAGATGACGATATGACATTTTAGACTCCGCCTATTTTAAAATCCAGAAATTCAAATTACAACACTTTTCTAATTATATTTCTTGTAGCCAGTCACAAGTAACTTATAACAAATTCTGTGCATTGTTGATCCATCGCTTGCCTGTCAGCAGTCAGTTGTTTGAAATCCTTCTTGTGTGGTACACGCTACTAGTTGTCTATGTCTGTGTTAAATAGTCCCTACTATACATACCGGTAATGGAAAACTGGCTTCGATTCGGATCTTTAAAAATAAAGGAATATGATGGTACGCTTCATTTAGGCAGTGCTCTTAACTCAGATGATATTAATGTCAGTGATTTTAGTGCCATTAAAGAAATATGTAGTCCTAGTGGTATCTGTTCAAAGAAAAAATACTTTCGTAAATATGGCAAGAGTTACTTGGAAATTGGATTTACTTGGTGTGGCAATAAGAATGAACTAAAACCTCGGTGCGTTCTTTGCTACGAAGTGCTTTCAAACGGGTGTATGAAACCCGCGAAATTGAAACGGCACTTAGAGAAACACGCAAGTGTAAAAAGTAAACCTGTCGAATTATTTCAACGATATGTTCAGTAAGGTGGTCCGCGAACTGTTCTGACTTAAAAAAAATGGTCCCCACTTCAAAAAAGTTTGAGAAACGCTGTTTTACAGTGTTAATATGAGAAATTACCTGGCTGGCTAGTTTCGAAGTGATGTTCTTCATTTTCCAAAGCCTAGCGAAGGTCCCGCGCTATCTTCTGGTTTCCTGTTGTGGTGGGGTGTGTTCATGATTGTGTCGAAAAGAGTGTGTATTTTGAAATTGAGTTAAGTGTTCAGGATGTGCTGGGGTGTGTTTTGTATGTTTGTAAATTTCATATTGTTCTAGAGTGTCAAGTTTCTGATTTTTTGGCTGGATGTGTAGTATTTTCATGTCAGTGTCTATGTTGCTGTAGTTGTGATTGGAGTTTGTGGTGTGTTATGCGTAGGTTGAATTGTTGTGTGGTTTGGTTATGGCTGTGATATGTTCCTTGTAACGTGTTTGAAATGATCTTCCAGTCTGTACAATGTTGGTCGCAACTGATTATCACACACTGATGCCGTCACCGCAATATATATATATATATATATATATATATATATATATATATATATATATATCGGTTATTGTTGAAAGGAACTAAGTCCACTTTTTAAAGTTTTGAGATAATCGAAAAAACTGATTTGTGAATAATCTATCGAAGATTAAACCAAAATATATTGTACACATGAAATATATGTGTACAATATATTTTGGTTTAATCTTCGATAGATTATCCCACAAAACATTTTTTTCGATTATCTCAAAACTTTAAAAAGTGGACATAGTTCCTTTCAACAATAACCGATTCATATATAATACTTTTTTTTTTAAATGTCCTCGAACGAAACTATGTTTCTCTTTGCTCTGTTAATAAAAAAATGAGAAGGCGTAAAGTGAGGAAAATGTTTATACATCCAATGATAGCTTCAAGAGAAGAAAAGAATATTATTATTAAATATTTCAATTACTTTTGCAAGTCAAAATCGTCATTTTTCGAACTTTTGGGCTATATAAAAGAAGACATAAGTGTTTTAACACGAAGATGAGAAGATCCATTCAACCAGAGATGTGTTTGTTTTTACCCGTCTTTCTCACCACTTTTAATACCATTCTCACTCCATATTATCACACCAGTCAACCGGCACTATCAACTTTGTGGTTACGTGAAGAGGGTGGTAGGGATGCGTGCGCAATTGTGGTGGCGCCACTGGTGACGTAGCTTAATAGGCTACATCAAAGAGTTTTATAACGACTACATACAAAACAATGCCCCACTTAACGTTGCCCGACCTGTTGCTAGAGCGGTCCACCGGCAAGCAACCTATTTACGGTGGCGCCACCAGTTACCTTAATCTCTAGTCTAATAGCTCTCATTAGCCTCAATGTCCCACGACGTGTTGAACCACTGGTGGATCAGTTTGGTTGCGCCTAGTCCAAAAGGCCACTAAATGTCAGCTGTGAGAAGTATCGGACGAAGATAAATGCAAACAAGACTATGATAATAGGAAGAAAAGTGGAGATAAATGTGTGAATTCGAAATGAGACAGTAGAAAAAGTGAACAGCATGAGATACCATAAGTTGTAACATGAGCTGCTGCCAGGAAATCAAAAGGAAGTTGGCAGTGGCAAAAGAAGATTTTAATAGAAAAAGGAACATCACCTACGGACCTCTGAAAAAGAACTAAGGAAGAGGTTATTGAAGTGCTTTATGTGGAGAGTGGCATTGTATGGGCTAGAAGCCTGGACATTACGACGAAGTGAAGGAAAGAGACTAAAAGCATTTGATATGTGATTATGGAGAAAAATCGAGATTGTAAAACGGATAGACAGAATAAGAAATGAAGCTGTGTTAGAAAGAGTTGTTGAAGAAATAATGATGCTGAAACTGATCAGAAAAGGAAAAAGAAACTGACTGGGCCATTGGCTGAGAAGAAACTGCCTAATGACTGATGCATTTGGAAGGAATGGTGAACGGGAGAAAAGTTCGGGACAGAAGAAGATTTCAGATGATAGACAACATTAAGATGTAGCTATGGATCTTATGCAAACTCTAAGAGGAAAGCGTAAGACAGGGAAGACTGGTCTTGGACAGAAAACTATTAATTAATGAATTAGTGAATGAATTTTCTTGGATAATAGTCCAAATGAAATTTTATTGACTGCAAGCACATCGTTAACTTGTAAAATAATGTGGGAGAACAGAATACGAATGTTGCAAATTTTTTGCTCAATATTGATTCTTAAACACGCGATACATACGTAGCGATGAGAAACGATGTTAATAAACTATCATCACAACGTTTTTTTTTTTTATTAATTGTTGCTTCCTTGACAATACAGAGCTGTGACTATGAGCGTGCGGGAAAAGAGACTTGGAATTTTTCTCAAAGCATATCATCAAATACTTCATACTACAGAGTGCACTGTCTGTATATTGAAAAATTGGTGGATAGTTTCGCGGGACTTCTCGACTTTAGTTCTCGTATGTTACGACCGCTAGGGAATAAAACCCTATTGAATGCACTAATGCGACTTTCAACTATACATATTACGTCGTCCATATGGAGGAGGACGGGTCGACAGCTCCTGCCAACTCGCTGTCGGCTTCAATCACATAGGCCGAGATATAGGTCGTCCGGGTCGCATACTCATTCACACACAGGGGACGATCCAGATAACAAAGAGAACACTTTACACAACGGCGCTACGCGACGTCCAGATGTCGAAAAACTTCAATGAATAGTTAATTGTGTACAGACAGATGTGTAACGTCGCTTAATACTGTATTACTGCATGTTCTAGATCAGTGGTTCTCAAAGTGTGGGTCACTAGCCCATGAAAGGGGTCGTGTAAAGAGCTGATGAGGTTGCTAAGTGATTTACAAAATGAAACAGAAAAAGGACTTATTAATATATTATATTTATATCCTATTTAGAAACAAAAACAATGCTGAACATAAAAAAATTATTGAGTAGTTATAAAGTAAAATGTATTTAATGCGATCAATGTGCTTATTTTTGACACAGAAGCTTTTTAAATCCCAGCTCTGTATTCATAACTTATTTTGTACAATAGTTTGCAAAGGTTTAAAAATGTAAGATCTTCTTCGGCAATGTCCATATATTCTTAAATCCTTTACATTCATCTGGTCTACGCTTAGCGAAAAAAGTCTAGTTTCAACATTTTATGAGATATATATTACAATGAGTCCTTTTTTTCAATTTCGGCCAGTTCAGCGTAACTGTTTGAAAAGCGATTCAGTATCCATCTGTGTCTGTGAAAAATTGGATTGGGTTTCTTCCAGAAGATACTCAGAAAGCTGTTTTTTACCCTACAACACTATCCATGAGTACATTTTACTCATTCCGCACGATTTTACTTCTTTACTCGACAGCCCTACTTCATATATTTAACGCATCCTCTTGCCTCTTTTGAGTGAAAAGTGTATGTGAGCCATTTTCTTTGCCTGAGTGACAGTTTTCAGTAAGTCAGTGAGTAAATTTGACTCATGCTTAGTGTTTATGGCTGTTTTACGTGAGTAAGAATTACACATGGTTAGTAATGTACGGTGTTTGATGTGCGTAAAAATTACTTACCGTTACTGTTGTTTGGTGTTTAAAACAATAATAAATAATTTGTGGTTGTTTTGGCGAGTGAATTATGCGAATTTCGCCATTAGTTTGCAGTAATATTTTCTTAAGGTAATTCTTACTTTTAGAGCAGATACGATGTCTGAAGAGGAACGTATTTGGTGATGCCTTGGTGAAACAGATGAGGAAGGGACAATGTCCACACGTGTAGAGTAACGGTTAGCGCGTCTGGCCGCGAAACCAGGTGGTCCGGATTCGATTCCCGGTTGGGACAAGTTACCTGGTTGAGGTTTTCCCGGGGTTTTTCCTCAACCCAATATGAGCAAATTCTGAGTAGCTCTCGGTGTTGGATCCCGGTCTCATTTCACCGCAATTATCACCTTCATCTCATTCAGACGTTAAATAACCTAAGATGTTGATAAAGCGTCGTAAAATAACCTACTAAAAAAAAGGAAGGGACAATAGTGAAGAAGATGAATTTATTGAGACATTGTGTGATAATAGTGATTCAGATCCCGATTATTGCCCTGTTGATGATGAGCTTAATATGAAGATCAACAAAATGAAGAGATCCAGCGAGTTGAGAGAGGGGGAGAGAGAGAGACAGACAGAGAGACAGATAGACAGACAGACCTCACATTCCGAGAATAAGAGGCAGAAACTCCTGCTGCCAAGAAGGATAACCGTTGAAGTGGTAAATTGCTATTTGAAGTCAATATTGTGGCGATATGTATAGGTCAATAACGACCAGAGAAATAGTTTATGTTCCTGATATTTTGTTTTGGATGTGATGACTATACAACGAGAGTGTAACGACGATCAGAAAGTAAATTAGCCCCGATTAAGAAAATTTTGAATTCGTTTGTGTACATTGATCAAACAAAGAAAAAGAAACGAAATAATTCTCACAGACAACCAAACCAAAGATGTAGTAGACACAATGGATGAAATGTGCTAAAGTATGAACTGTACGAGAAAGGTACGAAGATGGCTCCTGTGGATGTTCTACAACATTCTGTATATAGATCAATAAATGCATATGTTATAGGCCTATGTGCTCATCAATATTTCAAGAATGTAACTAAGGCTACAAAAAATTATCTGACAAGACTGAACTTCATGTCGAAATTACGCCGAGAATTGATTAATTCTTGGCGTTATGCAAATGATTTCGTTTTCAAAATTAAGTGTAATCTTGAAATCAACAATGTATTCAGAAACACCCCGGTAACTACCTCAGGAAGGGAATCGAAAATACTGCATCATGTGTCTTCATGCGAAAATGAGGTTCAGTACTATACATTGTGAAACTTCCAGGAAACCCATTTGTGCCAAACAACAGAAGAAGCTGTGCCCTTCTTGTCTCAAACAGGATCTTTCTTAGATTACCTTGGCTGTGCATTGTAATATTCTTCTTTCTGAGTATCATGTTCAGAGTTTTAGGAATATACTTCAGATTACTTTGAATGTCCATTTTAATAGCATTCTCTCCGAATGTCATGTTCAAGTTTACAGAGATAATGTGCTTCAGAAATATAGTAAATACTGTATAAATTGATGTTTGATTTTAATTTACGCAATATACCTATCATGCTCAAATTTCTCATCCACAAAAGAAAAGAAACATAAAGGAAGTCATAAAATACTCTCTTAAAATTTTAGTGGTGATTTAAAATATATTAGTAAATTTTACTCATGATTAGTATGCACGCGTGTAGAATAAAGTTAGTATTCTAAGGTTATAATTGTGTAATAGTACAGAGTGAGTCAGCCAGGGCTAGACTGGCGTCAGCGGAAAGTCGTATGCGTTAGGCCCATAGACCTGGCACAGCTGACGACCAATTTCAATCGGCGCTATACCCTGTGCATTAAAAATCTTTATCACTGATCGCACTTCACACGCGGCGGGAGCTGGAATGGGAGCGTTCATCTTCAACCAATGCAACGAAGCTACTGAGAGCACTCGGGAAGTTCCGCTAGCACATGTGCCATGCCAGGACATTACTCTATCACGTACACGCAGTCGCTTCGTGCAACATATGGTTTGCTAGCTGTGGGACGAGTGGGAAAGTTACTTTATGGACGGGTCTCATAATTGCCAGGCAAAGACCCTGGCTAGAATGTTCCCGTAACAGAAAGTCTTCTTGGTCGAGGACTACAGTCTCTATAGAGGTGGCTTCTCTTCACACATTGTTCCATATCATGATGGCCTTCCCACTCTGTGTTTAAAAGCTATCTCACGGATAACACTTACACCAACTCTTCCAATTGCCAGCGTCCTTGTTCGCATTTCCAGGGTCTGATTCTTTCCCGCTCTCTACCGTAAATGTCACTGTGAAATAGGCCAAATAAACGAAAGTCCGAAGAGAGAATGACGACAATTGTTACGCCCAGACGGCAAGATTCGTTGGAACTTAAAAACATATTTGTTTATAGAATTCGAAGAAATTTCCGGACAATTTATACTGTTTTATAAGATGTTGTGAGCATAGCTCATGAACATGCTAATGTCTTGTGTACCTATTTTTTATGTTGGAGAAATTTTATACTAAATTTATTATTAATGTAGCTACGTCGATATAAAAGTAATCAGACAAGAAACATACCCATGATCATTTTGTAACATTTAGACAATTATCTGTAACAATCATGGTGCGAATTAATGGAGGGGATGAGAGGGATTTCCCCCCTGTTGGAACGTTATCCACCTCTCATAAATTCATATTAACATCCCTGCCAGGGATAACTTCTATCCCCCTCACAAAATATAATTGTTTTAATACAAGTATACTTTATAAAGTACAGTATAAAGTAAGCAAAGAAAATAATATTGATGTATTATCATCACCGGCAAGCTGAAAACAATAACTTAGGAATTACACATCTTATCTCAAGCCTTCTCATGGATATAACAATTATTATAATCAAGATGCAAGACAAGCAACTCAGTGCGACCATGCATTGAGCCGTATTGAATGAGGATAATAATAATTTTATGTATGGTATTCTCTACCTAGGATTCTATCCCCCCCTCATCAGAAATCTTAATTCTCACCCCGGTAACAACTCTGAAAAGAGAATATCTACAGCCAACTATTTTGTTCAATATACAATTGAGACTAGAACTATTGCCAGGTATAGAAAATAGGGGTAGAAGATGATAAATGACTGGAGTCGTAAGGAATGAATGCTTTCTAAGAACTTTAATACTTTAATTCATATTAGGTTTAATTACATTTGAATTTGCTTCGCAGAAATAAAACCCTCAATATTGGAAAGTATTTCTAATTAATAAGATGAAATAAATTTTTTCAGCACACATGCTTTTAGGAAATATTCCACATACGTGAATATTATTAATTTGTTTTTACATTATCTCAACTTTTTTATTTAGCCTATTATCCACGTTCTGGAAAACCGCTCGCCTCTAGATGAAAACTTTTCAAACTCTTCAATTCATGACGATCTACGTCAATGAAATTCGGAAATTGGTCAATATGATGAAGTATGTCAAATGAACCACCGTACAGCATTTTTAATTTCATGACAAAGTTAAAAAATTGAAAACAGCAAAATCAGCGTGTTAATATGTATGTTTCTTCGCCTGCTCATCATCGTTTAGCTCAAAAACATTGATCGTTTTTTCCCGAAAAATTATGCCTTTACAATCAACATTAGAACTGAAAGGGATAGCTGAGGCCTAAAAAAAATCCTATGTAAAAGAAGATATCCAACCATGTAAACTATCTGAACTATCTGGTGGGACAGAGAAGGCGTCATGTACAAACACTAATGCTATTCACAGTATGACAAAGGAATTGAAATTTTTTGTGAATGCTTTAGACATAGCTAGAGTGACCAGACCTCTTCTTTTGTCCGGACATGTCCTTCTTTTCAGGCCTTTGTCCGGGGTCCGGGCATATTGAAAAAAAAATCAAGAAATGTCCTCATTTTCGTAACTTGTATGCCTGATATTTTGAAATTATCTGATTTGGCGCTCTTTTCAAGTAATTTGCCTGTAGGTGGCAGCAGCATCGACGGAATATACTCTTTGGTAACGATCATAATAACTCTCTTTGCTCCCCCTTGTTAAGGTGGTTGTTCACAGGTAGCTAGTAAATCGAGAGATCGAGATGCGAATGTAAATCTAAAAATATATTTTCTGTCTTATTTAATAATTATAGTTTCCTTGACTTTCATATGTAGCTAACTGTAAAATAATTATTATTAAGTTTTTCATAATTATTTTGTAATAAAATGGATATTAATATACTTTTAAGTGTGATATAAGTCTAAATCTGTACTGTAAATATTTTGTAATAAAATAGATATTTACGTAATTTAAAGTATAATATAGGCCTAAGCCTAAATCTAAGTACATATTCCTGTTCTGTTTTTTTTTTTCGAACAATGTCCTACTTTTTGAAACGTTGTGTCCTCTTTTTTTTTTATCGATGTGAATCTCGTCACCCTAGACGTAGCTATAATGAGAAAGTTCTGTACTTCATTACACTTATTTATTTATAATGAAAAATATTATATTATATTTCAGTACGTAAAGTGTATTTGCACATACACATCCTAGTACAGCTAACGTCACATCGTCCAATCTTCACAATTTTGCTACATAGGAGTAATATTGTGAAGGCTGTTTTCTTATTATCATTTCCACTGTTGTCCCATAGAAGCCAGAATTTCTAAATACAGGACTGGACAGCTATTCCTTGACCCGTGGATTTTCACCGCACCCTCCGCCGGGTGATAAACACATCAATCACTTGGCGGACATTTCTCTTGCATTCGCCATTTAAAAAATTTACTCGTTACAACGCAGCGTTGGGAACTGATACACTTGGCTGACGATGAGCTGGTTATGTAGTGACCAAATACAAATCGTATCCAGTGTCTCTTCCAATTTTATACAGCGTAGGTAGTGTTACAACTTTCACACAATTTATCATTCATTATCCGTTTTAAGTTTTTCGCAACATTTCAGATATTATTATGTTGCGTATTATATTGCTGTTTATAGTTTATTAACTTGTTCTGACTTTTAAGAGACATGCATAAATGAAATCCTTTTCTGTTCTGCGTAAGAAAGATAGCCCTTAAATCACAATATACAATAATGTAAGGATCACTACTGTGATGTAGGGGTCAGCATGCTGGTCTCTTACGCAGAGGACCTGGGTTCGATTCCCGGTCGGGTTGAATTTCCTGGTTGAGGTTTTTCAGGGTTTTTCCTCAACCGTAAGGCAAATGCCAGGAAATTCGGGCCACAACATCCCTGAATATCATCGGCCTCATTCATCACCGAAATCATATTCATAATAAATCAATAATACATATATAGTCGCCATCTAGTTCACAACAATAGAACCATTAATTCGCGATATGACCAAAGATGTTAAAGCGAGTATAAATAACAGCGAGAAAAAATGTAAGATAGGCCTATTGCAATTCGTTCATAAATTGTACGGTTCTAATGGATAGGGCCTCTTATATAATTTTACACAAAATGATATAACTTTGTGTATTATGTTCTGATACATACGTATTAATGTTTAGTATTGGAGTCATTCCACGTCAAATCGCATTAAATTATACAATTTTTGACCTTCATATTTCTGATTGCGTTTATATTTTTTATACCAACTCTATAGGTCTAATAAACCAACAAGTGTATTTTTATTTCCTCCTAAGTCCACATGTTTTTAAAATATTGCATGTTAAAATTCATGTTGGTGTTATAGGATCTTGTATAGGCTGCTCTCGTGCCAAGTCTTTTAACAGTTCCTCCAATGCCACCACATGAACCTTTACCATGCGACGTCGCAAAGAAGTATCGTTCAGCACTAATTCCATAATCGTCTTCATGTAAGCAAGTATTTTTAAAATTCTTTTTGTTTTTGTATTGTTAACTTGATCCATTACAAAAGTAAATGTTTTTTTTTCATATCGTTGAATTCTTGCCTTAAGAAATTGATTGCTTCGGATTGAAAAAAGTGAAAGCAATCGGTGTCATGTTTCATGCTTTCTGAGATGACAACAATACTTTTGTGACGAATTTCTGTATCTCTTTTGAAATATACTACGAAAGGATGTATTGTGTCTTGGCATTTGTTCCAATGCACACCTTGTACTGGATCTTGTATTACAAATGAATAATTTTCAGAAAAGTCTGCAATAACTATGTCATTTTCAGGTTGTACATTTTCTTTGTCAAAAATAAAATATGGCTGACTTTTGAAGGGATGACGATGAATCTTCTACATGAAAAAGTTTACTTGCTAGGGAGCCTTTTACTTTTTGAAACTTTTCACAGGGGTATCGTTTTCGTTGTAGTTTTCTTTTCTTGATAGGGGATTCTATTGACATCAAACTCTTGTTTAATTTCTCAATATTGATGATTTCTAGCGTTGTATCAATATAACTGCTAGAAGAAGAACTGAGATAATCACTATCTCTGTCCGCACTTTCATTTGATTCATGTTTACTAATACCACATATAATTTCACCTGACCTATCCGGAAGTTGATAGACTTTTTACGGAACGAATCACATATTCGCATATTCAAAGACTCCTTTAAATTGAGCTTTATCAATAAATCGCGACTTATGCGTCTTAGTGTTCTTTTGTATTTAAAAGTGAGTGTGATTAGGAAGGTCAAATGGATTTAAAATCTTGTTATATATTATGCGATCTTTATCTTCATTCATATTGTATAGAAGTCACGTCACACCGTGAAATTCAAACCCTGACTGATTATTTATCTCTTCTAAATTTTGTCTCCTGCCATCTGTTTACTGCCATAAAGTTTACTGCCTTATCCAGCCTTGCTATCGTTAAACACTTGGCTATATTACAATATAAACATACAGCATTGTGAAGGGCTCCCCTTCTTAGCTGTGCTGACAATAATCAAATAACTTTAGATATTTACTGTTCCTAAAGGTATTAATCATTTGATGAATGAATGCATTTCTTTTGTAGTGTGGCGAGATCAACGAGGAATTTCGTAACACTTTCCGCGGGCAGCCTTCTAGCCTATGGCTGCAAGTAGTTCATTAGCTGGGAATCGCGAGCGCGTGGATGCTTCCGGAAAATAAATTGTTACAAATGTATGTGTGCAAATCCCACATTTCTAAATGCAGTAGGTTACAGATAATACATCAGGGAACAAGTCTATATTTTTTTTAGATTTTTAACTTGGCTATTTAATATAGTAATTTTGCTTTGAAAAAGAAATGGTTAAAAAATTAGGCCAAATTTTAAATTTATTTGTGATAGGCCTAAAGTAATAAGAAGTGTTGTATTTAGTCTTTCAAATTGCGCCAAACCTCAAATCTCAATTATATGTAGACACTGAGTCCCAATTGAGTTTATGTAACAGTGCGCGCATAATTTGCGTAATTTCAAATAGTCATAACGACACAAATAATTAATAATTGTGAAAATAAAACAATACGGATCTCCTTATATGATGTCTGGAATTCATGAAAAAAAATTCGACCATTTACGAGAAGGTCGTGTTTTATTGCTATGCGAATTGACGTGGAATGACTCATTAGTAGGGACGACACTTTGTCCCAGTTCGCCACGAGGTTCACTGGTACTGGTGTATAGAGTACCTGTGTTTACTAGTTGATATGAGCAGTCCAGCGACAGCACGCGACTGTTTGCTGTATAGATCGGCGGAACGAAAATGCAACGTTTCTACAGGTTAGCATTCCCATATAATGTATACGCGTAGCATATGCCTTGATTACTTACATCTTTACAATATTACTTAGGCCTACACATATTTACAACAACGACGAGTTAATCAAATTACACACAAGTATTTGCAATCGAGTTACGTACATTATTCTGATACAAACTGTAGTTCGTTAAAATATACTGTATAACAATATGCATTTTTAAGTGTGAAAAAGAGAAATTCCTTCTGTTTTCACTAAACATTTGCTTGTACTGCGAGAAAGTTCACTCAACATCGCACGATGTTATACATAGAAAGATTAATAATAGTTGCACTGTTTACTTTTTCTAGTATTTCTGATGCCAACAAAAATTTCTTTCCTGTTCCATTGGAGAACATCACTCCTACAACAACGTGAGCTACTTATCGTTCCACAGCATCCGATGTTTCATCTGTAGATACAAATATTTTGTTACAACCTATAGCTGTTCGAATGGGTTCAGAGTTTTTTTTTCATATACAGACGATAAATAGGTTGTACGCATTGATGTTATACTAGGCAGTTTTCTAGACGTGTATTTTTCCATAAACCGCTGAAAATGTGGATTACTGAGCTTGCGTATTGGACTATTCGCCGATACCATCATCTCGCACAAATCATTATAAAACTCAAAGTTTGTAAACCGAGCAGATGAGAGAAATAACAGCTAACGTTCACTATGCTTTTTCGTTTCACATTGCTTTTGCAAATCTTTACGAAAGTTTACCTTTAGTTCTGTGTTGCACACTTAGATTAAATTATCGTCCTCCACACTAATATACTCACTTCCAAACGCAGTTGCAATTGCATTCAGTTCAGAGCTCTTGTCTAACTACATTGTATTATGTTTACACTACTGCACACAGAGTTACGATCACAACTACCTTGCCTTTAAGTGACAACGGCACCAGTAGTGCTGTAGAAACTGTAGGTAAGCCACTACAATGAAAAACAAGCAGGCAGCGGCATACGTAGGTTCGAATCCTAAACAAATCAAACGTACGTACGTTCGTGCTCCGGCGCAGCACACACAGGTTGCCCTTTCCTTTCACAGTGCAGTACCTTCGAACCCATGGCCTCCGTGACGTCAATATAGGCAAGCAACAACCAACCTAAAATCCGTCCATGCTGGGACAAAGTGTCGTCCCTGCTCATTAGTATTTATTTATTTAACCTGGTAGAATCGGCCTCGGTAGCCTAGTCGGTATAGCGCTGGCCTTCTGTGATCGAGGTTGCGGGTTCGATCGCGGCCCAGGTCGATGGCATTTAAGTGGCTCATGTCAATAGATTTACTGGCATGTGAAATAATCCTGCGGGACAAAATTCCGGCACACTGGCGACGCTGATATAACCTCTGCAATTGCGAGCGTCGTTAAATAAAACATAAATTAAATAATTTAACTTGATAGAGATAAGGCCATCAGGCCTTCTCTTCCCCTCTGCCAGGGAATTATAACTACAATATGAAAAATACAATAAATTATAATTACAATTAATATTAAATTTAAAATTATTACAATTACAATAACACTCAAAACACGAAAGCATTACGTGCGTGCGTACATACATACATACATACACACATACATACACACATACACACACACATACATACATACATACATACATACATACATACATACATACATACATACATACATACATACATACATACACATATACGACAGACGTCATACGCGCAGTCGTAACAATACGCACTGTAGTTGCTAAATGTTTGTAACAAGTTAAAGCCTTTATTCGGAGACGAATTCAAGGCGGAGATGGCATTTGTTTATATATCTATTTTTTTTTTCAATTTATTCATCCTTCCGTTCATTTATTTATTAATGTAATAATATTATTGTTAATAGTAATAAATTAATTCTGTTATACATAGATATACATAGTCTATATAATATATAAGGTTTTTCATAAGTAAGACGTTTGAGATGGGCAGGGCATGTAGCACGTATGGACGAATCCAGAAATGCATATAGAGTGTTAGTTGGGAGGCCGGAGGGAAAACACCTTTAGGGAGACCGAGACGTAGGTGGGAAGATAATATTAAAATGGATTTGAGGGGGGTGGGATATGATGATAGAGACTGGATTAATCTTGCTCAGGATAGGGACCAATGGCGGGTTTATGTGAGGGCGGCAATGAACCTCCGGGTTCCTTAAAAGCCAGAAAGTAAGCAAGTAAGGAATAATGCTAATAATACTAAAATTAACTCGCTTTTTTAAATATTCGAAAACGTCAAATTTAGTATTTTAAAAGGAAAATTTTACTAAAAAAGAAACAAAATTTTCAGCCATTATTGTACAGGGTGTGGCTTCATTGAAAACATTTTTATATGACAATATATTATTTTTTCATTTTTTTCTGAAAAGTTGGTATCTTATTTAGTTATGTATTTAAAGTCCCGACGCTGTTATTTCCGGCGTGACTCCGCCTCTTTACTTACGTCTTAGAAAGTAAAGGCTCTATAAAGTCTAGGTAGGTAGTATAGTTTGCCATTTTTGTTCTTACGTTGCCGAGCTACCATACGAGGAATCTATTTGCCACACCGTTAAAAATTATCATGTCGTAGATCCTATGATAATAAATCAAACGCAATGTAAGTCAGCAAATAATTGAGCGGCAAATAACGTCTTCGTGTGCTTTCTGCGAACGCCAACGAAAGAGCTAAAATGGCGGGCGATTACATTAAGTATTTATCGAGCCTTAAGAAATGAATAAGCGAATCACAAGACGCACACGTTTAAATGTAGCCGACCTGCAACGCGATTGGCTGCCGGAATTTAGAGCGACGGGACTATAGTTTCACTTGATTAATGCAAAACGTTTGGTTGCTATGGGAACAGTTTCATTGTCGGCTTGTTTAACATATTACGTTCTCCACAATTTACACAGCTACTGCAACAAATGAAATTCTGGTTATTTAATAAGCTATTCAAAATGCTCAACATTTACGATCTGACAGTGGCTAAGCCGAAGCGTGAATTCTTGTTGAACATTTCCAATCACTGCTGGTGGTATACCTCTGCATTCTTTCCTGAGCATTATTTATAACTCTTCCATATTAGCAATCCTCATAACAAAGAATCTACATTTCAAAAATCCCCATAAAAATAATTAAATGGAGAGAGTTCTGGTGAACTTGCAGGCCACTCTATATACTTCCTCTTCATCCGATCCATCTATTTGGAAAAAACATCTTTCAGATATTCCCGAACATGGACAGTATAATGAGGGAAAGCGCTATCTTATTGATACCAGATTGAATCATTAGGAACGTCAGAATCTTCATGATTGGGATACAAGACAGCAAGGGATGGTATTAGAACTTCACCCAATAATTTCAAATAGCGGTCACCTGTAAATATCTCTTCAAAGAAATAAGAACCTAAAATTCTTGTTCCCACAATTCCTGCCCACACATTTACTTTTTGAGGATGCTGTGTGTGCGTTTCTACTATCCAGTGTGGATTCTTCGTTGACCATTACTGGCAATTTTGTCTGTTAAAGCATTGTAAAAATTATTAAAATAGCTCTACTACTGCCGTCTATATTCTGAACATGAGTGCAAGTAGTGAGAGTGAGCCGTAAAAGTTATCCAATAAAGTGAAAAAGTGATAAGTGAATCGAACAAGAAATAGAAAGGAGGAATCACAAACATTAGAACATTGCAATAATAATTGATACAAATAATATAATAAGATAAAGTAGATGAGATAGTAGAAATATTAGTGAATACTAGTCAGAGATAAAATGGTTTTTAACGATAAACATAAAAGTAGGGATAACAGTAATGAAAGATGACAATGATAGTAGTAGAGATGGAGGAGTAGATGTAGACGAGAATGTTTCTATATAAGAGTAAGGTGGACAGTATTGCATAGCATTCGGGAATTATATTGAGGGAAGATAAAGAAGGTTAAGAGTTGTAAATACTGTACATCAGAAAGGATGGAGGAAGAAATAGACAGAAGAAGGGTTTAACTTTAGGTAATTGGAAGATTTCGGGAGACATAGATGATAAGAGAAATATAAAGGATATATGATGGAATGTACAGTAAGCAAGATAGTGGTGGACCGTATGCAGAAATGTGAGGGGAACCACTACCTGAAAGCCTTATGATGATAATAAATATGAATATGAATATTCTGAACAACAATTTATTATTGCTTATACAAGCGTGACACAGTTACCATAGCAAAGAAACACGCATCATGTATTTTGTCTATTGTTTTGTGGTAATTGGGGTCCACTCCTGCATTCGTCTTTATTTAATGTAGAATTAGTTATGTTCAGAGAGGAAAAGCAAGAAAAATCATCAATCAGATTGGTCGGCGCCGAAGACCGAACCCGGAATTTCCAGAATGCGAGGTCCGGTGCGTTGCCACTGAGCCGTCTTATTCGAAAAAAAAATTATCCTCCACTTTATGGATATTCGAGTTTAATTTATTTGTATATAATGCTGTTGATTTGTGTTATTAGACAAAGTAACGAATGTTCATCTGTTTAATCTATAAATGTAGACTATCCTCACCAAATATAGATTTTATTTTCGAAAATTTCGGTTCGCAAATTTAAGCTATAATAAATAGAGAATAGACTAATAATTTCAATAAACTAATTTTGGCATGTTAAGTTTGAGCTTTTGAGTTAAGAAATATATTTGAATCTGTTAAGTAGTTTTCGTGAATAGTTGGAAGGCTTCGCAAACAAAAACACACACATGCTATTTTGATGTAATACACCTGTAATGGCTAACACTGTTTTTCTCATTTTAGTTGATATTGAATGTATATGAGTGGAAATAAAATTAGTATTATGATATAATTTTCTATACTCAGCTTATCTCAAAGCGAGACTTACGAATGCCAACCGATGGAATAGTAGGCCATAATTGCGTGGTTGGTTTGAGTAAGCGTCATCTTTGCTGAAGATTGTCAATTAGACGCTCACCGGAGGCACTATGATACTCTTGGAATTGGCCCAATGCGAAGTCGACCTCAGACTACATATTGAACTCTGTTATAATTTAATTGTGGAACAGGGGGACGAATCCCAAGCGAACAATTAAGATGGAATTGAAGTTGGCGGGTCACGAGATAGGCTACAAGAAGTAATGAGATCTCGAAGTGGGGAAGAAGAACTTGTAGAAGAAAGTATTCGCAGGGAATGTAGAAAGTTCAAAAGTCAAGGGACAATATCTGTACACTTCCACTGAAGTGCAAGAAATCTTGCTTCATAGGTTTGGAATTGTGCTGTACAGTTCTGTTTTAAGATATTTTTCGATGAAATATCTCGTAGCAGAAATTCAGGTCAACATTTACGAACCACCTCTGATCTCTTCGAGCTATATCGACATGCGGATTTGTGAAATGAATCTGCATAACGCTCAGCATTCACATCACGTACGACTACAATGCCACTGCTCACCGCTCCAATCCAATACGCAATCCTTGTCCATTTCATGAAGATGAACAGTAATCTATTACAACAACTCAGTGGAGCGAATTTATTCGCTGTTTGTAAAAAAAATATGATAACGTAATGATCAAAACATATCAGTAGTGTAGTGGCTATAGTGCTCTTGTTCTAGAATAGTCGTGAAGTGACCCTCTCTGAGGTCTACCGCTGTGGAGTAACGGTTACTATGTCTGCTGTGAAACGAGCGGGCTCGGGTTAGGGTTCCAATCCCAGTTGGACATGTTACCTAGTTAGGGTTTCTCCGAGGTTTTCTCTCTCAACCAATTGAAGCAAAATTGCTGGGTAACTTTCGGCGTTGGTCCTCGGATTCATTTCGCCATCATACTTACACTTTCCCTCTTTCATCATCATCATCTCCACGGTTTCTTTCCCATATTTCGGGCTTGCTTCAATGTAGAGTTTGCTGCGGCAGCCACCGAACTTGGACTTTATCTTTGACGTAAACCCAGAGAAAGAAATGGAGCGGTGTTAAATCCAGAGATCTCGGGGGCCAAACCATCGGTCCTCACCTACCAATCCAACGGCCAGGGAACACGTTGTATAAAGTCGTACGAACGTCATTGAACCAGTGTGGAATAGCGCCATCTTGCTGGAAAAGGACGTTAGGCTGCAGGTGTTCAATTTGTGGAAAGAACTGCTGCAGCATGTCAAGCTACGTGATACCACACACAGTTTTCTCGGCGAAGAAAAACGGTCCAATGACCTGCTGCTGTGACAAACCGCACCACACATTTAACTTGGGACTATGACGAACGTGCTCCTGTATAGCGTGAGAATTCTGCGATTCCCAGATCCGTACATTATGCCGGTTTACTTTACCTGACACATGGAACGTGGCTTCGTTCGACAAGAAAATCTTGGACACAAAATCAGGATCAGCGCCGAAATGGTCTAGCATCGTATTGGCGAATTCCACTCGTTTGGGTTTGTCATCCGGCTCCAGACGTTGCATTAACTGCACTTTGTATGCGCACAGTTTGTGACGTTTGTGGACAGTTCGTTGCAATGTTGCTTTTGGTACTTGAAGTTCCAGCAAAGCTCTTCTTAATGACTTCCGCGGGCTTCGCTCATACGCGGCGTGAACATTTGCAACCATTTCGTCGGATGTTATAGGACCACCACCATGCTTCTTCAACACCGATCCTGTGGTTAAAATGTATCGTGCCACTTCTTAAGGTATATGTACACACACAAAACGCAAAAAAAAAGTGATGAAAAATTAGAATTTTCTAAATATAACTATTTGAATAGAGCATTTTTTCCCCTTTAACTTGATATGAGAATTTTTCCATTTATGCCTTATGGTTTTTCAGATAAGTCCCATTTTCCAAAATTCTGCGTCATCAGCCACGGTCACTTCTACGAAGGTCACTCTAAAAGTACATTTTTATTAATTTATGGAGGTCATAGATATATCCTTCCCCCTTGTATTCCAATTTAATTTAAGTCGTTCCCGTGATTGGCGCCAGAGAGTAGCTCAGACGTGTTGGTTCAGACTTTTATCGTGCAGGTATACAGGCCCTCATTCCAAGGTGGCGTAAGGCAGTTGAATGGTGCGGGGATTATGTGTAAAAGTGACATATTGTTCCTGAAGGACATATCTACATTCTATGGAAATAGCAAAGCTGTAGGCTAAAAATGTAATTTTTAAGTAAATATTGTACATTACTTTTGGAGTGATCCTCTTAGCAGTCAATCCCCTCGTCCAGCATTGCTTGTCAAATGAACTTCTTTCTAGTCCCAAAATAGATGCATAGATATCAAGGCATGATCATTAGATTGAAAACAGTTTTTACATAATGAAGTAATTTATAATCTTTTACTGTTAGTCATAAAACTGTAAATTTGTGTGTCAGTGATGTTGTACGTCATTTTAATAAGAGTCCAAAAGGAGAAAATAAAATTCTGGGACAAACACCATTGCAGGATTTGTTGCATCAATGGAAAATAAGGACAAAAATGCCAAAAAAACATTCAACACCTGAAGTTAAAACAAGGAGGAGGTACTTGAGAGGCAGAAAGAAGTTGAAACAGGACCGACATGAAGCTACTTAAGGGGTGACATATGATGATGGCGTCTTCTCTGCTCTGAAAGAGTTTGTGGTTCATTTCCTGTAAATAGTAATTTTAGAATATTTAATTATTTTAAAGATGATATATAAGTCAAATATGGTGATACCAAGACGATGTTGGTGTCATTTTGAAGCTTGAAATGTCCCCTAGTGCCTGACAAGGAGTAAAATAACATTAATGTACAGTAGTTAATAATTATCTATGGATTTTTTACATGATATATGCAACATAAAATATTAGTACACGTTACATATATGGTAATATTTAATTAATGTAAATGAAAATAAAAAATAGCTCTATGTCAGGCACTAAAGAATAGTTTTAGCTATAAAACAGTGAAAAAACTGTGGCTCTATCTTAAAAACTGCATGAGCTATCATGTTTCAAGTTGCATGTGAAAATTATAAACAAAATAATTTTTAAAAACAATTTAGACATAATTTCAAGGGATCTGTTCACATCATTCTCTTTCTGGTACCATTCTCAATTGTATAAAAATTTTACAGAGCAAAATGATGCGAAACAAAATCTTTTGTATGTAAAGGTGTACATATACCTTAATGCTTTTAGCAGTTGGAATATCATGGCTAAACACTCGCCGATACTCCCTTTGAACTCTAACAATTGATTTAAACTCCGCGTACCACAACACAGTTTGCGCTTTCATCTACGGTGTCGCCATTTTGACAATCGATAGAATCTATGAAAAGAAATCGTGTCTGCGCACCATCTACCGACAGCATTCGAAACTCGTTGAGTTTTCCTTTCATATAAATGTTACCGTAAGGTTCTATCACAGTCTAATACTTACAGTCGCGCAACTCGTCCGTATAAAATATGCCAACATTTGACAGCTGGCGCGACAGTAGCCCTCTAGCGGCAGGCAAGTTAAAAGTGTGCACACGACATATGATAACACATTAGAAAACGGGTTTTGCGTAATTTATTTTGTACTTTTATGCTATACAGTAAGTGTATATGGTCCTTATTCATTTTACTTTAGAATCCTAAAAGAATTTCACACGCAGTTAATCTACAAGTTTCAGAAGTTAGGAATAAATGTAATTCTTTCTGCTCCTTACAACTGAATCATGGCCCTGATTACGTATCATGGTTTGAAATAATATATTTGTTCGTACGTGGACGGTTAATTCAATTCATTCCTAAATATATTTATGAATCATTGGAACTCTATATTATTTTCCTGTGAGAATAGTCAAAATTAGTAGCTTCTTAAATTGTAGGGCATATCTCGTAGGGTACATCCCGTTGTGAACTCCTCTCCCTATTTCCTGAGAAATTAAGTATTTTCCATACCGAAAATTGGGGTAAACTCGGGCGCTGAGGTAAACTTGAAAATTAAAAAGGGGAGGATTTAAACCTTAATATGATAGGCATTGATTTATGAAGTTCATTATTTTTCCATTTTTTAAGAACCGGTATTTCCTTTATTATTTGAGTCACAAATAGTGCTGATATTATGGCTTAAATTTTTATGGCAAGTTTACCGCATTTTACATTACATTTCCAGTTTTCAAACATAGGCCTAAGCTTAATTTTAACTTATTCTACCTATATAATACGTAATTTACATGCACTTACTGTTAATATGACGTAGGTGAGAACAAATAAATGAACACACAATTTTGTTGAAAAAATTGTAACTTCAATTAACTCAGAAAATGTAGGCCTAATTTTATTTTCCGAGCAGAAGTGGTGTAAGTTAAAAATTGGTAATGAGGGTTAAAGTAAACATTCTGTAAAATTAGCGCAAAATAGCAGTTAATATTAAAATTATTTAAACTATTAGTAGACAGTGAATAGTACGAAGGATATATTAATAGCTACTTTGTGCTGTATTTTACAGAATTTTTACTTTAAACCTCATTACCTAATTTTGACTTACACCACTTCTGCTCTGAACGGCTTAAATAATCACTGGGAATGTAAAATCAACACCAATAACAGTCGTGCAAATTATTACAGAAAATATTGCTTTTTATATTAATTTAAAAAGGCTCTTTATTTCTTGAGAACTTAACACGTCTGCCACATGAATCCACACCAACACATCAGAAATTTATCGACACAGTCTGGATTTATTCAAGAAGTGAATATTTTGCAAAGGGGTTACAATACTCCATGAATTCTTGAAAAATTAACACCATGATCCCTATTTGAATGCAATATAACATTCAACTTTTGAAAAATATAAAGAAAAAAACACGAATACAAAAATTATGGAATTACTTGTATTAAAAACTCTAGATACGTTACCGGTATCCAAAATCGGAATGGTTACACATTTATACATATGATCTCTGCAAAAAATAATATAATGTAACAGGTATTTACTTTGTTTTTATTTAAACTCTCCTTCCTGACATACAAATAGGTACCTTATAACTATAAATGTTTTATAGAACACAATACGTAGGGTACCTACAACGTGGATTATTGGTTATGACTGAGTTATGCTTTTCTCTTGGTCTATAGGGAATCTGAAGAACGACAAATTCGGAGATTTAAAATTGTTACTGCAATTTTCGTCATTGCATATATTGCCTTTATTCCGACGCATGATTAAAACGTTATTATAACATCTCGCATCCCTTTAAAGCACGTGCTGGCTGAACGAGACTGTATCAACCCTATGACCAGTGCTTGGGCGCTAGTGTCGCGAATGTTGGCAAAAAAAGTGTTGAAGTTGCGCGACTGTAAGTATTAGACTGTGGTTCTATCTTCAACCGTTCACCAGTCACTTACAATTGAAATTAGGTACATTCGAGCGGTCCTCTCTGTATATTTCATTTTGAAAGCCTCCGACGGCAATGAACAAATTCAAACGGTCTGCCAAACAAAGGTACACCTCATCAAAACCAATAAGGCAGAACATTGAAATTTAATACACTGCATTGTTGAACACGTGCGCTACTGCACTGAATTACTAGGAATGATACAGGGATATCTAAAGTTTTGTAGAATTTCAATAAAGTTATATTTATACTTAGAATTTAGTTGTAAATGTAATGAAAGTAAAGTGATTTCAAGAGCCACAATGAATGTTTTCGAGAGCCGCATGCTGCCCGCGGGCCGCGTAATGGTACCGCTGTTCTAATCCATCAATTGACATAACCACTGATGTTCTAATAACATATCAGGCTGAAACATATTTGAAAATTCAAGGTGCCAGCAGAAAGCAGTTCAGAAGAAGGCAACAAATGAAGTACAGATATATTCGTAAATGTCAGGGGGAGTACGACAGAAAAAATGTCAGCAGATAAGAGTTTCTAAAGGTCGGTTGACAACTTGCACGTAAACTGCAGACTTGTGTCTACAGGACGTACAAGATTTTAACGCACAATTTTTTAACTACACCTACTATTAACCATATACTCTAACCCTACTGGGAACTACAGCTTTACATCTGTGGTTAGCAGTTAGCAGTAGACGGCCCTAAGTCTGTAAAAGTGGAAAGAAATATTTTTGCGCTTTTCATGCTTTTCTTTGGTCTCTTTGAATATCCTAATTCTCTTTTTCACTCTTCTTCTCCTTGTCGGCCCCTTGTTCTCCTTGTCTTCTAGCACCGCCTACATACAATTCTATTCACAGTTATGCAGCATAGTGAAGCTATGCACCTGTTGATCACACCTACACATAATTCTACAAACAGTATGCAACATAGTAAAGTAATGCACTTCTCAACAAAGTGATCTCATCCCGGTGAACATTGAAAACGTACAAGATTTTAACGCACAATTTTTTAACTACACCTACTATTAACCATATACTCTAACCCTACTGGGAACTACAGCTTTACATCTGTGGTTAGCAGTTAGCAGTAGACGGCCCTAAGTCTGTAAAAGTGGAAAGAAATATTTTTGCGCTTTTCATGCTTTCCGCGGTGCGTTTACGAAGTATCCCCAACGATATTTTGTTGCGCTTTTGGCAGAAAAAATAAAATAGCTGGTACGCTTTCAATGTTCACCGGGATGAGATCACTTTGTTGAGAAGTGCATTACTTTACTATGTTGCATACTGTTTGTAGAATTATGTGTAGGTGTGATCAACAGGTGCATAGCTTCACTATGCTGCATAACTGTGAATAGAATTGTATGTAGGCGGTGCTAGAAGACAAGGAGAACAAGGGGCCGACAAGGAGAAGAAGAGTGAAAAAGAGAATTAGGATATTCAAAGAGACCAAAGAAAAGACAAGGTGAACAAAGAAAAGTCAAGGAGAACAAGGAGATGTAGGGGAATACAAGGAAAACAGGAAAAAAAGGAAAACGGGGGAATGCAAGAAAAACCGAGGAATGAAAGAGAAATGGGGGAATGCGAGAAAAACCGGGGATATGCCAGGAAAAAGGAGGAAAGCAAGAAAGGATGGAAAATATAAGAGAACAAGAGAAAGACGAGGAGAACACGAAGACGAGATGAAGAGGAAGATAAGGAGAAGAAGCGAAAGACAAGGAGTAGGAGAAGAAGATCAAGACAAGGAGAAGACAAGGAGAAGAGGAAAAGGAGAAGGAGAAAGACAAGAAGAGGAGGAAGAAAAGAAGAGGAAGACAAGGAGAAGAAGCGAAAGACAAGGAGAAGAAGAGAAAGATGAGGAGAAGAAGAGGAAGATGAGGAGAAGAAGAGGAAGATAATGAGAAGAATATGAAGATAGGGAAAGGAAGAGGAAGACAAGGAGAAGAAGAGGAAGATAAGGAGAAGAGGAAGATAAGGAGAAGAAGAGGAAGATAAGGAGAAGAAGAGGAAGATAAGGAGAAGAAGAGGAAGATAAGGAGAAGAAGAGGAAGATAAGGAGAAGAAGAGGAAGATAAGGAGAAGAAAAGGAAGATAAGGAGAAGAAGAGGAAGATAATGAGAAGAAGATGAAGATAGGGAAGTGAAGAGGAAGATAAGGAGAAGAAGAGGAAGATAAGGAGAAGAAGAGAAAGATAAGGAGAAGAAGAGGAAGATGAGGAGAAGAAGAGGAAGCTGAGGAGAAGAAGAGGAAGATGAGGAGAAGAAGAGGAAGATGAGGAGAAGAAGAGGAAGATGAGGAGAAGAAGAGGAAGATAATGAGAAGAAGATGAAGATAGGGAAAGGAAGAGGAAGACAAGGAGAAGAAGAGGAAGATAAGAAGAAGAGGAAGATGAGGAGAAGAAGAGGAAGATGAGGAGAAGAAGGGGAAGATGAGGAGAAGAAGAGGAAGATGAGGAGAAGAAGAGGAAGATAGGGAAAGGAAGAGGAAGACAAGGAGAAGAAGAGGAAGATAAGGAGAAGAAGAGGAAGATAAGGAGAAGAAGATGAAGATAGGGAAAGGAAGAGGAAGACAAGGAGAAGAAGAGGAAGATGAGGAGAAGAAGAGGAAGATGAGGAGAAGGAGAGGAAGATGAGGAGAAGAAGAGGAAGATAATGAGAAGAAGATGAAGATAGGGAAAGGAAGAGGAAGACAAGGAGAAGAAGAGGAAGATAAGGAGAAGAAGAGGAAGATAAGGAGAAGAAGAGGAAGATAAGGAGAAGAAGAGGAAGATAAAGAGAAGAAGAGGAAGATAAGGAGAAGAAGAGGAAGATAATGAGAAGAAGATGAAGATAGGGAAAGGAAGAGGAAGACAAGGAGAAGAAGAGGAAGATGAGGAGAAGAAGAGGAAGATGAGGAGAAGAAGAGGAAGATAATGAGAAGAAGATGAAGATAGGGAAAGGAAGAGGAAGACAAGGAGAATAAGAGGAAGATAAGGAGAAGAAGAGGAAGTTAAGGAGAAGAAGAGGAAGATAAGGAGAAGAAGAGGAAGACGAGGAGAGAAAGAGAAGGAGTACAAATTAAGGAAATGGAGAACAAGAGAACAAGGAGGAAAACTAGAGAAAGACAAGAAGTGCAAGTGAAAGACAAGGAGTATAAGGACAAAGAGACTAGAAGGAGAACATGGGGAAAAAAGGAGAATATGGGAAAGAAAAGGAGACCATAGGGAAGGGAAAGAGAACGAGGGAAAAACAAGGAGATCGAGGGGAAGAGAAGGAGGGCAAGGGAACAGAAATGGTTGCACAAAGAACAAGAAAAATATAAAGATAGCAGACAGAATATAAGGAGAGCAAGGAAATGAAAATCGAGTAGAGGTTGCATTCTTATGTGAGGGTCAATTCTCAAGTTCCCTACGGTACGTAGTGAGGAGATGAACGTAGTTCTACTTCAAAATGCCAAGATAGTCCGAAATATCGCAGAAAGCGTATTTCCCACCTGTTTTTGTGCACTAAAGATATTTAGAATAGAATAAACCTATTCCCTGCCGAATGTCGCGTTCTGACGACTGACTGGGTTTTACGGCCTCGTATCGCATCACTGTGTGGCTTAGCAGTTAGCACCTGTCCGACATAAATTCATTCCCGCGTCACAGTAATCCATATTGACTTGTGAATCCTGTGATAGCTTTACATGCAAAGCTCAGTTGTAACAGGTTCCCATTTGCTGTTAATTTTATGACGTAATTTCCCCAGACGAGTATCTGTTGTGCATAATGACGTAGCTAATGGCTGGGTTGGGAAATTTTTGCTGAACATTGCAGAGTTTATATATTTTTCTTTTTATTGCATGTGGAATGAAACGTAGGCCTACATTAATTAAATTTTTGTACCTCAATAGACTTCTCTCTACGTATCATATTTATTCGTTCACCTCTTGAATTCCATCTGCTCACTTCCATTTCTAACACCACTTGCAACAATCGCATGTTTTGTATCCAGTTTATGTTATCTTATCACAATCTTCTCTTTTCAATCTCTTCTACCACGTCTTTCTAATATTTTTTAACTAAAAATATACCGGTATTCGAATGAAGAAATAATGGAAAAAGAGTTCAATAGAAGATTTAAATTTTCATAGGTTAACAGTTTCCACCGCTTCGCGCTACCGGTTGTTAAATTTCACGTTGGTTCGCCGAGGTGCAGTTTCAATATCCATATTTACCATCAGGCTTATTAAATTTATAGTATTATATTATGAAATACATATGTATATTTATTTACCAGGAACAAAACTCCTACCATTTATATTCACTAGTGAGTAGGCTACCTCTTTTGTTGATATGAGTGGAGGAAGCCTTAGCTTCGTCCACCGCTGTGGTCTCGTGGCAGTGTGTTTGCTCCCGAACCCATCGGGCTGGGGCGACGCGGCCCTCCGAAGCTCCTGACGTTGTCGGTCGGTATTCATGGATATGCCAAAGCATGGTAGTTGTTGACCCAGCAGCGGAACCCACTCCCCTCCCGATGGGAGGAGTGGCTTACACCTCAGACCGTTGGCCAGATGGGAGGGGTGGAGTACACTTCAGACCGTTTCAGGGGGAAATGTGGGAGCTTGTTGGGGTGGAATGATACATGGACTTAGAGGGATGGCGGGACTGCTCGTTAGGGTATTAGGGGTTAGGTCGGTTCTGCGTGGGTGCGGTCGTTGGGCTACAACTCATCCCAGGGGCGCGCAATAAACCTCAGGTCGCGGTGCATAGGGATGTTCTCCTCCCGGCCTCATAGAGAGAGAGAGAGAGAGAGAGAGAGAGAGAGAAGCCTTAGCTTGCCACCTTGAGGTCAGTTTTCTGAAAAGTTGTCTGCTAGAAGCCCCGCCCATTACACGCCGTACTTGCATTGTATTGAAGGAAAATAACGTTTGTTGAAGTATATTACATAGATAATTCTTACATATTTAGTGTATATTAGGGTTTCAGATATTAATACAAATGATACTAATGTATAGGCCTACTTATTTAAAAACAAGATGAACTCTGTGCTGCTTTAGACTGCAGCAATAGGACATAAAGAAAAAGCACAAAATTGATATAAAAACCAAAATGATCATTTTATACTTTATGTTAGTAGACTATAGGTTTATTAAGTAAGTTAAAATATAATAGGCCTACAGACTATTTATATTACAAAGAAAATGTTATTTTTTCATTGTAGGCTATGAAATATATTTGGAAATCGACATGTAGATAGTTCAAAACAATTTTCAAGAAGCTGCTTATGCTTCAATGAAAATTGCATTCCATTGAAAAATTTGAGTATTTTGAACATAACTTTCTCAGTGTCTCTCGAGTCTGTTATTAACTACAACTATCGGATGTTGATTCTGTGATCATGACCGCCCATATTTGGGTCAAATAAATTATAATATTGTGAATAAATTTACTTACAATCAGGGCTCGAAATGGAACGGAGCAAACTGGAATAACGTTCCAGTTCGTGAATTTAACAAATCTTTCCATTCCGTTTCATAAGAAATGGTTATGGTCCGTTTCTGGAAGTTTTAATTTGGTATAGGCTACATTAATAAGATAAGAAGTCATGGTTATTTTAGGACGCTTTTTCAACTGCTATGATTAAAATAGCGTCTGAATGAGATGGTTATAATGCCAGTGAAATGCGTCCAGGGCCCAGCGCTGAAAGTTACCCTGCCTTTTGCTCTTAATGGGTTGAGGGAAAACCTAGGAAAATCATTAGCCAGGTAACTTGTCCCAACCAGGATTTGAACCCGGCCCGTTGACATAGTAGTGCAATACCTTTTTCTATGACGTGTGGCTTAAATATATTGTCAAATATAAATACTGACGGTACTGCTCACTTGTGTTACAGCATTCGTATAAGCTCTCACTAATTTGTAAGCCTAATATTCTTGAGTCGTGTCATTGTTATGTTTGATTATGCATTGAATATCGCTGTTGCGTTCAATATCGCAGCGTTAATGAAATTAAAAGGAGGGAAATTTAGTAAAACTTTATCACTCAATATTGAGCTAATGATCAGATGTATTAGACCACTGCTGGGCAGTGTGTCGAATTTCTAATATTAAGTTGCGACTTGAGTATCCATTTCAAATATTTTGCGAAATAAATGTTCCAGTCACAAGTGTAGCGTCGGAAATCATCCTCTTTACCTATACAGGGTGTTAATAAAAAAAAAGTATCCAATATTTTAGGAGGTGCTAGCACGCATAAAGACAAGAAAAAATGTCTAATAAATATGGATCCTACAACATATACTTTCTGAGATCTGAACACTTGTTCATAGGTGCTCAGTGTGACGTCAAGTCATAGCAATGCATTCCTCTCCCCTTCGACGTAAGGAATCACGCATTCTTTGAAATTGAACTGATTGTTCTTGATAACCAAAACTCTAACGGATTTAGATTTGAGGAACGAGCAGGCCAAGGTGTGGGACTTCCCCAATCAATCCAGCGGTTTTGAAATATCAGCGTCAGGTTTTCACGGTCATTGCGGAAAAAATGTGCTGGTGTGCCATCATGCATGAACCACATCTACAGTCTTTGCTGACATGGCACATACTCCAGCAAAGTAGGCAATACATTAATTAGAAAATCCTGATAACGAGTCCTAGTTAATCTCTGTGGTAGCACGTATGGCCCTTAGTCTATCGCCAAGAACGCCTGCATATAAGTTGATTGAGAATCGGTGCTTATGCCTTGTTTCTTTAAGTGCATGGGAATTTTCATCAGCCCTCACATGCTGATTACGAAAATTCACAACACCGTCTTTGGTGAACCCCGCTCACATCCGCAACCAAACTTTTCTTTTTAGTATTCCTTGCGACGTATCAGTATTCCATGCCAGGGGTGTCAACTACGGTATGATTATCTGGTAGCCTGCTGTATTGTAGGGCAGAAAAATGCATTGTCATAAATGGACGTCACATTGAACACCTATGAACTAGTGTTCAGATCTCAGAAAGTATGTGTTGTAGGACTCATGTTTATTAGACAATTTTTTCTTGTTTTGATGCATAGTATCACCTCCTAAAATATTTGATACTTTTAAACACCCTGTACACTAAGGAAATATGCGTCGAAGTAAATTATTAAAGATGTGTGCATTTATTTAGGCCTAATATTTTTTCAGCTGAATGAAGTGACTACTTTTGCTTTCCGTCTGTGTAAATATGATAAAGATATGAAAATTTCCGAAGACATGTGTCCGAAATTTTTATATTAATTGATGTGTATATAAATATTTCAATGTTAATTATACACCTATCTGTTGTTTATCGTGGTAATACTCGGCGTCATCTCACCAGTCATCGATTCCGTCTTAGTCGTCTTTAACAGCACCGTGTACATGAAAATAAGAGCGTTCCTGTTCGTAAAAACGCTCATTTCGAACTTTGGTTATAATATTATAGTCTCTTATATAGCAGGCTTTGTAGTAACGCATTTAAAAGCAAAATTGAAATGCAATCCTTGTGTAGAATGTTTAATTTCCCAGGAAAATATTTATTCAGAATTCATATTTGATATCTGTTAAAAACGAAGGAAGCCTATAGTCTATTCTTTCCTTCAGAGTAGCAGAAAAATTGATAAGGCAACTATTAGAGAAAGTTTTGACCATTCCTTAAAAAGAAGTTCAGTGGAGACTATTTCGACAAGTGTTGTGCTGCAAGAATTTATTTGGGAAAGGGATAATATGTTCACTTACTTAAATCGACATGATTCTCTACAACATGACCGGGCACCAAGAGCGGATTCTACTCTCTCACGAAGAGCCATATGACTTCCCTTCAACCGCTTTCTTCCCCGCCGAACATCGCACAGTGTTGATGTCGTGACGGATGAATATTAAGCGTTCTCTTTTAAGGTTTGGATTCGCTTCCGGTGCCCAGCCCTGTTCTACAAGAACCATTCCAAACACGTTCTGTACATTTAATGAAGACTATCTCATTGAAGTACGTGAATATTCGTCTTTCCTATACCTGTAAAAAGTTTATGGACAGTGCTGATTCAATAAGAAATGTTGCAAACAAAACTGTTTATTCAAGGGATAGTAAAGCTGTCAAAAATCTGAAAGTTAGAATTCATAAACAGTTATATTACCGGTTGTTCTGTATGGTTGTGAAACTTGGACTCTCACTTTGAGAGATGAACAGAGTTCAAGTGTACTTGAGAATAAGTTTCTTAGGAAAATAATTGGGGCTAAAAGGGATGAAGTTACAGGAAAATGGAGAAAATTACACAACGCACAACTGGACGCATTGTTTTCTTCACCAGACATAATTAGGAACATTAAATCCAGACGCTTGAGATAGGCAGGGAATGTAGCACGTATGCACATAGACTGTTGGTTGGGAGGCCGGAAGGAAAAAGACCTTTGGGGAGATCGAGACGTAGATGGGAGAATAACATTAAAATGGATTTGAGGGAGGTAGGATTTGATGATAAAGACTGGATTAATCATGCACAGGATAGGGACCGATGGCGGGCTTATGTAAGGGCGGCAATGAACCTGCGTGTTCCTTGAAATCCATTTGTAAATAAGTAAGTAAAGCTGATGTTGTTGTAGCATCAAAGCTTGCGAGATACTAATGTTTCTATTACTTCCTAGTTTCAGCCAATGTCCTTGTATAAAGTTGAATTTTTCTTCATCCTGTTTGTAATAAAGTAGACTATCATTTTATTGATTTAAACATCAACCAGTTCTCTATTTTAATTACGAAACCAATAGAAGTACACACTATTACAATTATTGTTCTAATAAATTCATATGTTTATAATGTTTTAATATATAAATGATACCATTAATTTACCATTTCCCTTGTTTGTTAAAATATTCTTGTTTCGTTCACTCTGTCTTATTAAATAGTTTATGTATTTTGAAAACCTGATTTCCCTTTAATAACAATTTCTCTAAATTCAATCGCGTAGTAGAGTGGCGTGTAGTCTGTCTCAAGTAAAATAGAATAAAAGGAAGGGGCCATCAGATCCCTTAGCTCTGCTCGTGACGTCATGTGCCGTCAAGTCTGGGCCTTTAACATGCCTCGTACTATGGAAAGCAACACACTGAAGATATTTATGACACTCATAAAAAGACCATTGTAATACCAAACAATTTTTCAATTATTGTGGGCTCTTTAGACTTTGATTATGGATGAGTGGAACAGAGAAAAATTCTCTCTGGCAACGGGATTTGAACCCGGGTTTTCAGCTCTACGTGCTGACGCTCTATCCACTAAGCCACACCGGATTTCCATTCCGATGTCGGATTGAATCCTCTCAGTTTAAGTTCCACCAACTATTTTATAAATTCCAACTTTCAGCTTTTCGAGAGCATATTGGATGAAAAGAGCTTCTCAACCGAATAATATCAGGCGTTTCCCATATTTATTCTGCGTTTAATTTCCTCCCGAGTGTCATTTATATTTGTTAATGTTGCTCCAAGATAGGCCTACTTGAATTTTTCCACCTTTTCAAAGGATAAATTTCCAATTTTGGTATTTCTATTTCGTACTATGTTCTGGTTACGAGACATAATCATAATCACATTTTACTGTACTTTGTTTTTTTCGGGGTTTACTTCAATACCTATCTCCTTACTCGCTTCAAGTAAAATTCCCGTGTTTTCCTTATAGTTTGAGAATTTTCCCCTAACATATTCACGTCATCCGCATAAACAAGCAGCAGATCTAATCCGTTCAATTCCAAACACTTCTCGTTTTCCTGGTCTTCCCTAATGACATATTCTAGAGAAAAGTTAAAAAATAAAGGTGGTAGTGCATCTCCTTGCTTTAGCCCGTAGTGAATTGGAGAAGCATCTGACATAAACTATCGTTATTATACCTTTCCAAATGTTGATCTTTAATAACTTCGCTTTTTATGCACGCTATTGCTTTTAGCTTATGTAATTTCCTACGTTATACATTGACTAAATATTCTCGTTAATAATTATTCATTATTTTACAGACTCTGGAGAGCGTGTCTCGCTTGAACGTGAAGTCCCATTTATTTCATAGTGTGATTATAAATGTTTCATATCAGATAATTGACTTCGCCTGTAGGTTATTAAACACAGTCTGCAGGATATTAATTGAAATGGTATACGGCTGTATACTCTAAATAACCTTGTACGATACTGATTTGCAATATAGCCAATTAAGATGAGGATATTAATTGGTAGAACGACACATCGCAAACGCCTGTTGCACGAAGTGGATAGCAGCTGTAAATTAAGATGTTATAATTACTCAAAACTTCTTTGCTATTGTCTTTACCGCGATACAATTCAACTTTACCGGTTGAAAGACTAGAAATCCGGGTAGTAAATTTATGTAATCTTAAATTAATGTACCGTGTCCCGTTTACATTGATCGAGAAATAAATGCTAGTTTAAAGTATAAATAATGGTTTTATAACATAACTTTTTATACAACTTGATGTAAAAGCTCTCCGACTTTCGGAGAATGGTCAGTGCAACTCGATGTGTGCGCCTCAAGCTACCCTGAAGACTTTAAAAATACTCAACCTTCTGCTAATTGTTCCATAACATTTGTGGAGTGATTAGCGCAGCTGCATTTATAATATTTTTCCAAATTGTCAACTGTATCACGTTGGTAGACAACAATTGTCACAAAGCCCCAGAGCAAGGTCAGTGGGTGTCAAGTCGGTTGACCTAGGTGGCCAGGCAAGGGTTCTCCTCTTCCGATCAACCTATTGGGAAAGTTTACATTCAAGAAACAAAGCACTGCTCCAAAGTAATGGGGTGGAGCCTCATGTTGCTGAAAAATCGATCCTGGGGGGAGTTGATCAACAACAAAAGTTCTGCAACATGTCCAGATACACATTCCCTTTGATTGTCGCCTCGATGAAGAAGAATGGTCCAGTGACGGAATGTTCTACTGCATGGCGCCAGGCTTGATTCCACAATAAACGTTAGTGCGCATGCACAAGAATATGCAACTGTTTTTAAACCATTGATGCTTAAACTTGGACAGTTCTGCATCTTGTCAGATGTAAATCGAAACAATTTCTTCGTCTGATTCTAAATGGTGAGCATTTATTTCTCGATTCCTCTAAGCGGGACATGGTGTATTTAGTCACCGTGCAAATATAATTAACAAATCGCCAAACGGTTGAAACAGGAACGCTAACAACACAGCACCACAAACAAACCACTTAACTCAGACTGACGCCAGCTCACTAACGTTTGCGGGAGACCCCAAACTAACACCACCTAACAGCACAACTCGTAACTACAAAGGATGCGCACGCAACAGTTCGGTTCCGCTTACTTTTGGATCCACCCTCGTATATATATGCTTTCACGTTTTAGTTAACTAGATTATTAGTGAGATGGCCGACCACAAGGAACAAATAGTGTGTGTGAAATTTTGTTTTCTGTTAGGGAAAACTTTAGCAGAGACCGTTGTGATGCTTCGACAAGCCTTTAATGATGAAGCTTTGGAGAAATCACAGGTCTGCGAGTGGTTTTCCCTTTTCAAATCTGACAACATGTCAACTGAAGACATGCCACGCCACGGGCGTCCTTCGACAGGAAGAAATGACGAAAACATTGCCAATATAAAATTTGCAATTGATGAAGATCGTCGAAAGACCATTGACGAAGTTTCTGAGCAAACGAACCTGTCATGGAGCACGGTCCAGCGAATTTTAACCGAAGATTTGCACATGAGACGGGTGTCTGCAAAATTTGTTCCTCGCTTGCTCATAGATGACCAAAGAGAAAACCGCGTGAGAGTTTGCTGCGACTGTGAAGTGCAGAACGACCCAAATTTTCTTAAAAGAATTGTGACTGGGGATGAGTCTTGGTGCTATGGGTACGATCCAGAATAAAAGCAAGCATCGAGCCAGTGGAAAACTCCAAATTCACCGCGACCCAAGAAAGCAAGTCATGTTCGATCCAATGTGAAAACAATGTTGATTTGTTTTTTTTTATGTGAATGTAATTGTCTACAAAGAGTTCGTTCCGCCAGGACAAACAGTGAACCAACATTTGGATGTGTTACGAAGATTACGAGAGAATGTACGGCGAAAACGGCCCGAAATGTGGAGAAATGGGAACTGGTTGCTTCACCACGACAATGCTCCAACCCACAAAGCTCTGACGGTCGACAGTTTTTGACAAACAACAACATGGTGCTTGTGCCTCATCCACCCTACTCACCCGATCTGGTTCCGTCGGACTTTTTTTGTTTCCATGGATGTAGAAATGTCTGAAAGGAAAGCGATTCAGTGATGTGGATGACGTCAAAGAAAACACGCTAACGGCTTTGGACAGTATCCTGCCTCAAGAGTTCCAAAACTGTTTTCAGCAGTATCAAAAGCGTTGGGACAAGTGCATTAATGCACATGGACAATACATTGGAGGGGACTAAAGTACTGTGAATGTAGAGATCAATAAAAATAGAAAAAAAAACATTCCGGTTATTTTTGGACCCCCCTCGTGTGTGTGTGTGTATATATATATATATATATATATATATATATATATATATATATATATAAATAATATATACTTTATATTCCTAAATATAAATTACTATTACCGGTATAGATACTACAGACCTTGTCTGTGAACTTGGGGTCCCAAACATGTTTTTGAATTGGGTCCCGCAAGTCCTAAGGCCGGCCCTGGTCCCGCATAGATACTGAAATTTACTAATTTTGTTACTTATATCTAAAGCTTTGCTTACATCTAAATATATTCCCAATAACTCAATTTATAACTTGTTCTAGTGGTTTTCCTTTATAGGCCCCTACTCGTACGTACAGTATGGGCTCATTGCCTTTTGTTTTAGGTATTGATATTTCTAAGTTGTATTAATTGGCTATTTTACTTAACCATGGATAACTTTCTGCAATTCATGTTGGTTTTCTTTCTCTTAAACTAATACAAACACAACAGGCATACGAGAGGCGGGACTCTAATCCACAACCCTTCGGACCAAGCGGTAGAGACATCCCATACCTCTACCTTTTGCGCCGAGCATTCAGAACGTAACGTCATCGCTTAAGATATTAAACTACAAAATCATTAAAAAGACACATACGCCCAGGAAGTTAGATTGTACTCGTAATATAAACATCCTCTTCCTTGCTAGGAATAGAATTCTCAGGAAGAAAAAAGTTGGCTCTACTTTTTTCCACATAATAATTGATATAATGTTATGGTTTTTTGCTCTAGCCTACGTTGTTCATTCTCAATAATGCCCCTATTTCCTTCTATACCAGTATTTTGTTTGGATCCATTCTTTACCTCTGTTGTGTCCGTGTTTCTTCTTCTTCTTGAAGTGTTAAAGCTAACTTAATAGCTGCATCAGGAAAGTTTGCTTACAATTTCTGGACTCCTTCTGTTGTGTTATAAATAATTATTCTTTTACGCGTTACTAGGGCCGTGACATCGGTATATTTGTATAAGTCTTAGGTGAATGAACATACGACGCTCCGGAAAGACTGTAGTCGACGTGTTTCAAGTACAGGCAGCGGAAGCGAATTTGACACATGCCTAAGCAAGCAAGTTCCGTGTTTTTATACGATTATTGCGTATTATAACATCAAGACAATACAATAATTGTATAATAAGTGTTAATATCGGAAAGGTCTAAAATGCTGGTGAGGTTGAGAATAATTCTTGGAAATCATACTTAAATTGTCACAATTGTGGTAAAACGTAAGTGTGAAAAGATTTTTTTTTTAATATTTAGAGTTTTGCATTACAGTTTTACAATGACGAAAACGTTTATGGCGTACAATTTTGCTTTCTCTATATTTAACTGTTGCATTAATTTATTTATCACATCAATTCCGTACTTTACTTTTCTTGCACGTTGTTCGCCTAGTTTCGGTTCCTGCTGCAATAAACAATAACATTCATTTTCAAAGTTTCAAATGAAAATGACCGCCGAATATCGGATAGTATAACCTTGTAGGTCTGGGTGACATTCGTGGATTCGACGGTGACAGTTGGGCCATTCCGCCTCAGCCACTGATATAGCCAGTTGACGTATGCAGACGAGCAGCCTGATTAGCCTCAGCGGCCCGGAGCCTTCACATTATACGAGGCGCATCCAGAAAGTAAGTTTCCCGATTTTTTCCCCTTGAAAGTAAACGTAATTAGCCGTGTCAATTGCGCATGCGTAACAGATCTATGACGTATCAATCATATGCCAGCAGAACAGGTCCCGCCTGGTGCCAGTAGCGTGGCAGCAGTGGTCCGAAATGGAAGCTCTTATTCCTTCTCCCGCCGCCTGCGAGGTTCGGTCGGTGATAAAGTTCTTTAATGCACAAAGCATTGCGCCAATTGAAATTCATCGGCAGCTCTGTCAGGTCTATGGGCCGAACATCATGAGTAAGCAGATGGTGCGTCGCTGGTGTAGGCAGTTTTCCGAAGGTCGTCAAAGTGTCCATGATGAAGAGCTCAGTGGGCGACCGTCCCTCATCAATAATGATCGTGTTGAGCTGGTGCGGCAGTGCATCATGGAGAACCGTCGCTCCACGATTATGGAGCTGAGCAGCCATTTTCCGCAGATATTGCGAGCCTTGTTGCATGAGATTGTCACTAAGCACCTGCTGTTCAAAAAAGTGTGTGTCAGGTGGGTGCCGAAAAACCTGACACCCGAACAAAAAAGCAACGTTTAGGAGCAGCTCTGATATTTCTGCAACGGTATCACGATGACGGCGACGAGTTCCACGACAGGATCGTCACGGGCGATGAGACTTGGATTTCGCACTTCACCTCGGAAACCAAGCAGCAGTCAATGCATTTGCGGCATAGTGGATCTCCGGTCAGGACGAAATTCAAACAGACGCTGTCGGTACGGAAAGTGATGTGCACGGTGTTCTGGGACAGGAAGGGCATTCTATTCATTGACTTCCTTCCAAGAGGTGAAACAGTGAACGCTGACCGTTACTGTGAAACAATGCGAAAATTGCGACGTGCCATTCAAAACAAGAGGCGTGGAATGCTTACTGCAGGTGTTATGCTCCTCCATGACAATGCTCGTCCACATACGGCTCGGCGCACAGCAGCTGTTTTGACGGAATTCGGCTGGGAGTTATTTGATCATCCACCCTACTGTCCTGATCTTGCTCCCAGCGATTTTCACGTTTTCTTGCACCTCAAGAAATTCCTGTCCTCCGGTGAGCGTTTTGGCAACGACGAAGAGCTGAAGACGTCTGTCACACGCTGGTTCCATTCACAGGCGGCGGAGTTCTACGACAGAAGAATACAAAAGTTGATCCCACGATACGACAAGTGTCTCAATTCTGATAGTGGCTATGTTGAAAAATAGCTGAAACATTGCTGTACCTGTCGCCAATAAATGTTTTCCTGAAAGTTTGTGTTCTTTAAAAAAAAAAACAGGGAAACTTACCTTCTGGATGCGCCTCGTACATAACTGAATTCTCACAAGAACGTTTTAATTTAACCATAAAGTGCATGTTTGATATTGGAACGTTTCCATATGGGCAAGAAAAAATGGGTACAGTATATTGTTTGCGTACATTGCAAGTGATAATAATAGCAGAAACACACGTCTCCAAGAGACACAATTACCAGGAGGATACGCTGTATAATCCTTTCACAGAAGTTTCATGGATGTTGAGAGACAATTACGAGAAACTGAATCTCTTCAGTTTATGCAGAAAAAGTTTCTTTTGAGTCTCTCAGTAGTCACATAATAGTTGTTTCTCAGAAACTGAACTGTACTAACTTCAGGATCAGTTTTGAAGTCTTTGTGTTGTGAGCCGTCTTCATGTTGAGATTTTGTACTTACGTTGTTGTTTTGTATTTGTGTTATTGTTATATAATTGTATTGTTATTTTGTAATAGCGTGTTTTTTTATTTTCTTTTGTACTGGTATATGTATTTTGTTGTAATATTCTTTGTGTTGCGTTCTGTATTTGCTTTTTTTATGAAAATTGTGCCCCTTCACTTTTATACTATACCAACATTACCACTTGGTATTTGTCCATTCGTAATGTAATAAATAATTAATTCATTTCCATCACCACGGCAATGAGTTTGGACTTTTGTTATTACAGATAAATTTCTCTGATGGTTTTCATTTCGACTTTCGTTCCATAAATCATTTTTTCATTTTATTTAATTTATTGTACCGGTATACCATAGGTACTACGTCATCAGCATTGTAGATTTTAGGTGTGAAACAAGTCAAAAGTTATACAAAGCAATATATAGCAAGCAGATTAATTCAATTTACAAACATCAAGAATTCAACTAGATTTTTTAACTTTTCTGAACCTTTTCTCTTGTCTGTTGAAAACTTTAAGATAATTTGACAGTACATGAAGGCCGTAAAACAAGAATAATGAACTTCTTTTTATAACAGCTGAACATAACAAAGATAGAAATCTGATTTATGTCTTGTATTAAAATTAAGGATGTTTCGGTTAGTATTAAGTGTATCTTAGTTTCTAATATAAAACATAATTAAGGGAAGAATGTGCTCACAAAGTAAGGTTAATATTTTTAAATTCTTGGAAGTCTTTTTATATGCTGTCCTTTTACGCACATCTGTCATTATCAGTAGGGCTTTTATTTGTAGCTACATATTAGTTGCCTCAGAATTTTTTGTAAACAATTTTATTATTATTTATGTACAAAAATTATGGAACTCCCCTGAAGGATAGTCATCTCGTGCTCAGGGTAGGATTCAATGCATAATAAAATTACAAAGTTAAATTACATAATATAAATACAGAGTTAAATTAAAATAAATAACATCTCAAAAATGAATATTAATAATAACGAAGTGCTTATAGTTACTTGTGATTTAAATACGGACAAAACTTCTCATCTTTGGTAAGTTTGTCGCTGATTTCCCATAACTTAAGCTTTCCAACTCCGTTTTCCTCATAGCTCCCACATTTTGTTTAGACAAATTCATGACATTTTGCACACAAATGTATTTCATACTGCAGAATAAACTTCGCTTTTAGTACTGCCTTATTTCCCTTTTTTTTCATTAATAATTATTTATGTATAATTAAACTGTATCTAAAATTCATGGAAAAAAATAGCAAAAAATATTTATTACTTATACAAGGGAAAGTCAAAAAGCAACCTTAATAATTGCTTTATTAATTGAATATGTACAATAAGATTACAAACACTTCTTCAACATAGTCCCCAGTACGTTCAGTGCAAGTGTTTCTGTTATACTATGCTGAAAAAGTGATGAAGTGTACGTAGTCTTATTATATATATTCAATTAATAAAACCATTATTAAGGTTACTTTTTGACTCTTCCTCGTATATTCAGCTACCGAGCGAGGTGGCTCATACGTTCCTCCTGGAACTCGCATTCGGGAAGTCCATGGTTCGATTCCCAAGCCAATCAACCTTGGTTTCCACAGTTACATGGGCAAATGCCGGGTTGGAATTTTGATTGCCACGGTCGATTTCCCTTCCCCTCCCGTATAGAAAAAGAATTTAGATTTCACATAATTCATTTTCTTCACCTCATTCCATAGACATATTTAGGTCAAGACGCATGTCTTCGTCCGCTTACAGGGGTGGGGTCATCTACGCAACCGTTGCTGGGTTCCCAGCCTTCCGCAACATCTCTGCTAGTATTTATTTCTTAAGAGCACTTCCAAGGACTCTTCGACACCATGGAAGGTACATTGGAATGGATCCTGTTCTGCTTGGTCACTTTGGCGATATAAACTTAGGGCAGGGGGGTAGAGGGCCCTCATTGCGTGAGCGGTCACATGCGGCCGGTGGGCTGGTACACTTCATCCTCATTCATCCCATAAATTCTGTGTGTACACTAGGCCTCATTATGACCGACGTGCAAAAGGTCGTTCCTAACCCGTCCCTAGCCACAGTTACCTAACCTAACCTAACCTATATATTCAGCTGATAATGGCAGGATTTATTAACATATTCATTACTAGCCGTACCCGTGCGCTCCGCTGCACCCGGTAGAAATAAATATGAAGTAATTACATAATTAAAATAGGACATTTGATCCAGGGAACATTCGTGTTTGATAGAAGGATAAATCGTTTAATATGTTACTTAATTTAAATTGTATTTAAAACATTAAAATGCGATCATTTTGATCCAGAGACCACTCATTTGGTGCAATGACAATTCCTTCAACAGGTTTCTTAATTGTTATTACCAATAATTTTTGGAAAAGCGAAAATTAACAGAAAAATTTTGGCTACAGATTTATTATTATGTTTATATTATATTATATTATATTATATTATATTATATTATATTATATTATATTATATTATATTATATTATATTATATTATATTATATTATATTATGTAAAAAGTGTGTTGATAACGGATGTACTCGAATTAGAAAGTTTTTAATTTGTTGTGGGAGCTCTTGAATCTCAGGAGGAACAACTTTTACAACAGCACAACATAATTTGCCTGGCTCATTACCCAATTTTTTTGCATTGCATTTATTGTATATATATTTTATGTATTTTAACACGATTCAATTGAGCATAGTTAAAATTTGAATTATAAAATAATGGATTGCTAAGCTAACGTACTATTACTGCATACTAAATCAATACACTCTCGTTGTTCGTTAATTCTCTGAGATAAAAATGAATATGTTCATAAACATTATTTTCAGAAATACAGGAAATGAATATACAGAATAACCTATCAAGTTTTCTGTGCATAAGAAGCTATTTTAATCTTACCTGTCCTCAATTCACTCACAAGTTACTGTAATAACATTAAAGCATTATGTCCATCCAGAGAAACTACACTTTCCAATGATGAAATAATTAATTTAGCTTCCGATATTACTTCATAAAACACAGAAACCTTGTCTGTAGGCTATGTTTAATAGCTTTCGATTGTTGTGTCCAAGGCCCCTTATAGACGAAGTCATTTGTTTTTTATTTCAATACACCGCCTTAGATGGCAGTTATTTTAATTTTAAAACTCATTTATCTCATTAAATATCATTGCAATCAAAATTTTTCAAAGGATAAAACTTATCAGAAATCATTTGTAAAGAAACTTTTGTTATGTAACATATTTCACAAAAATCAATAATAAGTGAGATATTTCGATTTATTTAATTCAGGCCTCCTTATAACCCCCCTTTTAAATAATGTATTTTGAATGCCATATATCCTAAAATCTAAGTTACAACGAACTTAATTTATATTCCAATTTTCATCGAAATCGGTTCAGCTATTATCGCGTGAAAAGGTAACAAACATATAGACAGACAGACAGACATACAAACAAAAATTTCAAAAAAGCGATTTTCGGTTTCAGGGTGGTTAATTATATATGTTAGGACCAATTATTTTTGGAAAATCGAAAATTACCAGAAAAATTTCGGCTACAGATTTATTATTAGTATAGATTAATAAAATAGAGACAACAGCATTAAAAATATTCAAAACTGTACAAGATATCAGAGAAACCAATTTTTCTGCACAAATTGCACTCCAATTTCAAAATATAATTACGCTTTGAAGTAAAAATATTTTGAATAGTAAATATTGTTTATTAACCTAGAACTATTGCTTAATCACTATATGAAATTCCAGCGCAAAATTAATTAAGAATATAAGAAATTAAGTTCTGAATTTTACTAAATTTATACTAGCGGAAGGTGTACATAACCCCTTAATTCATATTTCATTTTGATAAGGATCTTAATGCATAACAGGCAGAGCTCAATTTAGGAGTAGGGCCTAATCAATATGCACTCAACTCGTTCTGTCATGAGCATACCGCTTCTCACACGGGGCAATATGTACTCAACTAATCCTGTCATGGAGCTATACGTGAGTTATAAACGCTGTCAAGAGATATCATGTAGATGGCACAAATCATCTTAATGGATAGGAGGAGAATACACGTTCCCAAGGTCGTACTATTCATGCTACTGGCATAGTCATCCACATCATAAGTCTCACGACCCCAAAGCGTAGTACAACGGGGAATTTTGATTTTATAAACAGTCTGAGATGCAATCAGCGTTGCCAACCCTGAGCCTTGACTGGATCGCACGAGTGCTTACAAATTATCGTACTTTTTTTCATTGGAGGAACGTACACTACACATAAAACTGGGCCTTTTTGGATTATTTTACCGACCTCACCTTACAGTGTTTTATTTAAACGATTTTTAAAGCCCATATAAGGAAATAACTGCTAAAAACGAAATATGGACGCATAAAATGATATTTAAACACTCAGTTTTATGCTTACCTTATGACTAGGGACCGGATTTTTATGTAATATCAAGGTGTGAAATATGTACATATTTATGTAAAAAAATAAGCTGAATATGTACCAAGATATGTAAAATCATGAAAATATTTTATGTCAATATCAGGCAGGTATAGGAAAGGTAAGACTCTCCAGTTGTGATTTCATAGAGCACCCGACTTTTTTACCGCACACTTGACACATTACTATTTTTCCATCTGTAGTGAAAGCTTCGTCCATCGCAATCCGTGATTTTAATTTTGTCGTTAGAATTGAAGATACAAGGGCCATTTTAGTTAGCTCCTTGTAAGAAAGAAAGGACTTACTAAAACCTCAAACTATAGGCATTTACAAACTGTTGTTTGAAAAGTGACATTCCTGTCTCATTCAGAAGAGTAGGATTATTCCAGCTGAGAACCATACTTTCTAATTGCTAATTTCTAATAGATATTAGCTACAGGTCCGATAGCAGCAGGTCGTCCCACATCTTCGTAAATAACTACTTCAAACATAGGATGTTTCATAGTGACCTATACAGTTGCCACGTTCAAACGACATATAACCCATCAATCATTGGACTCTACTGAACAAGAGTTTCACAGAATATTATGAAGTTTAAATCATAACACTACGTTGTTTCTAATTTTAATATTACTTTAATTTTATGACCTGTAACATTACATTTTAATTATGGAGATGTTGTACATCATTAACTTTAAACAGTTTATCTACCACCAATGTAATGACTATACAGTCTGATATTGAGATATTGTATAATTGTGCCTGAAGATGCCTGAATGGGCGAAAACGTGTGCAATATGTAATTTATGTGTTTAAAACTTAATGACCATATAATATGTCATTATCTTACATTGATTTGTCATTTGACTGAGTAACAAATATTATATTTTATTTACCTATAACAAGTAATTATGTTGACAATATTGAGGGGATTGGAGAGACCATATCTCTGAGACGTTTGGAATTAAACGAAGGAATAATCTTTGTCCGGATCAATTTTCAATAGACACAAGTAATACTTGATTTCTTAAGTCATCACTATAATACGAGGGCTATTCATAAAGTAACTTCCGTTTTCATATAGCGTGCGTAACAACAGAGACAAAGGCGCCGCTCTTGCGGTGGAGTGTACCTTGAAGCAGTACGCGTCGAGCAGCGGTAGAGCCAAGGTCGTGTCTTTGTTCCTCTTTGAGCTACGTGCTGTCAATGTGTGCTGCAATCGCAAGTCCTGCAAGTGTGAGGTACGTTCTACAATAAGATTTCTTGTGGTCAAAAACTGTAAAGCTAGTGAAATCCATCGCCAACTTTGTGAAGTTTATGGGCCAGACGTAATGAGTGAAGGTGGTGTAAGACAATAGTGTCGTATGTTCAAAAATGGGCGAACCAATGTCCATGATGAAGAGAGAAGTGGTCGTGAATGCAGATCTGATTAGTTTGATTGACGAAAGGGTTAGAGCAAACCCCAGGTTCACCATGTCGGAGCTTAGTGAGGATTTTCCACAGATTAGTCATAATCTTCTGTATAAAATGATTACCGAAGATTTGGGCTGCCGGAAACTTTCTGCCAGATGGGTGCCTGAATTCCTTTCTGAGGAACAAAAGGCTCAGCGGTGGGAGAAGCACTGTCCTTTCTTAACCGTTACGAAAGAGAAGGTGATGCTTTTCTCGATCAGATTGTGACAGGAGATGAGACTTCGGTGCGGTGTCGTCAAACACTTTCCACGAGGAACTCCTGGCAACTGTCTTCTGAGACAGAAAAGGAATTTTGCTAGTGAAGTTCTTGGAGAGGAATGCCACAATTAACGCTGAGCGTTACTGTAACACACTAACAAACTTGAAAAGGGTCATTCAAAACAAACGTCGTGGCATGTTGAGCTCTGGGGTGATTTTCCTGCATTACAACGCCCGGCCGCATACAGCGCGCCGTACTGTGACCAAACTGCAAGAGTTCAATTGGGAAGTATTGGATCACCCTCCCTATAGCCCAGATTTGGCGTGTAGCGATTACCATCTCTTCATGCACATGAAAACGTGACTTGGTTCGAAGTGCTTTGACGATGACGATGAGTTGAAAACCAGCGTCGTTAGGTTGGCTTCAGTCGCAGGCGGCCGTATTCTACGATTGCGGAATTTCAAAGCTCGTCAAACACTACAAGTATCTCAATGTGACTGGAAACTATGTGGAAAAATAAACTAGAGTGTATACTTTCAAACGTATTGTAAGCGAATTCTGTAACGTCATTCACAGGTTTGTTAAAAGTAAACGGAAGTTATTTTATGAATACCACTCGTAATTTTTAGTCAACGAAAGTCAAGTTGTCGCCTAGACCTGGAGACATAACAGAGCATTATTTATAGAAATCTGTGCTGCGCCAATGGACTCTACTGCACTTATAGCGCAGAAGTGCTACACTCAGAAAATAGTTTGAATGCATAAGTGACATATAATACTGCAGAAATGTATACGCCTATAAAATTCCAAATGTCGTAGGCTATATTGTAACAAATTTTTAAAAAATTCCTCTTTTTGACATGTTTTTTTCTTTTCCTATTTGCCGATAGGATCGGACATTTTGCATTATCTGTGGGTTCGATCGTACGATCGTACATGATACCAAATTATCGTACATGTACGATCAAGATCGTACGGTTGGCAACACTAAATGACAGTGCTCCAACCAAAAGAATGCATTTGATAGCGGGGTGGCGTGCAGGGGGAACTTTAGCTCTCTCGCAGGTGGATTCTAGATTTGTGATTGGCTGGCAAAAAATGAGCCTCCCAACTGTATCCAGTGTTGTCAAGTCAGCGGTTTTGTAGCTAAATCTGATGTTTTCAGGACTATGGTCAGCTACATAATTTTATCGTCAGCGGCTGGGCGTTCATTTGGCGTTTTTTGATGATTCCGGCAGAGGGACATGATATTTTTTTTTTCTGTAAACTTGTTACAATTATTGTTTTTATATGTACTTGCGGACAACAATGTTAGTCAATCAGAAACCAGAGTTTAGTTTGGTATTATCACACTTTTCTATTGTGCGAGTATAAAATATCATTTTTATGTTAAATCGATTTGGTGTAACCACGTTCATTTCCTGCCTGATCCATGTTGTACAAAAATGGTATGCCAATTCGTTAACTCTTAATCTAATGTATGCATTATTTTTTAAATGAATAATTGATGTATTTAATAATAAAATATAGAATTGAATTATTATTTTCATTTATGATATAATATATTATATAAATTGTTTATTTAACATTATATCACAGACATGACATAAAAAAAACTTAAATCCAGACTCATTGTTGGCAGGCAAGTCTCCAGCTCAGCGTGAAATCAGGTTTAGAACCGACTGGTGTGATTGTGAATGTGATTATTTCCGAAGTATCCAGTAAGCCTATATTCTTGAGCTACTTCATTCAATTGTGAAGAAATATGCCGCGTAAAACTCCATACGTACAGAAGTTTGTAGATGTGTAGAAAAAACGTGATGTGTTGAAAGATTGAGTGGAAGAAGATCCCGATGATAGTTCGAAAGCTCGGTGTAAATGGTGTAAGGTGATATTGAATGCAATATATTCAGATTTAATTGCCCATGCTTATGTGGATAAACACAAGTAGCGAGTGTTTTTTTGTTGCTCGGCAACAGTTTCTGAGATACAGTGGCGGAAAATTAAGTTTGTGGAATGAGAAAATATTTCGAACTCTACATGCTTGTGGACAGAGGTGAGTGTTGTTTCAATTTCCAGAGGATTGGAAATATTATAATATATTTTTTTTTAATTTTAAATCTCATTATGATTCATTCCACATTTTTCAGTGATGCATGTGGTGAGCATCCTTTCAAAGACTGGCATTTTCTTTCCTTATCCTTGTCAAATGCAGAGGTTGAGAGGATTTAGCCAGATGAATCTTGTGAAAGATAAGCACGGAACAGGATGGAAAATTCCATGGTAAATGCGGTTTTGACCATTCGAGGAGAACTAAGAAAACTTGAAAAATATTGTTGCACTTATGTATTGCCTCAAGATGTACTTAAGGAAATAGGTAACTTATAGTAGTAGTAATAATAATAATAATAATAATAATAATAATAATAATAATAATAATAATTTAAAAACAGTAATTATCTCAAAAATATTTTCACAATAAACACGACACGTGTATGATTTCTTCTGTTTAAGTACGTCTGCATAAAACTCAGGTAATGCAGGAGAATCGTGTCGTGAGTTGCAGAGCTGTACTTATCCCTCCTGTACGAGGATGAAGACGATTTTTGATAGAACATAGAGCCTACAAAGTGGTACACACTTTCCATAATTTAGTCTATATTTATATAAAACTGTATAGTCTGTATTTCAAATTTGGAAGTGATGTGTTAAGAAAAAATCTGGAGTTTTTTAACTACTGTTTTGCGGGTTTTTTTTAAGCTTGTGCAGCGGTAAATGGAATTTTGAGTTGGCAACACTAATTGTATCAGATTTAAAATATTGCCCGTGTATTGTTCAATGGAACATTGCATTACGATTTAGTACCTGATTGTTTATTTGATTAAGCCGGAATAATTAATAAACTTCTAAAAAAGTACTTGATTTGTTCCAGAAACATACTTAAGGCGGAGGTCGTTACTTTGAACAATTCCTGTAACTTATTTTCCAACTGATAGGGAGTACTGAAAGAATAATTTGTTTTCCTTTATTGCAATATACTTACTTACTCTACTCCACAGTAATTCTTGGGTATTGCTTATTTTCTCCTCTAAGGAAGACGAAGATATTTTCTATAAAACAGAATACTGGTATACACGATTTATATACACTACAAGTTAACTGATAAACATACTGTGACTTGTCCAGAGTAGGCTAATTCCTCAAACTACGAGTATAGTCATTCTTCACACTTCTAAACAATTATTGTTATTATTGTACATTACAAAGTACTTAGATCTGCCTTTTTAATGTTACAACACTAGTTTAAAGTTACATACTGTAAGTTAAAAAAATAAACCTGCTGAAGTTTGAACTTTCGACCTCATTCTCTGACAAAACCCATCTACAGAGGTGAGTGTATTGCTGTGCCACGGGCAGGATCAATCAGTGGCGTTCTGGCCCAACAAATATTTCACTCCATAACGTGCAAGTTTGAACCCGGCAAACTCTTAGTTCCCTGTCTCAAAATACTTACTTAGGGCTCCCCTACAACACTTTAAATTTATTCGGATGAATTCTAAAACACCCTGTATAAAGTGTGAAGTACTGTGATATTTACATCAGTCGAGTTAGATATTTTGATGTAAATTCAAGTTTTCAGCTTTATTAAAAGTGAAAGAAAGTGTGTTTTGCTGTTCTGCCAATACGCCTACAGCGACTTATTCTGCACTATTAAATGGATGTTGTTTGTAAATAATGTCTACAATCAATTCATTAATGGTGTAGAATACATTGTACATGGAATATTATTTAAGCCTACTTTAGTAGAAAATATGACATTTATTTTAATAAAATGATACACAGTTGGTAATTTTCTGATAACTGGCTCTGGAGTTATATGGAGCAGAAACATGGACATTACGACGAAGTGAAGAAAAATGACTAGACGCATTCGAAATGTGGATATGGAGAAGGATGGAGCGTGTGAAATATACGGAGTTAGAAACGAAGCTGTGCTAGTAAGAGGAAGTGAAGAAAAAATTATGAAACTGATCAGGAAGATAAAAGGGATTGGCTTAGTCTTTGGCTAATAAGAAGAAACTGCCTAATGAATGATGCAATGGAAGGAATGGTGAAAGGTAAAAAAGTTCGGATCAGAAGACTTCAGATGATATACAACATTAAGATAGAGAGACGAAAAATAGGTGACTTTGGAGAGGAGAATGTCGGGTTTGCAATGAAAAACCTGCCAATGGGCACATAGGCGAATCCAGGGAGGGGCTAAGGGGGACTTTAGCACCCCTCTCCTTGAGCCAACATGACAACAGTTATTATTTAAGTTTACGGAGTTATTTTACTTTTAGAAGATTAAACACAATAGTTTTATTTCTGCATTTTATATATGAAGGGTTGTCGGGAAGAACGATGAGAGCCCAAATAACGAATTTTAGAGAAAAATGAATTTTAAACTTTAAAACACTCTGCTGTAATATATATGCATAATGACATTATTTTTAATTTTTTTTATTGCATCTCAAGATGTTATTTAACAGAATGGGGTAAAATGTCGCAATCCTGAAAATATATTTCGAAGACAAAATAAAAAACATCACTCATCACAGAAAAGCTTGGAAAGAAAACTTTAGCATTGTCTATGTAGTCAGTATTATACAAATCTATTGTTATTGTTACAACAGTTTTTGTCACACTCTTCATGAGGTAGCAGATCTCTTCACTGAAATCCTTTAGCAGAATTCATATTTTCCTATAAAATGAGATAAAAGTGTGAATTAATGAAACAGTTGGTAATTTCTCATATTGGGATTGTGATATCAGGGGCTCACAACCAGAGTGGACCAAGTCCAAGTCCACAGTGGTCAGTTTGTGGATTAATACAATTTCGGATAAAGAAAACTTAGATTTATTCATTGTCATAACAAACAAAGTCCATAACTCATTTGTTACTCTACAGAGGGCAGCATTTCTTATGGAAGGTGAAGGTTGCTAAGCGTGAGCCAGGATCTTTAAGACTCAATTTCTCAAAATTATTCCAGAAGGACTTGGTCCACTCTGGTTGTGAACCCCTCATATATTGTGGGCTAATTATTTATCATGTCTGAAATTTGTCAGATTGTCATAGAACACTTGTGTTTCTTTCTAGATTTTTTTTTATGTTCTGCAGGTCCTTGGAACTTTTCCTTCGATATTGGCAGTATTCCACTGTATAGCCTTATGGCGAATCCATAGACGAATTCAGGGAGGAACTAAGAGGAGCTTTAGCTCCCCTTCCCTAGAGCCAATATGACAACAGTCATCGTACGATGACGCGGAATATCTGCATGGAAACACCATATGTACTTCGGTACATTAAAATAATATATAGTTATATTTAAGTTTACGGATTTATTTTACTTTTATGAAATTAAACACAATAGTTTTATTTCTGCCTTACATATAATATATTACATATTATGTACGTCACCAAAGCGTTCACTAGGATTGAGCATACATCCCTTAAACAGTAAATAGTGGACTCATCTTGACAGCCATCGGGACTGCCAAGTGGCGACAATAGCAGGAAAAACAGCCTCCTCCCTTTTAGGAAATCCTAGATTCGACATTGCTTGTACAGAAACTAAGAATGAATGACCCTAAAGAATTGTCTACTTGTATATAAATTAAAGAAAAATTCAACACCTTATACCGTCCGTATACATGAACTTTCAGAAATAGTATGTTGACCTAATATTTACTGTAGCCTATGTACTTAATAAATTACGATTCCAATAAGAATAACATTCAAAGTAAAATGTTTGCTGTTGGGAACACTATAATAATAATAATAATAATAATAATAATAATAATAATAATAATAATAATAATAATAATAATGTGACTTAAAATTATTCACACTGCCGAGGAACGCATTTTTTTTATTAATTCAGCTGCATGCCCCGTTACCGTAGTAACTTATAACTTTCGACTCAGTCATTTCCGGACCAGGGTTCCTTATCTCAAATTGATACATGTGCCCTTCGCCACCATCCCTGAAAGTTTGTAACACCACCTCGGAAACACCCTGTATTTATATTGCCTATGTTGTGTTAGCGTAATACTATAATTATATCAATGGTTCTCTACCTTCTAGTCCTGAACTCACCTCGAAGGATATTTAACTTTCCGGGACCCACAAGTTAAATTAGTTCATTTTAAAAATAACTGTTATTAAAAAATCAAATTATTTTAATTAACCAGTCGCTGATATGTAAATTATGTTCTATATTCACCAAATAAGTGTAATGACTGGGCCTGCTGTTTTTGCATAGATTGGTGTATGTTAACATCAATGAATTGTAGGTACAGGTATACATTTTGTGGACACCATGTGCAATTCACCAAACGCTCTTTCGGAGCCCACCAGTGGGACTAGACCCATAGGTTGAGAATAGCTGCTGTATACGAATGTTATGTGTGTAAGCAAGTTTGCTCAAAGTTTCGAGATAAATATCCAAGTTCATTATTAAGTCTGCGCTCTTGCTTGATCAGTGACGTCATGATACATTCTATCGGTTATCAATTTACCAAAGCGAATATTAAATAAATTCGTCAAATGCTGTTCGGAAATCAATTTGAGGTAGAACAAATATGCCTATACGTCGTTTCCAACTTTATTAATCAAATATTATCACAAAAGCCGTCATTACATTTCATGGAATCTCCTATCCCGTTAAATTGTACTCATATAAAGAGCAACTTATTCCACTGCCATTTACTGTCCAAATTGGTTTAATTGCAATTCAAGGAATTAAAAATTATGAAATGAGGATTAGTTTTGTGCAGAATTTAAGGGTTTTATGTACACCATTTCATGAGCATATTCGTTTGCTCCGTCCAGCTGGAATGAACCTACAGTAAAATATTAATTATGTCCGGAGTTTTATAGTGATGAAATTATACAAGGATTTTGAAATTATTACACTATTTTATCATAAATTCAAATTTCATAATTGCACCAGACTTCAATGCATGCATGAATTTAGTGATAGTTGCATTTCAATTAAAATCTATCTCAACAAGAGAGTTTATTCAGTGTCAGAATTCAATTAAATCGAGAAATGGCAGACAGGTTTTTTCCGGAGCTCTCTATTAGCTATAGGATTATTTTACTTACCACAAATGCACTTCACGGGGTCAAAGTTGTACTTCATTCCAGAGAGAAGCTATGCAATGGCCTTTATTTCCTTTTAAAATTAATCGCTTTGAATCCGTCATCTTTGGATCCAACAGACAGCATTATTTCCATCAGATAATCTAGGACAGTAGCATAATATTAGTGTGTCACGTTATGTTGTGATTTTCATTAATAACAAAAGACCGGTGAGGGTTGCAAAAACAGCCAAGATAAGTGTTATCGAGGGGTGAGTCGTGCCAGGACGCCGCACAGTGTGCAAAATCGCAAATCTAGGTGGACAAAATTAATAACTTCTCTAGATTTCAACGGATTCTTATAAAACTTAAAAAGAAGTACCCCAGCTTGAACGGCTAAAACCGAGTACAAATGCATTTAAAATACGAAGCTGTGCCTGTTCTACCACTCATCAAGGTTATTTATCTGTACCGTCGATGTTTGAAGAGTAACGAATCTAAAGACTAGAGAAGCACAAGTCGCTGAAGACACAATGCTGTGTAACACAGTTATGACAAGCAGATCCAAAAAAAGAGATAAATGAGGTATATTTGGCACTACATGATATTTTCTTTAAACAGTAGCCTATATTTAACACATACAGTACGTACCTGTCCATATTTCCCTAAGTAGATGATGCTGTGCTGTGGTACGTTCTTCCCTTATTCGTCATCAAAGTGCAAATGTGGAGTTTCAATGAAGTGAGTAAAACACAACGAAATAGAATAGTATGCACACTTGGCAAGGAAACATGTGAACATGCTTCACTGTCTTCGGTGTATCCGCACAGCAATAGTCCAATATCAAAAGCTATAGTAATCAGGCTAATCACACTAAATATGCTGCAACAGGAATATCAACTTTGTAACCGGACCTTTGCTACGCATATGTTAACATAAGTCTGTACTTCGGTGCAGAAAGTTGGTTGTGAATGACAGACTGAAGGCGGATGACGAAACATCGATCATTTTTAGTTAGTTATTTAACGACATTGTATCAACTACGAGGTTATTTAGCGTCGATAGATTGGTGATAGCGAGATGGTATTTGGTGAGATGAGGCCGAGGATTCGCCATAGATTACCTGGCATTCACCTTGCGGTTGGGGAAAACCTCGGAAAAAAACAACCAGATAATCAGCCCAAGAGAGAATCAGACCCGCGCCCGAGCGCAACTTCAGACCGGCAGGCAAGCGTCTTAATCGACTGAGCCACGCCGGTGGCCTCAACATCGTAACATGTAACGTGACCTGCAGTTTGTCAATTTGCTAGCGTATAAAATCTACAAATATGCATTCAGAGGTTGGCAGTATTTGGTTGTCTTTGGTGGCAATATCTCGTTGGAAAAACATTCTTGTATCAGACTGTAGTCTTTGTGTTCTGACAGGAATCACGAAGTAATAGACGTTTCTCACCAACATGTTCACAGAGGACCGAATATAGAAAGTTTTTCATGTGCTCTTTGGTTATTTTTCCACTTTACTCGCTTCAAAATGGATGTTCCGTGGTCACATTTGCAGTGTGAATAAACACAACACATTGCTGCTAGTTTCTTTGCAATCTGCTGACCAAACGAGCCCTGTGTTTCTACCAAACAAATGTAGACTATATTCGCTAATCTAACATTCATGAACACAGTCACATCTATTGTGTAATTGTGTGTGGAGCTATGAACAGACTGTACCACACCAGCTGTTAATTTTTCACCTCTGTGTGATAGTGCTGAAGAAGACAATAGTTAATGAAAAAAACTGCCTCCTATTCCACACGCGTCCCTTAACTATGTTTTCTCTTTAATGAATATGTTCACATCTGCCACAAATGTATCTACTCTCTGTCCAATAATATAATTTTCTTCAATCTCTTTGCTAGCTATGAACGTACTGATATGCCTGAACAAAATGTTATATTCTTCTTCGAATCCACTGACGAAATGCAAATATGCTTTTAAAATTGTCCAGAGCAACTATTCTAGCAGCTTCCAGAGCCCACACTTTAATGTGCCAATGTGCTGTTCCTCGGCTTTGGAATTCCCTACCGAGTAATGTCAGGGACTGTCAGACATCAAACCAATTTAAGAATAGACTAACGAAATATTTTTCTAACAATTCTTGTTAACAATAATAGCTCTTTCAGGTTTCTCAATGTTTAATGGTTATATCACAGAATAAATATTGAAATTATCTCATTATTATTATTATTATTATTATTATTATTATTATTATTATTATTATTATTATCACTATCACTATTTTTTACCAATGTTTATTATTGTCACACTAACATTACTTATCCAAATTTCATTATTTACTTTCATGTTGTTTTATGGTCTAGATATTAATGTAATGTCTATGGGTACTATGCATCAACATTTTGCTAGCCAGCGCTACGAGCGTGCTAAACTAGCCCCGGCTAACGACTGATTACTTGTACAGGATTCATATAATATTATATCGCTAACACTGGTTTATGAATACGAAAAACGTTAGTTCGCTGATCATCCACCGGAAGCCCGCGCTAAGAATGTCTATGAATATGGCCCTATGGAACCAATTGTATTCAATTAGAATTAGAGTCTGGCTGGGAGGAAGAGAAGGCCTACTGGCCTTAGCTGTGCCAGACTAAATAAATTATTATTATTATTATTATTATTATTATTATTATTATTATTATTATTATTAGTTTGTTACCATAACTTTTTCTATGAACATTTAATCATCCAGATATTTTGCGTTCAATAAAAAATAATTAAATTTTATTCTTTTTTAATTGATGTTAGGCCTAACTACCAAGTTTCCCCTCCATCCTGCTTTGACAAAGGCAACTTGTTTTTGTTCAAACAGACTGAAGGACGGAAGGATAATTAATTTGCCTGCTTTTCGTCCATTGTTGGCATAAATTAGAAGAGCTGTCCCTCTCTGTAGACACATTCACACATGGAAACGTCCGATACCTCTTTGAATGTTCGATTGCCATCTAGCTCCAAACTAGGTCATTCATAGTGGACTCGAAACATACCTTTTATGACTATTACAAACATGGTAATGAAGACAAAAACGATGTCAATAAATGTAGTCTTCTGCTATCAGCATGTGAACAGTATCCAGAGAAGGAATTTAAAATTATTACGTTCTATAGAGTGGGCCATAAGTCACGTTCGGTTATGTTATATGTTAGTTTATGAAATAATAAAATGAAGTAATAATAGTAATATAAGTTACAAGAGCGGTATGTTGACGTTTTCATGGTCGAGGAAAAGATCGAAAAAGCGAAACGTAGTTGAAAACAAACATACCGCTCGTGTATCGTACATTATTTTGTTCGAAGATCGTTTATTACATACCTGAAAGACGAATTTCTAATTATTTGAATTGAAATCTCCATGTTGGTTTCTGTTTAATGACGGCAACTTCGGAACACCAAAATATCTTTCTTCAAAATTGTTGCTATAAAATGTTTTCTGTGTTTACTATACTCCAGCAGGCCGTGATATACGTCTGTCTTTTTCCCCCACCAGTCTATAAATGCGAACTTAAAACAAACGGTAAGGTTATGTAATGATTTATTTTTCATTTCAATATTTTAACAATATTATTTATATAATATATTGCAGTAATAACATCGGCATCTGGAATGTTGTTGATTTTTTCACGGCTTCCTTAATGTTACTTGTATAAGGAATGCAATAAGTTTCGCGGAGTAGTAGACTTTACTTAATTTTTGCAAATATTTAAAAACAATAATTAACATTGAAATTTAGGTGAAATTGCAGTGGTAAGTTTCCAATTTATAATTATTACTATGTTAAACGTCTCTAAAAATAATATGTTAAAAGCCTAAAGCAGTAAAATGAATGTCGCGCTTAAGCGGTAAGAAGAGGGAAATTGTTATGTGTGTTACGTTGGGAATACTGAATGTGGTATTTCACACTTACCGAGTATTGGTTCTGTGCGGAAAACAAGCAAATACGCACGATCTCGCACAAAATAATAAAGTGCCACAACCTACTTAAAAACGTTATTTATTGAACTCGCCAATATTAATGGATGGAAATATGCAAAAATAAAACTTACGTGGGCATAGGTGGAGAGAGAACCATTTCCTTGGCGGGGGGGGGGGGGCAAAGCAAAACCATAGAATCCCCATATAAAGGGGTTATGGGGAACATTAACTCCCCCCCCCCCCCGTTATTGCTTCGCTGTGGTACAGTATATCGGAATATGATCATTTAATAAAGGTATTTTCGAGGACATGTTTCTTACAGTGTTACGTCACATTCACGATGTTTTGGACCGAGTTGTATAGGGCTTGAACTGTAGGTCTACTACAAATTTTAATAGAGCATACCTTAAAACAATCTCCCTCTTTTTCTCTCTCTCGTACAGGAACACATGCATACATCAATAAAACTACGTAACGGTGCTAACAGAAACTTTTTATATGAAGTTTACTTTCCTGAAGATATCATAATCATGAAATGCAAACTCTAATTATTTTATTTAATCTCGTCTTCAAGTTTGCACATTATACCGGGATCACTTTTATTTTTTTCTGCATTGTTGTGCAGTATGTTATTCATATTTCTGCAAGTGCCGTCCTGAACACCTGCAGACTTGTACAGGCTGTTACAAAAGAAAAATTACAGTGCTTCTATTCCTCAAATGAGGTATACCAATCTTATACATTCAGAAATTTGAAAATAAATATTGTAGTCCAGACACATAATCTGAAGACATTAATTCATCAATTTAAGAACAAAAACTTAATCATAAACAAAAGCAAAAAAGATCTTTTCAATTCAATATTTTCTAACGTTAGTGGAAAAAAAATTAGACAAGTTTGGGGGGGGCAGTGCCCCATGCCCCCCCCCCATAACTCCGCCTATGTACGTGGGTCTATTGATGTCACTGTCAAACATTTAACGGTATGCGCGTCATTATTTTCCATGAACAGTTGGATGCGCCGCCATGTGCGTCTGCTTCTGTAAATTTTCAAATGCTTAAAGTCACATATCCATATAATTTCCTTGTCACTTAATTCATTTATGACGGTGAGCTTATATGGTTGATAACCTGTAACGAGATTCTTGGGATCTGCATTTCCGCGGATCACTTCCTTGTTGATGTCATCGGTGAATGTTCCAATGATTCATTCAGACGGCCATTGACATCATCGTCGACATATTTTTTTAGGTCTTCCGCTGCATTTTGCATCCAATACAGAGCCTATTGAGAAAGTCTTCTTTTGCAGATTCCGAAGATTGGCTTCACTTGGACCTGCTTTATTAAAGCGATTAAAGAAGTTTTCTCTGATTTCTTCGTACGTTTCACCAGTTCGTTGTTTTTCATGAACCCACACACTAATGATGAGACGTTCTTCAATCGTATACACTGTATGCTCCATGTTTGTATGCGCCATTACTTACAACACAACGTTTCACATCGACAACAAGCAACTAATAGACGCGTACGCCGAAAAAAATCTGACTTGTAACCGAAACATAAATAATTCACTCACTCTATCGGAAAAATTAAAAACTATTGACACAAACAGTATATGAAGGGGAAAATATCCCTCTCAGCCTAGGAATAGTTTTTAATTAGTTTTCGCTTACGACAAGTGTTTTATTTCAATATAAACAATATCCGATCGTGACTTCTGCTCACTCTGTAGTACGATTCCAATATTTTGGGACTTACGGCTAAGAAATATTTTATATGGAAGGGTCACTGGTCCTTCGCATTACATTCTATATCTTCGGCTAGAGCAGTGGTTACCAAAGTATGTGTTGCTACCTGCGGGGATGTCGTGTTATGAGTTGAGAGTTGTGATGAGATGATTTACAAAATAAAACAAAAAAACATTATTAACATATTCGTATAAACGTAAGTAATGTCATTAATTTCGGAGGGTTATTCTTCGAGATACTTTTAAGGGGTTAGGTACAACTTACAGCAGTAAATTTTGGAAATATTCAACTTTTTTTCCTGTATTACTGTATTTGTACAATAATGAAAATTAGTATGTGTAAAAACATTGTCCTTCTGCTATATGAAAAAAATCTTTTTACGATTAAAAAAAGTTATTTACCTTTTTTTTTTTTTTTTTTCAAAATTCAGTTCACTGTGCAGTGATGAAGTTTTTCCCACATAATAAAAAAACTATCAAACATTCTCTGATGAAATTTTGTGTGTGTATTTATGCATGTCATATGTACAATATGATGCAAGATCACTTGTCTGTTTATAATAGATTGTCTGATAAAAATAAATTCATTTAAAAATGGTCAAATATCAGTATTTTCTTCTAACACAAAATAAAAATATATATTATTTATTAAGGAATGTAGTTGAAAGAGCATGCTATTGTAAACATGAATTTCAGCAATAAAATAAAAGAGAGAGAATATGAAAAAGTTGACAAGTTTATGAATTATGAGGGAAACGGTTTATCACTGCACAGTAAACTGCTACCACTTTGAAATTTGAAATATATATATATATATATATAGCCCTATGTCTATGTAAATAATGTTTTTAATCGTAAAAATATTTTTTCATATAGCAGAAGGACAGTGTTTCACACAAACCAATTTTCATTATTGTACAAGATACAGCAATGGAGGAAAGAATGTTGAATATTTCCAAAACTTTTACCGCTGTAAGCTGTACCTAACCCTTTAAATACAATGTTGCTCGTTTTTTTTCCTTTTCGAGATAAAAATTCTTTCATATCAAACATTTCATAGCGTGTTTTGCGAAAACCATTGATTTAATTCTCAATATACTCAGTCAATTTAAGAGAGCAGTGTATTATAATAAATTATTGAAAGAATTTAGTTTTATCCTTTAAATGTAGTACAGAAATTTGAACTGAACAAATGTAACTTTTCGTTCTGAAAAGAAATTTAAGAAAGTTACATTTGTTCAAATCAAATTTCTGCGCATTTGAAGGATAGGCCTAAAACTAAAATTGTTTCAATCATTCTCTATCATAATACACTGCTCTCTTGAATTGACTGAGAATATTGGTATTTAAATCAATACCTATCCCTTAAGACGAAATAAAATCGTCATTCATGTTCACGTCATGGTTTAGACATCATTGTCACAGTAATACTTCCATCTTTTGTCTGGTCTGCCTATATCTCTTTTACCCAAAGGTCTGTAATTGTAGATTTGTTTTGGAAGTCTTGTGTTATCCATCCTATCTAAATGTTGGAACCATTTAAATCTGTATTGTTTTATGTCTTCATTTATAGAATTTACTTTCAATTATTTTCTTATTATTTCGTTATTTACGTGCTTAATAAAGTGCACCCTTTTGTTTCTTAAGAATTTCATCTCTGATGCTTGTGTTCTATTCTCAACTTTTCTTGTCTGTATTCACGGCTCAGGCCCGTACATTAATATAGGTTTAGCAATTGTTTTATAAAATTTAACAATGTAGAGATTTGGCCTATCCATTGATTTTGAGTAAAATTAGCGTTGTTTTCGATTTTACATATATTTGCATTTTTCTAATGTGGTGAAGTAGCAGTACGGTAGAAGGGAGTCACAAACAAAAGTCACATCCAAAAGTGGGTCGACCCTTAAAAAAATTTAGGAAACTCTGTGCTAGAGGAAAAGAGGGGACTCATCATCAAAAATGTTGAGATAAAATCTATGACGAAAATATTTAAATGTACAGTTGTATTTATGCATTAAGACCAAACGCAATATTGCAGTACCATTCTTATTTCATGCACCGAAATAATGCTTGTCAGAATTAAGGTTTGAAACCGAACAAAAAGGACAAATGTTACATTGACGTACACGAACGTTAAAATGAAAAGTGACGGGCGATGAAACATTTATGCTATTCGTGATAGTTATTGTGAACATGGTTGTTATTGAACGATATTTGGGATTTGAAATCACAGTTTGATTTTTTTTTTTTGTCTTCATACCCCCCCCCCCATTTCCTAATTTTCCGTGTCAAAGGTTGTATATAACGGAAAAATAAACCGACATTTAAAACTTTTGCACGAAACATGGTCTTACACTCTTGGGACACCAGGCTAGTACGCACAATGGAAATTGACAAAAAAATAAAATTCACCCAAAAAAATTCGCCCAACAATATTAATCCAGGAATATTCGTCCAAAGTGATTAAACCTAACGATTTTCATTTCCACCCTCGTTCACGGAAAATTCACCCATTGCGATAAAGTTTAGTTCATTTCATAGTAAATACATTTTTAACAATTCGTTTCCGTGGTAACATTTATATTCCGAAATGTGTAAGTGTATAATATGAATATCTATTTCATTTTAAAGAATGAAGTGCATAAGAGTTGATGATGATATAAAACCATAGTCATAAGGAACATAAAGAAGGTAAACGTACGAATTGTAAACCAGGCAGTAAAACAAGTGGACAGTTTCAAATCCAGGAGTTGGATCTATGACGAAGAGTAAAAGAACCACAAAGACGAAAATATGAAAGTAAAATATTTCACAAAGGTATGATGAATTCGAATTGTGGTTGAATATTTGTGTGACTGTGGTTACAACATTCAAATCTGAAGAAATCCATCTAAGACTCGGTTTCTGAAATAAAATAGGCCTACAGTTTTTCAGGAGATACAGTATGTGAACCATTGAAAACTTAGTTCCACCTAAATTATTGCATTATCAACTAAAAAAAAAGAAATAAAAATAAATAATGTATGTGATTTTTCTATGTTCTAATTTTCCCTTGGGTCAGTTTATTTACATGCATTCTCCGGTGCGTCAATCGTCCATGGGTCAAATTTCATTTGGGTGAATATTCTTTGTATGAACTAGCACCGAACCCACCCATGGATATGCTAACTCATAAAATAATCAATATTGGTGCTTTCATAAATCTAACATTGTTCATGACCTTTCCCTCCAAGATGAGAAAATTGGTATATGTTGAACTTCAAGTGGCAAAAGAGTCTTGGAACAAATTCATTGTGAGACAACAGTTGATTCCCACACCCCCTTTAGAAGTAACCGAGAGGGAGCGTGATATTGCCTTTTCTCAACAGGACTCTGCTATATAGACAATGTTTCGATGGCAGAAATTAAGAGAGTGTTAAACTAGAACAGAATTATTAAGCTTGGTACTAGTAGGTATTTGTAACTCCCTGACACCTCAATCTAATCCCCTGAGATTTTTATCTGTGGAGCATATTAAAAGGTGTATAGCCCTACCAGGAAGAACTGGCACAGAGCGAGTGATGGATAGTTTCAAGAGCTGCCAAAAATGTGCAGAACGAAGACGATCAGTTTCAGTGCCTTCTTTCATAAAATTGTTTAGTAAATATTTATCTTCCTTTATTTCGGTAATAAATTATTAAAGGATATTTGTAGATGCAGCGCTTCACGATAGCACAAACGCCGCACGCTGGTTCTGACTTCAGTGGCTCTCTCTGTAGAAGTTAAATTTAATGGAATATTCAAATAATTAATAATAATAATAATAATAATAATAATAATAATAATAATAATAATAATAATAATAATATAATAATACATTTTTCTCTGCCCATTATGCAAATTTTTAATACCGTTGGTTTCTCTTAACTTAAGATGTATTTAATAATAACAACATGTTTACCTGTCGTGGTTACTATATTGTGGGTTGATTTCCCACATTTCCTTCAGTCATTGCTATTGTCATGTTAGTATTCTGTTCTTTAACTGTTTGTTAAATTTTCACTGCTTGTATACTTTGTGACCTGGTAGAGTGTAAGAGAAGGTCCTATGGCCTTAACTTTGCCAGTATAAAGAAATAAATAAATTATTATTATTGTCCTCGAGCTCATCATCATTATCAATATCAGTAATTAGACCTTTAAGCCTCTCTCATCTACAGTTTGATTTCGTCTCTACATCGTGCCAAAAGTCTTCCTCTAATTTATATAGGTTGATATTTGTGAATGTAATAATAATAATAATAATAATAATAATAATAATAATAATAATAATAATAATAACAATAATAATAATAATAATAATAATAATAATAATAATAATAATAATGGATTCGAAATGGATGTATCTCGAGAAATGCGACACTAAATCAGTCTTTTTCTTCCATAGACTGTGATTTCTCAGTGGGACTACCTATTTTGTGATGTGCCCAGCGAGTAGGGATTACAAAGAATGGACACTGAGCGAGTTTTCCTGTTTTGTTTTTCTGTGCGCCGGCGTTTAGTTCCACTTTGAAGCGCTAGAGGTTAGTGTAATCGAGCACACGCTAAGATAATAATTGAGTATAAGAGTTGAGACACAGGATCCAAACATCGCCTACCTTATTGCACAATCCAGTAACGCTTTGCTTCAAATAAATTCAAGTTAACAGCTTTTCCTTATTTCTCAGTGACAAACTAGTTGTAATAATATATTTTTTAATGTTTTATATATATATAAAATTATATTATAAAATAATATAATACATTATAAAATTATGTATCAAATTCGCTTAATATTAAATGTATACAATGTAATATAGCTATATTGTTTTACTTCTCATATGTAGTTTTGTTTTTCCATTTTCAGCGCCATCAAATCATTATATATTTTAATTGGTGTTGGGGTCAACGTCTCAACTCTCATTATATAGGCCCGATGCAGACTAGCGTTAAAAGGACGCTGTGACGCAGCGTCCCATTGATGCGCGGTTTAGAAGTACATTGTTCTAAAGTGACCCATACGCACGTGGTCCCCGGGACGCAGCGTCAGGTAAAGATAGACGGCAGTGACGCAGCGTTAATTTTCTAGTTGCGGGTTCTGCCAGAACGCAGCGTCGCCGCTAGCTGCTGCGTTCTGGCGCTTCATTGTTGACTGTTGTTCAATTCACACGTGCGTCTATCGGCTATAGTATGGACAGCGAAATCGACGTAGAATTATTTATTGAAGCGATTAAAAAATTCCCAGATGTTTCAAGTGAGGAATGCCTCAGCTAACCCACCTTTCCTCTCTGAGCGTCCAGCAAAGCGACGAAAGAATTTGGAGGATACTATGATATCTTTCATGAAGACTCCAATCCCTAATGTTCCTGCTCCTAAGCCTAACGATGATAGGTTTTTTTTTTTAGTCTCTGATTGCAATCGTCAGTACTTTTAATGTTGAACAAAAATTGGATTTTAGGAGTGGAGTTTTGGACTTTGCCAAGAAAATAACACTGTCTGTTATTCATACTGCAACCCATACACAGCACAATGTTCCTCAGGAGCAGCATTTTCCTTCCCAAAACCAGCCACGTGTACCCTGGCAGTATCCTCTCTCTGTTCAATGTTCTCCTGCGATGAGCAACATTTCAACTTCCGCACACTCACTAGAAGACTCCACCGAGTCTGTAGACTTGTTTCAGTTTCTTTAGACCTAATTGTTGTTCATGTAAGTGCAGTGAAATTGTATTAATTTTTGTAATGTTTCAGTGATAGATTATGTATTCAAATGCTAGATAGCTAATCAGTATAGTTGTTTGTCAGTTATTTAAGTCTTCGCTAAAGTTCACTTGTATACTTTTAAAACTTATACTTTAAAACTTGAAAATATAACCTAATAATACCAAACTAAACATATTTCATTTTCAATATCAATATACTTTGAATGAGTGAACTTGCCTTAAAATTTACATTTCTAAGGGAGGGATTGCTAGTCTCATCACAGTATCTTCACTTTTGATCACGTCACTTATCTTACATGCCAGTTCATCAAATGATTTAATACTCATTCGAAAATAATTGAAAAATTTTGTATCACCTTCTCTCAACTCTGTGAACATTGTCGTAAAAGTAAGTACCTTGAAGGAATCGTTTGGCAACCAATGGATGTTCCCAAAACCGCCTCTCTGTGCGCTTCAAGTAGTTTTTGTAAATTAAATACGCAAAAACAGCACGTTTTCGTCTGTACACTACCATCATGGATCTCTGAAAGATTCCAAAAGTCGGAACAATATGCGTCATTATGACGCTACGTGTGGACGGGTGGACACAGGGACGCAGCGTCAACCAATGGACGCGCGTCTTTATGACGCTAGTCTGCATCGGGCCTAAAGGAACTCTAGAGTCTAGACACTACAGTTAATAAGAATTTATTATTTCATCGGTGTAATTTATTTTATTTGAATACATAATGCACCTAGATGTATTAATTGTATGTGTTATATTTCCGCTGTGTCGACTGCTAGCTGGTGTCATGTCAGTGCCAACTCCTGGGAGAAAGCAGAATCTCACGCTCAAATTGGTTTGAAGGTCATTGAAATCAGTCCTGCTACATCAAAGTTACCGACGCGAAGTGTCCATACTGTATAATTATCTATACGCCGGTGTGCCCTTCAACAGCTAAAATTGTTATACTGTACTTCTGTGTTTAGTGGCTTTTCTTGTGCAGAACTTTGGCGCAGTGCGATGCATTGCGGGACCCGATAAGCTATTCTGCAGCACACACTAGCTGCTGCTGCCGCTACGTGTTTCATGGAACTCTCACGGGATGAGCGTTGGCGTTCAGTCTTGATTGAGCAGCTGCATTCAAATTGTAGCTGAAGTATGACCGAGTTATGTGCTCCGTGGTAAAACAATAGAAAGCATAAGTGTAGGAAAGATGTCTGCCCCAGTCAGTGTGTAGCTGCGTCAATGGCTTTGCTTTTCCATCCAGACGGCCCGGGTTTTATCCCAGTTCAAAACAGTCGATGTAGGGGGTTTTCTCGGGCTACTCCCGTTTCTCCTCTATTATTTCACCAACACACTCTACCTCTCCCTATCACTCGTTGGGGAGAAGACGGCCACAAGTGCAAAAATTTCATGAATTGAGATTACACTGCTGCCTAATAGAGAAAAAATCTTTCCCTGTCTGCTTCTATATGGCCTCAATCGGTAGGTTAAAATTTGGAGGCAGGGCGTAATTGTGTCCTATGACACTACTGCAAATCAAATGGGTCTGTTACACATTAAACTTCAAATATCTTATTAGTTCAGTCTTTGCACTTGTGGCCGTCTTCTTTAACAAGGTGCGAATATATAAAATTAAAATAGGCTGGGGTGAATTCTTGGTAGTAGTACGGGTTGCCGATGATAATATAGGAAGGGCTTGGAGTTGCGGGCCCCTGCGTCTTATTGTGCCATTACTGCTTATCATTTCTAACTGTTAACAGCACTGATATCCAGAATTACTCTTTACTGGGGACGCTTTGATTTAGAAATAACGTTTCTGTATTTTATGTCTTTATTATCAGTCTTAGGTTAATTTTTACTACCAAACTAGAAACCCAGAAGAAAATCTCAATTGAAATGCAATGTAGTGTTTTTCACTTACTACATACAGTATAAGGACATTCGAAAATAAAATATTTCTTAACCTAGCCAACAAGCAGTTTACACTCTCTTATTCCAAACTGGTCTCTTAATTAAAGTTGAGGTTAATCAAATGATCTTCAGTATGAATTTATCTTAAGGACGTGGTGTATTGGGAGCTGGAGTGTTCACGCGAGAGGGACGAAGTGTAGTGACGAATTACGTAACAGTCACAACTACAGGAAGACATAAAGACTTGTCTCAGGACTCGTGGTCACTACTATTCAGTTAAGTCAAACTTGCAGCTGCGGCGTGAGCTTGTCACTAACCATGTCAGGGTGCGATCAATATTTATCTGAACAGTTAATACTCCTAATATATACGTGGTATAGTCATTAAGTTATGAGACTGACGCCTGGAGAGAAGGCACCCACAAGAATCTGGATGTCTCACAAAATGACGCGTAACACGGTGTACACTTAAACAGATCCACATCCTCTCTCAAAATAGTCGCCGTTGGTGTAGCTGCTGGAAGCACTACTGAAAGATGTTGGCAGGAAGGTCCCGTACGGCTTCTCTTGTGGCAATCATGAGCTCTTCGGCCGAATGAAATGTACGCCCACGTAGGATTGCTTTTATGCTTTCTTTGTAGTCTTGTTGGCTCATTGGTATGAAGAAGAACTAAACACAATCTGATACATAGCACAAGAAAACGGATACAACCCTAACATAATAGACAACATAATAAGAAAGACAAAACATAATCACAAAAAATATAATATAACACAAATACATGAACACAAAAAATACATCACACTAACATACGAAAACAAAGCGCACACAAGATTGCAATCTCATTCAAGAAATTAAATTACAACATCGCATACAGAACAAATAATACTCTACAAAAACATCTCAACACACAAACAACACAAACAAATACAACCACACAGCCGTATACAAACTCAATGCAACACGTGCAACAACTTCTGCACAGGACAGACAGGTAGATCATTTAAAACACGATACAAAGAACACATCACAGTCGTAACAAAATTACAAAATACTTCCACATAATGCAGAACACATCACAAATGCTAACCACACCTACAAAGACATAAACACAGACATGGAAATTCTACACATTCAACAAAAAAGCCAGAAACTAAACACACAATACGAAATATATACACACTCAAAAACACATCGAAATGAAATTCTCAACACATAACTCAATTTCAGAACACACACTCATTGACTCCACATTACACTACACAAACACACCCCCATAGGAAACACAAACAAAAAGGCGCCAAGACCAGCAACAACCAGTTCTTAAGATGGCCGATAATAGCCTGAAACATGTTAATGATGTAATGTAAAATTTAACACGATAAAGACACATAATATGTTTTCCGAAGTGATATAGTGTTAAAAGTTGTGTAATCAAGATGTATATTAATAATTGTTATATGTATCATGCTAAACTGTAACAACTAACGTCGTGAAATTTGACAGATTAAAATTTTACTCTTCAGCAGCGATACGTTCGCGATGCCTGAATGGTCAAACACTTCATGAGTGTACCCGAAAGTGAAGCGGTATTAGAAGTGGTTGAAATCGGAGCTGATAACTAAATGTTTCACAGCTGCTCGTACTTCTTCGATCACGATGTCTAAGTGGTTGGTCGACATTTAGAGAGAAGTTTGTAGTGCGGTCGGTGCGCTGAAACTTGTGTTGAGTTTGACACATAGGAGAACTCTTGTTTCACTCCGGGACTAAATTCTGCTGCGGTTGGTCAATGAAGCATAAGTAAACGTCTGTGAATAGTAACTAACTCTCAAGACTCATGCACATTGTGGGAATTACAAACCCCATTATTGCTCTTCACATTATCTTCAATTCAATTTAGAGGTCAGGCAGCTTCTGTGGTTGAAGCGCTAGAGCTCTGCTCTACAATCCTCGCCACTCGGATTTGATCTCCGGCCTGGGCGTGATGCAATTTGTGGTGGACAGAACAGACAATACAGAGGGGTATCTTCGGGGTACTTCCGTTTTCTTCTATTATTCCATCAATACTCTCCGTCTCCGCCTCATTTAATATATCATATGAAGTAGTTAAAAATATGCCTACGTGCATCAACGTCGGTTAGTGTAACCACCGGTTAAAATTGCCATCTAACCCCTCGTTAAGCATTTTTTTACTGTGCATCGACCTCGGTTAGGATTTAGGAGGTTAACCATGGTAATCTCTAACCGGCCATTTTCGAGCGGTTAAAGGAGATAACCGGTGATTAATAGGCCAAGAAAAACAAAATATCGGCCAGATCCACAGGTGATTATTTCGAAGACGAATATTATTGTAGAGCACTTGAATTACTTGGATAGAGATGATGGAGAGCGTCAATTTTCTTTAGTGGAAAGAGAGAATTGTTACGAGGAATCAGGTGACAGAAAATTTCAGAAGGGATTTCTTTTATCAAAATCTACCATTTCATTTGTGCTGCAACAAATAGGTCACTTGAAATAACAAAGAAACAGTCATATGGATCTGCTGCTTATATTATGATTCTATGCAACTGATATTTTCTGCATTTTAAAAGGGAACATTCCAGTATCTCTTTCTCTACGTCACTGGCTGAACGAAGAGAGGTTATGGATAAATCTTAGGATAATGAAAAAAATAGAAAAGAAATTTATTTATTTAATCTGACAGGATTGAGGCCATAAGGCCTTCTCTTCCATCCTACCAGACAGTTCCCTGGTATAAATTGAATCCCGGATCGTTCACAAATTCGTACTAATCTTCTTCAACCTCTTCCTTTATGGATATTCCATCTTTTTCATATATAATATATTTAAATACAGTAATTAAATCTATCAATACTTCAAGCTCACATTAGGATATTCATTTTTAAATTGAATTTTCAATTTTGTACGATTTTAACCTAACAACGCTGAAAAAGAAAGAAATGCAACTCGCAAACATAACAGCGCCCAAAGGCAAACAAGTGCAACGCGAAAATATAGGACACGTTCTTTTCGATGTAGAACGGAGAAAGCGCAGAACTTTTTGGACGTTGATTATTATCTTTGCAGAGGAATGGATGCGTTCCTTTAGTCATTTTGTAGAAACAGTGTACCATCATAGAATTTGTCCTAGTTAAATGAGGTGTCAGCTAACCATGTTTAAGTAGCCTAATCAGTTATTATGAATGGTGCACAGAAATTACATTTTAACCACAGTTACTGTTTAACCGTCATTTCGTAATCTAATATTACTACTGCATTTTTAACCGAGGTTGATACACTTCGCCATTAAGAGTTAGTAGTGATTCCCGATGGTGATATGTAAAGACCTTGCAGCTTCGAACCCTGGGGTTTGTCACGTACTCGTCTGAAGATTGAATTGAATTTACGGAAGGGGAGCACTGTGGCCCATCACTGCGACCTGTTACGTCGATTGCGCTAACCCTCAAGCTAGACGCATTCCCATACTCACACCGGCTGACTACACTAAGGTTCGCTACGTATCCAGGAGTCGAGCAGGCAACTCCCTTCGCCCCTAGGCCAGCCCCCTCCGTGCGTCGCTAGCCAGCGTTTGGGGAATGCTATGGAATGATGAGGAAATGGAGAAATGACGAATGGTGTAAATGCCTAATATGGGGTAAAACAGGAGAACGCCAAGGAAAATCCCAACTGCGACTTCGTCCGCCACAAGTGTCACTATGGATTCTTCAATGAAAATCCCAGACCTGACCGGGACCCGAATCCAGGCCGCCTGCGTGACAGATCAGAGGTCTGACACTCAACCACCGCAGGGATGTCTGAAGATGGAACCTCGCTCTGTTAGGGCTGAGGTAGATAGTCCACCTGTAAGCATCGAATTCATGAATGTCACTTATTTAACTTGGACTTTAATAGGACGCACAATGGAACAAAAAATGCCTAAGTAAAAATATGCGCCCCTGGTCCGATCCTGAGGAAACAAGTCTACGAATCCAAAAGGTCCTCCTCGGTGGTCTAGCGTTTACCTTCATAGAACAGATGTTCGCGGGCTCAAACCCGGCGCAGCATGATAGGTTTTAAAGGGCTACAAAATAACCATCGTATCATTACTTCCTCTGCGAGATAAGTAAAGCTATGGATTCAATGACGTAGTTTCACAGCACGCAAAAGAACATTGGACTCTAATGGTCCCATGGGAAGAAGCCCAGCAGTTTGAAGTCAGATGAACATAGTCGGCTACTAAATATCGTCCTCTTCTTCTGATCCATTTACCAGAAAATATTTCGTTCCGAAAACTCATTAATTCTTTGCAGGCAAAATTTGTCGGTTCTTTTTCCCCCACGTTGGATTGTCTCTGAACGATGACTGTATTCGAGAATATATGATAAGTAAAACATACAGTAACTCTTACAAGTGTTATATTTTGTTTATCGCGACTTCATGTAGATAACAGAACTGTTTAAAGCCATCGTCAAAACGAAATGTAGGCTATGGATGAGTTTGTTTATTTATTTACTTACTTATTTATTTATTTATTTATTTATTTATTTATTTATTTATTTATTTATTTATTTATTTATTTATTTATTTATTTATTTATTTATTTATTTATTTATTTATTTATTTATTTATTTATTTATTTATTTATTTATTTATTTATTTATTTATTTATTTATTTATTCATTCTGCTGTAGTTAAGGCAATCAGGCCTTCTTATTAAAGGAAGAAAGCATAGGACGAACGTCTTTAGAATGAATAAGTAGACAAGGGACATAGAAGTTATTGGTATACATATGTACCTATATTGAAGTAAAATTAAAAGAAAGTTGGCTGTCCTCTTTGACTCAGACTTCATAAGTAGAGTTTTAATCCAAGGACAACAAAGAATTAAAAAATAAAAATGAAATAAATAAATAATTGGTTGGGTAGATATATAAAAATGGAAAATAAGAGGAGCAGAGTAAGAAAACAGAAGTAGCTTATAAAAAAAGTAGAAGGGCCGCCACGGTGATCTAGTGGATAGGAAGGAAAGAAAGAGAAGGAGAATTATTTAGAAAGAATATGAGAAAGGCAAGAAAGAAGAGTGGAGAAGAAAATAAGTGAAATATGAAATGAAATAAGAAAAAGAAATTGGAGAATAAATAGTTCAATAAAATATATTGTAAATGTTAGAGCAGCATTAATATAATGATGTATATTCTGTCAATTCCGGAACTGCTACATTTATTTATAGACGCCCCATGAGTCGCTGGAATGTACACACAAATGTACGACATAATATAATTGTATCCTCTTCTTTATATCATGGAGACTAGTATCATTTTTACATAATGAGACAAGAATAACATTAGGAAGTAAAATTAAACGAAGACATTTCTAACGTACATAGACCCTGCTAATAAAGGCCGTTTCTCCTTTACGGAGGTTACGGATGTAATCAGGACATTACTGCATTCCATATTATAGTTTTCTTCTGTTGCCAGATTCTACGTGAGCCTGTCGTTGGGACTCCATTGCCTTCTGGTTCTGGCGGATGACCCGCCAGCCTCTCCGATGCACTTGAACCTAACGACGGGCTTCCACAGCGCCGTGATGGTGGGAGAGGCCGAGATCCGCTACGAGCCGGCGGAAGTGACCAGGACGGATACCCGCGACTGGGAGGCCGTTCTTAGCATGCAGCACCGGCCGGATTCGCCGCCGGGCTTCGACATCATGAACGCAGACGACGAGTGGGGAGCCGAGCTGCACGGCACCTGCGACTGCTGGAACACCACGGAGGACGGCCGCGACGTCGAGGTGGAGTGCCGCTGTGGAGGCCTCGAGCTCACCGACATACCCAACAACTTGGCCGCCGACGTTCACCGCATGTGAGTAATGAGTTAAGCTACGACAATTATGAATGTAAAACAAGCTTACATCCGATTGTTTATTCATTCACATCCCTTTCCTCCCATCCGACTGGCTATCCATATTGCCATCATAATTCATTATCATGATTGCAATAACCATCAAATCTTTCCATTGATTATAGTGCTTAGGCCTATATCTGGGCTCGAGAAGCACGTACATTGTACAGGCAAAGAAAAGTCTACCCTTTGACGTAAATATTCTACGTACTGTTGCTTTCCGGAGGAAACCGTAGTAATAAAGTCTCGTTTATTAAGTATACTTGTAGCAAAAAATTTGTAGTATTGTACCTATTAAGAGTCGTAAGAAAGATCTGTAAAACAATGACTACATTGTCCCCTACTGTTTCAATTTCCAGTTGCAGATTCTATTGCATTATATCCCCGTTTACTTTGTCGATTTGCAGCTGCAGATTCTAATATTTTATTTACATTATTCTCATACAGTTCGATTGTCATCTGTAGATTCTACTATTAGGTTGATGGATAAATTCGTAGCATATGCTATTAAATGCAATATTATTTATTTTACATAAACATATATAAACTAACCAATTACAATACATATTCTCGTGCATTGTTTATGACTGACTTACAACATTTTGGCAGTTTTTCGACTCACGTCTCAAGAAATTTCATGGTTTAAGCGTGAAGAAATTGTCAAACAATTTTCGAAGAGCAGCTTCGTTATTAAAGCAATTTCCAAAGATTTTTGGGTAGAGAGCGGAAAAGATGAGACTTGAGATAAAACAAGATCAGGAGAACAAGGAGAAAGTAGAATAACCTCGCAATTGAGCTCTTGGATAACCACTTTTGTGCGTGGACCCAGGGGAAAAACTATATGCGCTCTTTGTCTATTGTTCCAAAGATTTTGATGTTTTAAACAGATCTAAGTTTTTGCAGAACTTTGAAAACGACACTGGAAAAGGGAGCTACTTAATTCAAATCATAAAAGAACATCCTGCTCAGTAGACTCAACATCACAATAGATGACAATATTGCGGGATAGCGCAGAATAGTGCCTGAGGAAAGCTTCTTGAGCCCACTCTTCTCCAGTGTTACCATGTTGGACATCAACTGCACACTAAAAGGACTGCGGGATCAAATAGCCTATGTGCCTAAACAGGTGATATGGTCGTCACCTCAAGGAACTTAGAACATCTACAACGGTGTTTCAGTGTAGCCTAGTCTCCATATGGACCAATGAAAACAACTTTGCTATAAACAAAAGAAACAGCGTCAAAATGTTATCCAGAAAGGGGGAAAACTGGACAGAGATGGCAGTATACAAATGCAGCATGAGAAGTTGTATGCAATCAGTTCCTTTAAATGTCTTGCATTTACATTTTAAACAACAGGCACTATATATATGTCACTAGAGGGCACCTGCAACACTCACATCACAATTATTGTCACTCAGCAAAGCGATGCAACTTTTCAACTCTAACCTATGGGAGTGAACATCTGAGATAATCTGAAGAAAAGATACTTGAAAGTATGGAAGAGTGTAAAAGCATGATTTCTGAAAAGAACTCTCTCACTCTGGACAGTCACTTCTTTAAGACTAGTTTATGATCTGGCGGGAGAGAACTCCTTCATAGATGACCTGAGTCTAAACAATTGCTGTCATATACCAAAGGGTATGAACAACTCCTACATGAAAGTAGAAAGAAACGAAACTTCATCTGAGAAGAGTTTCACAGCACACTCATAATGATGAATAAAAATTGGCTAGAATCAAACAAAATGCTGAGACACTAATTAACCCGCTTAGAAATTCACGGTTTTCACCATAGAAATTTTGCAAATGAGTCGTTCATCAAGTCAGTGAAATATGTTATGTGAATGTAAACTCTGTGGATTGAAGTGCCCGAGATACCACATAACAGTGTGTACCCAAGTAACAATGTCGCTGGCATAGTATTGTGCCGAAAAACGAAAGTATATCGAAATGCACAGTTCTGTGCTCTTCATACATTATGGACTATAATAAACTCTTCCAAGTAGATTACGTAGGCTTGCATATGAAGAGTCCACTGCAAGAATGATGGATGTCATTTGGAATACATTTTGCAGGAGAAGCATTTGAAAGTTTGAAATGCTTAGCGCTCAAAGCTTAACTGTGATTTTCCTATCAATACTGGACAATGACTATCAGTGTTAATGCCATATAACTCTCTATGTACATTCTATATGTCTTAAGCTATGCATTGACAGTCTTGGTTCATTTTCGACAAGAAAGTGACATCCATCATTCTTGCAGTGGACTCTTCATATGTGAACTTCAATTGTGCAGGCTATAGAAATGGACTCGTTCACATTGTCATTTTATCACAGTCCAATATATAGTCCCACACACATAGTGGGCTGTGTATTTTATCGGATATGGAGTATTTCCATAGCAACCAAAATCGAATATTTCCGTTTCACAAAATCATTTTATTTTTTTAATAATAATAATAATAATAATAATAATAATAATAATAATAATAATAATAATAGATTTAATAAACACATTGTGTATATTGAGTATGGTGAGTATATTGTACAAAGTTCTTTGTCACTCATCTTTAGCATAGTACGACAAGCGGCAATGTTCTTAGTGAGCACTCAAAGAGAAATAATATACTTAGGTCAAATATAGACGTTACCATGTGAAAAATTTCCTACTTACCTCCTTTGAGCAAGGTTGCCAGAAAATAGAGAAAGTGGGATTTTCTACATTGCACTCTTTAAAATGAATCTCTTTCTCTTTGACATTTTGAACGTATCGAGCAACTTTTCAAATATCTATGTATTTGTTTAATTGTTTTCTAAAAAGGAATAAGATTTAATAATATCAATTGCGAAGAACTTAAGCCTCATCGTAGCATTGTCTCCTAGGAAAATGTGTTTTCGCTTTCTTTATTTCAAATAACCACTTATTTTTAAGTAATAGAAGTAAAGTGTAATAATACGAGGAAGAGAATAAAAGTTTTACTCATAGGCTTTATCCGCTTTCTTTTAATTACAGATTCTTATGTAAATACAAATACTAATACAAGGAACGAAAAAATAACATTGCACTATTTCCAGCTGTATTCAGAAAAGATAATTTGTTTTTTATATTAATCAAGTTAATTTCAGAGAAAGTCAGATGTAATTCAGAGTTTTAAATCAGAACGCATCAGATGTAATTCAGATTGATTAATTGTAATTCAAAAAGTGTCAGATGAAATTCAGAAAACATGAATTGTAATCCATAAAGCGCAGGTGTAATTCAGGAACATAGTTATTATTATTATTATTATTATTATTATTATTATTATTATTATTATTATTATTATTATTATTATTATTATTGTTCCAATACATTTAAGTAATTGTCACTTTTAAAACTTTATTTTATTAAATATAAAATTACTGTTACAAGTGAATACAACACAGTAATAACTATTTTATATAAAGCTGTGCAATTAACTACATATGTCTACTTAAATCGTAGAATTTGTAAAGGAAGCCAGAGTTGTTACATTTTTGGACTATAACGAGTATTTTTTGTGTGTATTCCAAGAAAAAAGGTTCATTGTCATAGAAAATATAATTCCGTTTACGCATGTGTTTTGAACACAGTTCAAAGAAATAAAATGTAAAACGTAAATGTCTCTCACAATTCATCTTATTTAATTGCATAACAGATAATTTTATTGTTAACTAGCCGTACCCGTGCGCTCCGCTGCACCTGTTAGAAATAAATATAAAGTAATTAGAATTACATAATTAAAATAGGACGTTTGATCCAGGGAACATTCGTGTTTGATAGAAGGATAAATCGTTTAATATGTTACTTAATTGAAATTGTATTTAAATAATTAAAATGTGGTCATTTTGTCCAGAGAGCAATCATTTGGTGCAATGACAATTCCTTTAACATGTTTCTTAATTGTTATTACATCCAACCATAGTTTAATGAAGATTAACATATCATTTAGTTTTAATGTGTATACTTTATATTCCTTGCGATATGTTTCAGAAGTTACTGTAATAACATTGTAGAATTATGTCCATCTAGAGAAACTACACTTTCCAATGGTGAAATAATAATTATACAATTAATTAGCTTCCGATATTACTTCATACAAACACAGAAACATTCTCTTAGGCTATGTTTAATAGCTTTAGATTGTCGTTGTCCAAGGCCCCTTATAGACGAAGTCATTTGTTTTATTTCAGTACAGCTCCTTAGATGGCGTTGTTATTGTAATTTTAAAACTCATTTATCTCATTAAATATCAGTCCTATCAAAATTTTGTATAGAATACAACTTATCGGAAATTATTTTTAAAGAAACGTTTGTTACGTAACATTTTTCATGAAAATCAATAATAAGCGAGATATTTCGATTTATTTAATTCAGGCCTCCTTATAACCCCCCTTTTAAATAAAGTATTTTGAATGCCCTATAGCCTAAAATCTAAGTTACAACGAACTTAATTTATATTCCAATTTTCATATAAATCGGTTCAGCCATTATCGCGTGAAAAGGTAACAAACATCCAGACAGACAGACATACAAAAAAAAAATTCAAAAAAACGATTTTCGGTTTCAGGATGGTTAATTATACATGTTAACACCAATTATTTTTGGAAAATCGAAAATTACCACAAAAATTTCGGCTACAGATTTATTATTAGTATAGACAGATGACAGTCCAAGAAAGTAAGCTATTAATGTTATTCGAAGTCTATTTTGATATTTAGATGCATAGAAAATGATTTCGTTAATATCTTATAAATACAGCTGAAATAGCACATCATAAACGAAAATGTAATCCGCGATTCATCTTATCAGTGAATGATTTCATTTGTGTGTATCTTTCGAATTACAATTCAAGGAAAAAAACTAAAGCAGAATATCAGCTGCAACATATGGATTGAATTAATGCAAAACGAGTAAATTATCTTGTGTTATCATCGTGATACCATTATCTATTTCGAAGCATTGCTTATATAAAAACACACAAAATGTTTCGAAAATATAATAATAATAATAATAATAATAATAATAATAATAATAATAATCAGACACTGCAATAACTCGATTTTTGTGAATATTTCGGCCCATTGCAATAACTTACTAAGGAAAGTTTTTACAGAAAATGGGATGGCACTGATTTTAACTCTGCTGGTGCTCTTAAAGGAAACATTTTCCACGCTGAAGTTGTTTACAAATGGCTTTTGTTGGCAATACGGTGCGACTCTAATCCAAATAAAGATCGTCTTATGCGATAACACAGAAGGAAGTCTTTCGTGTCTGCTTCCCTTTACACACCAGGCAGTGGTAAATTTGTCGCCTTTGTGTCCAAGACAAAAAGTTAATGTTTTGTACCCTCTTATTTAGCGGCTGTTCACCACTTCAATTATGTGTAAATTTGTCTTCACAACTCATTGCTGAAGAGATTATTGCTGTGTTATCACATTTTACACATAATATTATCTTAATGAGTTTTCTGTATCATAGGCTGTGGTGTAGTACGAAGCACAGTTTTCAATGCACAAATAGCCTATTCTTCTTTCATCAGTATGGGGTCATAGGGTCGTGCTATTCTTCGTTACGAAATCCCACTAATAGTAGATCCACTATTTCGTTTATATGACGTCATTCCATTTTCGACCAATGAAGTGTAATGAAATTTTGAATTCCAACCAATCACAGTCAAACATCGCGATAATTTTTACAGATAGATTTATCGCTATCAATTTATCGCATGGTCGTTCTTTTTTATTTAGTCGGTGTCGCCAACTGCTTCCCCGTAAATTGATGAGCATGAATCCATTAAGATGCATGTACACGGTCGAACAGTTTTTTCAACTTTACGCATTCAAACAAGATTGATTGCTAATCTTAATTAATATATTTACGCAGCGAAGACGATGTTCAAAACGGTGCACCATGTAGACACAAAATCTTCATGCATCTTAATTGAACGTACATTTTAAACTTGATCATTTCAATATTTTTCCCAGACTGCATATATACGCGCCTGGAAAATTGAACTGTGTAGCTGCACTTTAGTCACGTTACACACTACAGTGAGAATACGTTTGTCGATCTATGGAAAATGCTTTCCTATAGCACGGGCGGAGTAACGGTCGAAATAAGGAACAGCTGACATTTTTCCGCTCCCACAAGTAACTAACCTAATTGTAGCCTATAAAAATTGTATTAAGTTAATGAAATTAAACAATTAATAGAAAGTCAGGTGTTCAAATCAGCGCATATCAAACCCAAAGATCTTGTATAGTATTATATACAAGGTCTTTGATCAAATTTCGTTCCTTATGGCGTAATAAAATACATGTTTTAATTATCTATACAGAGATGGCTTCTCTGTGTAGCAACATTTGTATCGCTGTAGTGTGAATACATAAGCATTGCTATATAGCTGTCTCCACACATATTATATAGTTCTTAGTTCTCGGTGTAGTGTGTAATGTAACGATTAAGTACTAAATAAAGTACGAAATTCTACAAACAAAAACAAAAGTCATGGCATTTTCGGGAGAGAACCCAATTCCAAGTAAGATCATGATAAATAATACTTTAATTGAACATGTTAATTCATTTAACTATTTAGGTTATAACCTCTCTTACATCACTGATGAAGATATGTCAAACAAAATATCTAAATTTATAAAAATCACCGGCGTCATTAACGCCGTCTTCAAATCCTCCCATGTTCAGAAACATACAAGGCTAAAGGTATATAAAACACTAGCTCGACCGGTCCTCACTTACGGTAGCGAGGCATGGACAATCAGAAAAGCTGATGAGCAAAGGCTGACGACAGCGGAAATGAGGTTCATGAGACGAACAGCGGGATGCTCTTTGCTGGAACACCGTAAAAATGTGGACATATTGCAGGAACTCAAAATGGATCCTATAGTTAATTTTGTTCAACAATATCGACTTCAGTGGAAAAAACATGTCGAAAGGATGGATCGCACTAGATGGCCTAAACAGATTCTTACTTATGTACCAAGAGGAAAGAGGAAATTGGGAAGACCACGAAAGCGCTGGCATGAGACCGTAACAGATCCTGTAGGGTCTAATACGTGAGGGATATGATGATGATGAATTCTACTTCCATATCTACATCTTCATGTTCTAATTCCATGTCCATTGTAGGTTATCCGAAGAAAATTACACTCCATTCACATATGGTAACTGCGTTTTCAACAATTCTTCATTTAATTAATGTATTAATCAGGTTACTGTAATTATATTATACAATTTTAAATTAAATTATGATTTCAGCAGATAATAAAAATGTATTTCTGTTATAATAATAAGTCAAAAGCGCAGTACATATAATTAACATTGTTAAACTTGTATTTCGCTTTTCGCAATTGGCATTTACTGAATAACATCCAATTTCTTTATTGCAGTAATCGATATTCATCTATTTCAACTTCACAATGTCTGGATAGGTTAAGTATTCGTAAATATACAATTATTAACATTTTGTGATGGAATTTTAGGGATGTATTATTTACATTTTTATTTTATTCACGAAGTAGTCCTAATAAATGTCACTCGAGGTCTGAGATTATTACAGATAAAAGTTTGAAAATGTGTTTGAACTAATTCAGTCCGTTGGGGAAAGATAATGGTAACCCACAAACACTGCATCTCCAGTCATCAGCGATGCATGCAGAACATCACAATTGAGCCCCCGGTGTGGCTCAGTCGGTTAAGGCGCTTGCCTGCCGGTCTAAAGTTGGGCTCGGGCGGGTTCGATCCCCGCTTGAGTTGATTACCCGGTTGGGTTTTTCCCGAGGTTTTCCCCAACCATAAGGTGAATGCCAGGTAATCTATGGCGAATCCTGGGCCTCATCTCGCCAAATACCATCTCGCTATCGCCAATCTCATCGACGCTAAATAACTAGTAGTTGATACAGCGTCGTTAAATAACCAACTTAAAAACAAGAAAAAATAAATAAAAAAAAAACATTACCATCATTATTCATACACATTGCATCTCTATCAGCGATACATAAGGACATCACAATCATAATCCATACACATTGCATCTCCAGTCATCAGCGATACACATAGGACATTACAGTCACCATCCATACACATTGCATGTCCAGTCATCAGCGATACATACAGGACATCCATACACACTGTATCTGCAGTCATCAGCGATACATACAGGACATCCATACACACTGCATCTGCAGTCATCAGCGATACATACAGGACATCCATACACACTGCATCTGCAGTCATCAGCGATACATACAGGACATCCATACACACTACATCTTCAGTCATCAGCGATACATACAGGACATCCATACACACTGCATCTGCAATCATCAGCGATACATACAGGACATCTATACACACTGCATCTGCAGTCATCAGCGATACATACAGGACATCCATACACACTACATCTTCAGTCATCAGCGATACATACAGGACATCCATACACACTACATCTTCAGTCAGCGATACATAAGGACATCACAATCATCATCCATACACATTGCATGTCCAGTCATCAGCGATACATACAGGACGTTACAATCATCGTCCATACACACTACATCTGCAGTCATCAGCGATACATACAGGACATCCATACACACTACATCTTCAGTCATCAGCGATACATACAGGACATCCATACACACTGCATCTGCAGTCATCAGCGATACATACAGGACATCCATACACACTACATCTTCAGTCATCAGCGATACAAACAGGACATCCATACACACTACATCTTCAGTCATCAGCGATACATACAGGACATCCATACACACTGCATATGCAGTCATCAGCGATACATACAGGACATCCATACACACTACATCTTCAGTCATCAGCGATACAAACAGGACATCCATACACACTGCATCTGCAGTCATCAGCGATACATACAGGACATCACAATTATCATCCATGCAGACTACATCTCCAATCACAAGCCATAAATATATCATCATAATCCTCATACATACACACTGCATCTCCAGTTATTAGCCATACATATAGCATCACAATCGATATCCATACACACTGCATTTCCAGTCACAAGCTATAAATATATAATCACAATCCTCATACATACACACTGCATCTCCAGTTATTAGTCATAAATATAGCATCACAATCGATATCCATACACACTGCATCTCCAGTCATAAGCTATAAATATATCATCACAACCCTCATACATACACACTGCATCTCCAGTTATTAGCCATAAATATAGCATCACAATCGATATCTATGCACACTGCATCTCCAGTCACAAGCTATAAATATATCATCACAATCCTCATACATGCATACACACTGCATCTCCAGTTATTAGCCATAAATATAGCATCACAATCGATATCCATACACATTGCATCTCCAGTCACAAGCCATAAATACAGGATACAGCATCCAATAGAGACAAAATCGATATCGACGAGCACAACACCGCTACCGAAACTGTAATAATTGACGTGTACAGACATAAACTGTCACCAATACAGATAACAGGAACATCTGTACAAACAATAATATCACCATCGACACCATTTTGAGAATACTAACTATGTAATGTAAATAACATCACTGTTAGGAATGCTAACACTAAGTTATAACGGTTCATATATTAATGTAACGGTAGTCCTTGCCCTAACAGATACAGTGGACCTGAATAAATTGTATTCCCAGTAGAAGGGCATACATTTCTTGACATTACTATAGGACTTATTGTAAGTTTACGATGTGACATTCTCGAATTTTGTGGGTGAGGCACGATGCAATAATATCTGGAAATGTGTACGAAGTGAACTATGAAGAAATATTTTAATTATGACGAGGAAAAAGTAAAATTAAGTATTATATTAGCACTTTATTCTAATACATTTTTGAATTAGGATTTATCAGGATTTTAAACCGAGCAACTATCATTAAAATAGGTACATTAGTTAGGAATTGCCCTAGCCGTTTTGAGTTCTGAGGAAAAATATGAAACTAAAATATCTCCAATCCTTTGTACACGTAGTAAAGGCATAGCTCAAGCCAGGGATTTCTCGTTAGAAGTCAGTGTTTGTGTTGTAGAGAGAAACAGCTTGTTATGAGCTTGTCGAAATCCATTGACTTTCAAATTTGCAACATCCTAATGAGTCTCTCAAGTATCTTGTGACAAGGTAGAACGTTTTGTACAGTACGCAGATGTGGACAGACATCAGGATGTTGGTGAGCGCCTGTGAAAATGTGGAAACAAATGTGTTTCTCTTTGTATAATATTAACAATGTATTCCGATATTCAAGTACGGTACTTATTCGTAATGAACGAATGCAGCACGTGATGCATGTGGGTAAATTTTTACCAGTCGTGTGGTGCGATATCAAATAACATGTGTTTCTGTTCCGACACAGTAACGGCTGTTTATCGAGAGTTCTTCATATTGTACAGTGCCAGAAAAAGATAATGGGCAGTTCTCCTGCATGTAGGTAGTAAGTTTCATAAGACTGTCCATAAGTTGCATATATACAAACCTTTAGACGCTCTTGTTTACTGCACATTCGCAATGTGTTGTATCTGATACTTTGGTAAAATTAGACGAACCATTTTTTTTTCTGACTCTGTACATAAAATAACGTTACCTTTTCAACTTGGTATCAGTATTACAATGTATCATACCTGATTGCTCTAGTAGTCCTACGAGTTGAAACTAAGTATAAACTATCTACAAAATTTTACGTTCCGTATCATTAGGTCTACCATAGAGTTGTTCTTGTGGGAATAGGGGTACGACAGACCGCTATAAAAATGAAGAAACGGTTGGTAGAAAAACAATTGGTTGCCCTTGCTTTTCATAAATTCCATTTTCACCAACTTAATTTGGTACACTGTGTGTGTCTGTGTCTATCAGTGTCTGTGTGTGTGCGTACATGCGTGGTGTGTGTGATGGCAAGAAATTTTACGCATTCACAAAATACTATTGTAATACTTCCTCGTTTGGATATTATTTCAATCTATTATCCCATTTAACATTTCTGTAGAGCCACTGGCGTAACTCAGTCGGTTGACGCGCTTGCCTTTCGGTTCGGAGTTGCGCTCGGGCGTGGATTCGATTCCCGCTTAGACTTATTACCTGGTTGGGTTTTTCTGAGGTTTTACCCAACCGTAAAGCGAATGTCAGATAATCTATAGTAAATCCTGGGCCTCATCTCGCCAAATACCATCTCGCTATTCCGTTGATGCTAAATAACCTAGTAGCTGATATAGCGTCGTTAAACAAGTAAAAAAACATTCCTGTAAAAGAACACAGTGCACATTCAGCATATTATTCTAGAATAGGAGCACGCTTGTGATCGCTTAATAAACAAGAAGTGTTCTGATTGTTCGTCTCCCTGTGGCATCACTGAAACTCGTACACCTTTACCTCAAATCATACATTTTATTATTTATTTTATTATCATTATTATTGCTGCTATTATTACTGTTAAATTTATTGTTATTATTATTATTATTATTATTATTATTATTGCCACCATATTAAAAATCTATATACATTTTCAGTGTATCTTAGTTTGTATGGAAATGACCTAGAGTCTGGAAGGTTAGACATTTCTTTTGGCAAAAAGGGCAGGCAAAAAGACATTTATAACGTGAGAGATAGTCAATAAAAATAAAAAATTAGACAAAATAAAATGTACAACCTTAGACACCTTTCTCCTGCGGTGTAAATTTGTCTAAGTCCACTTCGGGCAGCGCCTGGTTCACACTACTAGGAAAAAATGTTAATTTTTCAGCCAATTTAGCCCTTGTTTTGAATAAACTTTTATTTATTCAGCTTTACTCCAAGTGGAGGCTGCCTACAAGACAAAGTTTACCATAAATTACAAATAAATAAACAATTATATTTGTTATGAATTATTTATAACATTTAATCTATAAGCAGATAGAAAAAAAAAAAACAAAACAAAGGCAAAACAGAGAAGGGTCTTTTATAAGAGATTCGTTAACGTGTAAACCTAAGCTCTCACCGAATCAACCAAAGTCTTCCGACGAGGACTTGGCGTATGACAGCTGGTCATTTGTTCTCTTTTTGTCTGAGGCTGTACATTTATACATTGAAAACTTCCATTTTTAATTTTATTGATCACCATAACATGTTAACACTAAAAAATCAACGCTATGCTTTTCATTGTTGTCTCCATTGCATAAAACCAGATATTTTTTTAAGTTCTCTACATTCATGCTTAGTCGTCTGTCTGAGAGAATGCTTTTGGTAATAGAAAATGACCTCTCCACTTCCACTGTTGTAATTGGCGCATACATAAAACACTCGATTGTTGCTACATTCGTATTAACAACAGAATTTCCACGTTTAAGTATGTCACATATTCCTTTAATTGTTTGGAAGTCTCATTGCCCAGTACACGATTACACTTACTTGCAACTCCTTTTCTCCTGACATTTTCATCAACTGCCCCACTAATCCTTAAAATAGTTTGATGGAAACACTAGAGTTTCTCCCCCTTTTCCCATTTTTATGATTGTTTCTGGTGACATGCCATAATGTGCTAATATGAATGAAAGACCGTTTCTTAGTTGTGAATAACACAGGAATTTCATAACCTCACGAATTGAAGCACCCTCGGTTTCTTGTAAAGCTTCACCCTGGATAGCGTAGTCGATAAAGTGCTGGCCTTCTGTGCCCGAGGTTGCGAGTTCGATCCCGGTCGAAGTCGATGGCATTTAAGTGTCCTTCAATGCGACAGGTTCATGTCAGTTGACAAAATTCTGGTACATCGGCGACGCTGATATAACCTCGGCACTTGCGAGCGTCGTTAAATAAAACATAATTTACAATTTATTATACGTTTTCTGTTTTCATTTTATTCGGCATTGTGAAATTAATAGAGATATATAAACATGCTTTGTCAATTCATGCAGACTAAAGATTTTAGAAGTGTTCGCTGGCAAAATTAGTACAAAGAATGATGCAGCTACTTCGGAATTTTTGAGTGGCAGGACAAAGTGATCTCTGTGCCAAAAAAATCCGAATTCACTTTTACCATCCAAAATGATCTGTATTCCATCGCCAATGTAGTGCTGTTTGATCCATCATCAAATTAATGCTCCTTCTAGTTGAAAGAACCATTACTAAATGGTACATTATACATGGCCAATACTATATTATCGCTCAAGATGATCTATGTGCCTTAGTCTGTGGTTAGGTTATTGAGAAACGCGCAAGACATTGTATTCTGCGAAATGTGGAGGATGTGAGAAATGCTATTGCAACTGCAAGACGTTTGCGACCCTTCAAAGTGCTGGACATGGGGGGGGGGGAATCTTTTTATTTCGATCATGTCGCATCTTAGTACATTAACACATCCAAACTAGGTACAACCAAAGCTACATTTTATTGCGAATCACCAAAGATCATACAGGGATGGTTCTCTATAAAATAAAGTATAGTGATATTGTATCTTGGGAAACTTGTCTGTGTTGAAGCCAGGAATCACTGTGACCCACAAAACAAAAGCAAAACTTCGAAGCACACCTCATGACATACCTCTCAATGAATTAAAAAAGGACAAATGTCAAAAGCTGGATTTTAATGATGAGGAAAACTATTTTTTTTTAAGAATCCTGTCAGTCTAAATGCCTACTGTTAATGATGGTGAACAAGCACTTAGATCTATTGGATAATCGCTAGTGGACTTAGGTGTTTTCCAACTTTCCCAATATATTTTGGAAAATGTGTATGATCTTTTTCAGAAAGTTTCTTATGCAACTCATTTTACTCATGTTTCCATAATGTCTTCTGTTTTTTGCAATACGGTAACATTTTATTTCAACAATGTTCCACAGATGTAATTTTCACTTTTCCTTAAAAAACGTTTTTTCGTCATTTAAATCACATTGCCCCGCTACTCTACAATTACTTTTCTTTATTTAAACTTAGATTAAAACAACGACATGTAAAAGAACTCCTGCGGGAAAAAATTCCGGCATACCGGCGACGCTGATATAACCTCGGCAGTTGCGAGTGTCGTTAAATAAAGCATAATTTACAATTTATTATAAGTTTTCTGTTTTATTTAATTGGCATTGTGAAATTAATAGAGAAATATAAACATACTTTGTTAATACATGCAGACTAACATTTAAGTAGTGTTCGCTGGCAAAAATTAGCACAAAGAATAATATAGTTACTCCAAAATTTTTTACCATTTTTAAATTAGTCTCCTTTATTTAAACTTAGATTAAAACAACAGGGAAGCCTTAGAATTGAAATTCATACATCTCAGAAGTTCATTAACTCTTAGCTAGAAATGTTGAAAAACGTCTGTGAAAGTTAGCGAGCCTTGAATTCGAGATTAAACGCAAACTTGAAGACGTCTGGCAGCAAGTCAAGTCTCTGGGCATAATTTAAGTGACGCATTTCTTATCCTTCCTTTGATTACATTTCAGCTGCATTCAACTCGTAATACAATTTGCCATCGTCTCTGTAGTGGAAAGGACATATAACGAAAAGAGTGCAAACAGTCTCAGATCAGCAGTCGGCTGATGGCTTCTTCCTCAAAGGGTTTCATATGTAGGACACTTTGGGTCATTCACGATAAAGAAAGTGCCCTAAGAAAAATTTATTTTCACCTAAAACGCCTTAAATTTCAGTACACATAGGATCATCCCCCACCTCAGAGCTCGCGGTGTCAGACTTTCGCGTTACTTACGTTTGTGCTCCACGCCTACTTCGACTAGAGCAGTTAACGATACGTCGTTCCAAAGGTAAGGATTTGCATAAATTCTAAAAGAAAAAAAGAATTATCTATGATTTGAAATCTACCAAATTTCGAATATGTCAAAATAATTTACTATTTTCACTCTCATCATATAAAACATTTGATATCTCGTGAACTATTCAACATATACTATTGAACGTATATGATTATTCTTCAAAAGGCTCTAACGATGCCCAACAACATGCAAAAATAAAGTATGGTTAAAAGATAAAACCTAATTAAAATAATAAAATGTTATCTTCTAACTTCACGATGCCGAGACTAACTGCAGCACATAAAAAAATCCAGAGGAGAGTTTACAGAGGCCGACAAAATTTAATTATATATACATATATATACACAGGGTGATTCACGAGGATTTACCGTCCTTTACGGAGCTTATTTCTGAAGATATTTTGAGCAAAAATGTCATATAAACATAGTTCCTATTCTCAATATTTTCAGTTACACTAATTAAAAGTTGTAACATACGTTTTTTCTTTGGTTTAAAGGTAAAAGAATAATACAAATAGAGAATGAACCACTTAGAAGTATCACTTCCTTAATTGGCAAGTATTATGAAGCTAAAAACGTCCTGTGAACTCCTTAGTTACTTCGTACAGACATCTTTTTTTTTTAACATTATTCTTACGCACTTATCACAACAATTATTATAAATCACACCACTTCCACCGACTTAATTACTTGCAGTTCAATTTTGCATCCTAATTTACAGTCTTGGAGAGTTTACAACACATTTTTAAAAATGTCGCCGTCCGCTTGAGTACACTTGGCCGCACGTTTGTGAACGGCACTCTTCGCTGTACGTAACTGCATATAGCTATATTTGATTTCCGTAGCGCGCTGACCAAATTCACGCGTTCACAGCAATGCGTTCCAATAACGAAACGTAACTCTGTAAATATTGAGAATAGGACCCATGTTTATGGCATTTTTTGCTTAGAATGTCTTCGGAAATAAGCTCCGTAAAGGACGATAAATCCTCGTAAATCATCCTGTATATATACACGGTACATATCTCCAAAATTTTACTTGTCGATATGACTTTTTACGTAAAATTTGCCGTTCAGTTCTAGCTTAAATTTCGGCAATTATTTTTTATTTTGCATATCCTGTCACTATTAGTCCATTATTGTTAAGCGTTCTCCATACCGTCATCTCATTGTCTGAGGTCGTTCAACAAAGAGTTACCAATTACAGTGATTGGTGGCTACGTAAAAGTTAAAGCGGAACTCGTATCAATTCCCATTTTTAATAACGCTGCCAGGTTACAAGCAATCTTCGATATTTCTAAACATTTTCTGCACAGTTTGGATCTTACTTTATCGTGTTTCTGTTAGATAACCTACTACCCCAGATCTCTACATTATAAATTAATTTTGATTCGACTAGTGCATTATAAGTGTTAAGAAAATTCGGCATTTATTTAAGCATTTATCTGCTGTTTGATGTTCTTTTTTTTTTCTTTTATTCAATGCTACTTAATTTTGTCACTTCCACTTTCTCCTACTGTCTATTACCATTCCTAGGTACGTGAATCTGGAAAAACAATCAATCGGAATCTCATTCTCGTACCACTTTTCTTTCTTACTATCCACGTTACCCTTTTTGCAGATTAGAACTTATGACTTCTTTTTGTTAATTTTCAGCTCCCAAATTTTACAGAAACTATTAATTTCGTTAGTCGCCTTTTGAAGCCCAGTGACCAAAAATGCTCCAATAGCGCAGTCATCTGCAAAAAATAGTCCCGGAATAGGTATGTTATCCAACACTGAACAATGGAAATTCACCTTTACGATGTCTAAAATATCATTAATAAATATGTTAAATAAATAAAGGCTCAGGTTACATTCTTTTCTCATTCTTTCGTTTGCTCAATCAATTTGGACAGATTTCCATCTGCTAGCCTTATTCTAAATCCAACATCTCTATACAATGCTTCTATGTTTTATAAAACTAAGGAAATGACACCAATTTTTTTTTCACTTTCTACCACAATTTCTCTCTGTAATTTGAACCGAAAGCCTTTTCTAAATCAATGAAACACCAGTACATTTAACCTCTTTTATAATTTAGATATTTATCAATTATGGTCTTAATGATCAAAACGTTATCACTTGTTCTTCTCTTTTCTCTGAATCCGCTCTGAAAGTTCGAGATATCATATGTCTCTCTCAATGATCTTAACCTTTATGATAGCAGACCTGTATAAATTTTTCCTAAGCACGATAAGAGTGAGATGTCCCTATAGGTATTAAGATCTTTCTCATCCTATTTCCCTTTATAAATTGGCATAAGTATTGCCGAAGCTGTGTAGTGTTATCCATGATGCAATCGTAGCCATAGCCGCCTTACAAAAACCAATATGTATTTCACTGTGTTTTTTGTTATTTTTTTATTGCGTACATTTTATTGAATTGTCAGTTTCTGGTTCAATTATGTAAATCCTACTCACTTGTAATTTAATACCAATATGTATTCCAATATATTTATTTTTATTTTGTACATTTTATTGAATTATCGGGTTCTGATTTTAAGTGATCCGTATGTGATTTTAACAATATTAATATGTATTCCACTGTGTTGATTTTTATATTAAATTATAACAGTGAATACACTCAAACTAGTGAAACAAAGAAGAAATAATAAACCCAATTAAAAGGAAATAAAACCAGTAAAATAAGGAATTACAAGTCAAGCCAACAAAGACAAAAGTAATCTAAAAATTGGAGCAAAATAATAACATAAATAATTAGATAAAAAAGGTGAATTTTTATTTAACTGCCTCTTTTGATCTCAATATGTAAATCATATCTGTATGCAATTTCTTAAATCCGATTCAGTTTTATGATCAACTATGTAAGCAAATTTTAATCCTGGCCTTAACTCTGCCAGGTTAATTAAAGCCATTATTATTATTATTATTATTATTATTATTATTATTATTATTATTATTATTATTATTATATGTACAGATACGGAATTAAAATTTGGAGCGAATCTTGAAAGCGTTTACCTACGTAGACAAGAATTTCGCACAAGTAGCAAATATAAAATGTGCTTGTTTAAGGCATAGGCGCAGTGTGTTGTAAGCGAAACTTGTACAATATAGGAGCACCAAATTTTATTTCCATATCTGTACGGTGCCTTTCTTGGTCATGTTTCCCGCTTCACGGCGGTTGGCGGCCCTGCTAGTTACAGAAGCAACTGCCAACTAATTTCATATAATATCCCCGCAAGTGATTCAAGTTCTCACAATTTACAGTTACCATAATTACAATGAAAAGAACCACGTACCTTGTGACAGGAAATGTTGGAAATTTCGTACTGCTACATTCAGACATTTCTAGTATTTTCTTAGGAAATTGTCATTTTAGCTCATAAGTTCATCTTTCGACATTGTCAATTTACCTCGTTGTCTTTCAGTTTGTGTGTTTGGTTTGGTTCCATACACTTCATTTTTCAAGTTCCTCCACAAATAAAATCACATACTGTCAGATCAGGGGATCGTGCGGGCCATAATCCCCTACGAATTACCCTATCTTCAAAAATTCCCTCAGTGAAATTTAATGACTGATTAGTCGTATGCACGGTGGCAGAGCCTTGCTGAAATTATCCAGAGTTTCAGACCGACATTCAATGTCAATGAATTATTTAAAAAATGGTACGAGTATGTCATTTCTGTATTTATGGTATTCTAAAAAAGATCTGACTTATTACTGTGTATGCATGTCGTACCATACTCCGTTTTTATGGTCATGCAATGCATTTTCGTGTATAAACTCGGCTTTATCTCTTCTCCATTGCCTGTTATCTTGCGTCGAGACATGACCGTGTAAATGGAACCACGATTCGTCAGAAGAGAATATTAAACGTGGACCAATTATCCTAGCATTAATGTTCCATAATATCCAATTAGACCGGCAGAAATTTAACCGAATATCATGATAACCTGATTTCAATTTACAGACAACGGTGACCTTGTATGGTTTCAATTTTAAATACTTCGGTAGCTCACCATAATGAACTCATCGAAATTCCTTTTCCTGTGCAAGCCGTGAGGAGTATGTTCTAAACCAACGGTCATCAGCACAGAGCACCCTGGGGCTAGCGTCTTTTACCCGCGGAAAACACACTGCACTATAGTGCATTTCGTTACTGCTAGAGGGTATGCTCCCTGCCTCTCCCTGCTGCACGATGGGGCACACGGGACGGCTCCGCATACCCTTTACCCATTTCAGCGAGTGCTGACGACCACTGTTCTAAACGTTCTCTAATTTCGTCTAGTTTCTCCTCAGGAAGCACACGCCTCCTTACCCTTCGCTTTTATCGAGAACAGATATAGTGTCTCTAAATTTCTTTACAAGTTCTCGCACAGCTTCTGTATATAGGGCAATTATACCTGGAAATTCTGTTAAAAGTCCACACCTGTGGAGTAGCGGCTAGCGCGTCTGGCCGCGAAACCAGATGGCCCGGATTCGATTCCCGGTCGGGGCAAGTTGCCTGGTTGAGATTTTTTCCGAGGTTTTTTCTCAACCCAATATGAGCAAATACTGGATAACTTTCGGTGCTGGACCCCGGGCTCATTTTACCGGCATTATCACCTTCATTTCATTCAGACGCTAAATAACCCAAGCTGTTGATGAAGCGTCGTAAAATAACCCACTAAAAATAAATTCTGTTAAAAATTGCCTTGTAACTTCTCTGCAAAACTCTTTTTTTTTATCGTACATAAACATTATTTGTTGCAATGTGTAGAGTACATATATCAAGGCATTATGAAAACTTATCGATCTTGAAAAGGCCTACGATTCTATATCTTTCAACAGACTTTGGGTGTCAATGGAGCAATTTTTAATCCCTAAAGCTATCATTACTTTTATAAAAAGGATGTATGAATGTGAGCCATGTGTTAAAGTCGGAAATAGGGTATCATTATAATTCATTACAACAAAAGGATTAAGACAGGGATGCGGGATGTCACCAACACTGTTTAAGATATGTATAGAAAAGATACTGATAAAGTGAAATAAGTTATGCAGAGGAATGGAAGTGAATATCAATGATCGGCTAATGCACAATTTACTATTTGCAGATGACCAGGTTATAATAGGACAGGACAAAGAAGACATAGAATATATGGTCCGTAAATTAATGGATGCATTTGAAGCAGGTGGATTGAAAATAAATATAGCTAAAACATAATACATGGTAATTGAAGGAATTTCAGAAGATCTACAGATAAATTATGTCACAATTAAATGTGTTGAGGAATTCAAATACCTGGGATAAATTATTGATAAATCTGGTACATGTGAAAAAGATATTAATAGAGTAAATTGTGCTAGGAAAGCGACTAGAACCCTGACTTGTGTTTTGTGGAGTAGGGACATGACAGTATATACCCAACAGTATATTCTAAAAACAATAATCGAAAGCATATTTACAGTCATACTATTCAGAATATTGGACAATAAGTGAAAAAATTCAGAAAACGGTGTTGGCGACAGAAATTGATGGATTGCGAAGAAATATGAGGATATCCAGACTAGAACATGTAAGAAACACATATATTAGGAAATAAATGGATGCAGATGAAACTGTTATGGACAGAATTGAAAATAGGTCTTTACAGTGGTATGGACATGTACAACGGATGTCGGAGGAACGGTGGCCTAAATGTATTTTCAATTGGACCGCACCAGGAAGAAGAAAACGTGTAAGAGCTAGAAAGACATGGTATGAAGGAATACACACATACATAGTGAAGAGGGCATGGAAGAGGGAGAATAGGAAGCTCTGGAAAGCAGGAATCAAAGGTGAACTGCTGTAAAGTGGAAAGCCAGTAAAAGTAAAAAGTAAGTATGAAAACTTAGAAAAGCAAAACACTTGTAACACTTCTTAAGCACGTCCACGACTGTCCAAACAACCCAAGATTGTATAATGATTTTATAAAGAGGAATCCAAAACTGAAATTATTAAATAAATTATATACAAAAACAAGGCTTGAACTATTTTTAAAATTATAACCATTATAATATAAGTTTATATTATAAATGGGTATTCTTTATATTTTGTCCCTTTGACAATGTCGTATTCTTAGCTTAGTATGTATATGTAATTTGCTTCTTTTTGTTAATTTTATGTGTAATTACAGTTAAGAGTGTAATCGCAGCTGTGATTAATTTTTTCGATATAGTTCAATATTTTGTCACTCCCGACCTCAATCATCGTGCTTTTTTGGGTGTCATCCAGTTATAATTTCATTAACATAGCAACCATTATTTATTATAAAAAGTATTAAAAACTGAGAAATTGTTATTAAACTAGAATATACCCATGGAATACAGTATGCTCTATTCCTATTTCAATAGAGTTATGTTTAGGGTGAGCAGACGTCCACTTTTATCCGGACATGTCCTCCTGTTTAGGCCTTTGTCCAGGGTCCGGGCGGATTTAAAAAAAATCAAGAAATGTGCTCCTTTTCGTAACTTGTATGCCTGATATTTTGAAATTATCTGATTTTACGCCTTTTTCAAGTAATTTGCCTCTAGGTGGCAACAACATCGACAGAATATATTCTTTGCCAACGATCATAAATCTCTTTGCTTACAAAATAATATTAAATTCACATTTTGTGCGGACTTTTTATGTATTTTGATAACAATTATAGTTCCCTTGGCTTTAGTATGTAGTTAATTGTAAAACTATTTTATATTACTAACTTGTATCACATGTAATGCTTTAATAAAATAGATATTGACATAATTTTAAGTATAATATAGTCCTAAGCCTAAATCTAAATATATATTTTCTGTCCTCATTAATAATTATAGTTCTCTTGATTTTCTGTAAAATCATTATTATTCCTCGACTTTCATATGTAGCTAACTGTAAAATCATTATTATTATATTTATTCATTATTATTTCGTAATAAAATAGATATTAGCCTAATATATATTATATTTAATTATGATATAAGCCTGAATCTCTATTGTAAATATTTTGTAGAAAAATATATATTGACGTAATTTAAAGTATAACATAATAAGCCTAAATCTAAATACATATTTTCTGTCCTCTTTTTTCGAACAATGTCCCCCTTCTTGATTAAGGGTGTTTGAGAATAAGGTTCTTAGGAAAATATTTGGGGCTAAGAGGGATGAAGTTACAGGAGAATGGAGAAAGTTACACAACGCAAAACTGCACGCATTGTTTTCTTCACCTGACATAATTATGAACATTAAATCCAGACGTTTGAGATGGGCAGGGCATGTAGCACGTATGGGCGAATCCAGAAATGCATACAGAGTGTTAGTTGGGGGACCAGAGGGGAAAAAGACCTTTTGGGAGGTCGAGACGTAGATGGGAGGAAAATTTTAAAATGGATTTGAGGGAGGTGGGGTATGATGATAAACACTGGATTAATCTTGTTCAGGATAGGGACCGATGGCGGGCTTGTGTGAGGGCGGCAATGAACCTGCGGGTTCCTTAAAAGTAATTTGTAAGTATGTAAGTCCTCCTTCTTGAAGCTTTGTGTCCAATTTTTTTATCGATGTGAACCTGACACCCTAAATTAGTGATTTAAGACGGCGCTCATTCAGTCGGATCACGGCCACTTAGTCACTCGTAATGAGAGCACCTCTGCTAATAGTGTGTTGGACATTGTACCACTGTCACACATCTGGGACAGAGTGTATGAAGGTTGGCCACTAAAGGGAAACCAAGAGGTAGAACTTAAACTGAGAGGATTCAAACCGGCATCGGAACTGGAATCCGATTTGGCTTAGCAGATAAACCGTCTTCAGAGCGTAGAGGTGAAAACTCGAGTTCGAGTTCCGGTGCCGGAGAAAATTTTTCTCCGCTCCACCCATCTTCCATTCTTCGCTTTTATGTATCAAATAAGCAGGATTAGAAAGTTCATCTTCTAAAAATTCCTGTAACATTTATGCAACTCTGCCCTTAAATGCTGCGAAATACACAGAAAAACATGCACTAAATTGTCTAAAACATAGCAGTGTACTCATGCAAACTTACATTTATTACTGAAAAGTAGATGTAGGCCTACTTCGCTCCGCTAAGGGATGAATTACAAATTTACCACTATTGTGTGACGGATACTTCTCATGCAAAAACTTCGCGTGTTGTCTCTCACGATACTAATAGCCGTTGGCCACTTTCAGTTCTGTCACATTCTTTGCTCTCAGTTCCTTGTGTTTCGCAGTATAAATATCTTGAACCACCTGAAATCTTTTTTTCATTCCCAATATTTATTTCACATGCCTTGCAGTGTAAAATACTGTTATCTGTACTAATAAATTCACTATAAAATTCACTTTGTCAACTTCTAAGCCTGCTTGCATTGCTGGGCTTCACTCTAAGCATATTTATTTAACACAGTCCGGTATTCATCCTGCCTCACACTATTCCCAAAGAAACTGTTTTGTTGTCTAGAGCCTTCCTTGTTGCGTAATCTTTTCCAGTATGTCGGAAATTTTTCTCCTTCTCAAGACAAAGGCAAGCCAATATTACATCCCTCTTGCCTGCGTGGGTGGCGAAGTCGGTAGACTGCTGGCCTTCTGTGCCCGAGGTCGCGGGTTAGATCCCGACCCAGGTCGACGCATTTAAGCAGGCTTAAAATCGTTAAATAGAACATAATTTACCATTTTTTTACATAATGACTTATGCAGCTCTCCAGGGCACTGCATTTCAATTCACTTGATCGTGAATCATTGAATTACTTGTCTGAGAGACACTCATATGTTATACTTATGTCATCACGTTTTTATTATTTGCTTCAGTTGGGAGTAAAAAATAATTATTATCAACCAATTCACTAAAATCATACATTTTAAAACTGATATTTCTCCCCATTTAAGTGTTAAAATATGTAAAATAAGCATACTAATATTTACTAAAATATGATGTAGTCACTTAAAGAGCATACGTATGCAATTATATGACAATTAAAATTTATTCAGGGCACAAGAAAGAACTTAATTCGTAAATAAAATTCGTAAAATTATCAGCATTTCAATAACAATGCTTGCAAAATATATCCAAAATTTCTAACACTGCAAATATGTCAGTAGATTACTGATATTATTCGTTTAAGCAGTTACAAGGTCCACGGATGTAAACTGTCATGCTGTTTCTATTCTTTGTACAATTTTTAATTCACTTAATCAATTATAATTCATGTGAGAGACGAAGTATGTGTTCTTGACTAAATTTTACACTTGAGATGACCCTGAGCACTGAAGTTCAAAAGATCTCGAATTTATGCTAAGTAGTAGCTTACATTTCAAATATCTCTTCAGTTGTTTGCTTGAAAAGACAAGTTTCTCAGTCTTTGCCCCATTGTTTCACAAGCACATATTCTCTGGAAGTCCGTAGTAACTCAACAAAACTAATATTCTATAATGTTTTATCACAGTTTTTCAGTACCATCACATAATTTTTTTAAATAATACACATTTTTAAAAACCTTTGGAATTTTCAATGAAAGACAGAAGCATTGACAATATTTTTTCTTGTTTTGGAAGAAAATTAATATAAAACGGTTCTAAGGATTTTTTTTTCTTTTAATTCTGAGCTCATTTTCTCCATTGCCAAACTTCAAAGGCAGAAACTATACCATAAACTCCAAGTCCAGCATCAAATTCAATCCATGCTTGGCTTTATTTTTCACAACATTACATAGTCATACAATTACAATACCATACATTTCGAGAATAAAATGTCTCTTATGAACAACAGTTATATATTTTGGTAACAATTTTAATCTAAATATTACCATAATTTCGATTCACTATCTCAAAAAATTTGTGTTCTCACATTATGTACTCTGTAATGGTCTAGTTTTGCTTTTTCCCTCACCATAATTTTGTGGCATTCAGTGCAAGATAAAGTAATGACAAGTCTGACTCTGTATAAGTATGCCCGCCAGGAATTAACCAAAAACTAATGCTAAATTCGGATGTAGTTCTACACTGCTCTCTATGCTGATGTCTCTCTTCTCTTGTTGTCCATGCTTATACCGATCTGATGTTGCCGCAATTGCTCAGATCGCTCTGTTGCCACCATGCTCAGATCTCTCTGTTGCCACCATGCCCAGATCGCTCTGTTGCCACCATGCTCAGCTCTCTATTGCCAAAATGCTCAGATCGCTCTGTTGCCAAATTGCTCAGATCGCTCTGTTGCCACCATGCTCAGATCGCTCTGTTACCACCATGCTCAGACCTCTCTGCTGCAACCATGCTCAGGTCGCTCTGTTCCCACCATGCTCAGATCGCTCTGTTACCACCATGCTCAGATCGTTCTGTTGCCACCATGCTCAGCTCTCTATTGCCAAAATGCTCAGATCGCTCTGTTCCCACCATGCTCAGATCGCTCTGTTACCACCATGCTCAGATCGTTCTGTTGCCACCATGCTCAGCTCTCTATTGCCAAAATGCTCAGATCGCTCTGTTGCCACCATGCTCTGATCGCTCTGTTGCCAACATGCACAGATCGCTCTGTTGCCACCATGCTCAGATGGCTCTGTTGCCACCATGCTCAGTTCGCTCTGTTGCCACCATGCTCAGATCGCTCTGTTGCCACCATGCTCAGTTCGCTCTGTTGCCACCATGATCAGATCTCTCTGTTGCCACCATGTTCAGATCACTCTGTTGCCACCATGCTCAGATCGCTCTGTTGCCTCCATGCTCAGATCGCTCTGCTGCCACCATGCTCAGATCTCTCTGTTGCCACCATGCTCACATCGATCTGTTGCCACCATGCTCAGACCGCTCTGTTGCCACAATGCTCAGATCTCTCTGTTGCCACCATGCTCAGATCGCTCTGTTGCCCCAATGCTCAGATCGCTCTGTTGCCAACATGCTCAGATCCCTCTGTTGCTACCATGCTCAGATCGCTCTGTTGCCACACTGCTCAGATCTCTCTGTTGCCACCATGCTCAGATCGCTCTATTGCCACCATGCTCAGATCTCTCTGTTGCCAACATGCTCAGAACGCTCTGTTGACACCATGCTCAGATCGCTCTGTTACCACCATGCTCAGACCTCTCTGCTGCCACCATGCTCAGGTCGCTCTGTTGCCACCTTGCTCAGATCTCTCCGTTGCTACCATGCTCAGATCGCTCTGTTGCCACCATGCTCAGATCGCTCTGTTGCCACCATGCTCAGATCTCTCTGTTGCCACCATGCTCAGATCGCTCTGTTGCCACCATGCTCAGATATCTCTGTTGCCACCATGCTCAGATCGCTCTGTTGCCACCATGCTCAGATCGATCTGCTGCCAACATGCTCAGATCTCTCTGATGCCACCATGCTCACATCGATCTGTTGCCTCCATGCTCAGATCGCTCTGTTGCCACCATGCTCAGTTCTCTCTGTTGCCACCATGCTCAGATCGCTCTGTTGCCACAATGCTCAGATCGCTCTGTTGCCACCTTGCTCAGATCTCTCCGTTGCTACCATGCTCAGATCGCTCTGTTGCCACCATGCTCAGATCGCTCTGTTGCCACCATGCTCAGTTCTCTCTGTTGCCACCATGCTCAGATCGCTCTGTTGCCACCATGCTCAGATTTCTCTGTTGCCACCATGCTCAGATCGCTCTGTTGCCATCATGCTCAGATCGCTCTGTTGCCACCATGCTCAGATCTCTCTGTTGCCACCATGCTCAGATCGCTCTGTTGCCACCATGCTCAGATATCTCTGTTGCCACCATGCTCAGATCGCTCTGTTGCCACCATGCTCAGATCGATCTGCTGCCAACATGCTCAGATCTCTCTGATGCCACCATGCTCACATCGATCTGTTGCCTCCATGCTCAGATCGCTCTGTTGCCACCAAGCTCAGTTCTCTCTGTTGCCACCATGCTCAGATCGCTCTGTTGCCACAATGCTCAGATCGCTCTGTTGCCAACATGCTCAGATCGCTCTTTTGCCACCATGCTCAGATCGCTATGTTGCCACCATGCTCAGATCTCTCTGTTGCCACCATGCTCAGATCGCTCTGTTCCCACCATGCTCAGATCTCTCTGTTGCCAACATGCTCAGAACGCTCTGTTGACACCATGCTCAGACCTCTCTGTTGCCACCATGCTCAGGTCGCTCTCTTGCCACCATGCTCAGATCGCTCTGATACCACTATGCTCAGACCTCTCTGTTGCCAACATGCTCAGGTCGCTCTGTTGCCACCATGCTCAGATCTCTCCGTAGCCACCATGCTCAGATCGATCTGTTGCCACCATGCTCAGATCGCTCTGTTACCACCATGCTCAGATCGCTCTGTTGCCTCCATGCTCAGATCTCTCTGTTGCCACCATGCTCATATCTCTCTGTTGCCACCATGCTCAGATCTCTCTGTTGCCACCATGCTCAGATCGCTCTGTTGCCATCATGCTCAGATATCTCTGTTGCCACCATGCTCAGATCGCTCTGTTGCCACCATGCTCAAATCGCTCTGTTGCCACCATGCTCAGATCGCTCTGTTGCCAACATGCTCTGATCGCTCTGTTGCCAACATGCACAGATCGCTCTGTTGCCACCATGCTCAGATGGCTCTGTTGCAACCATGCTCAGGTCGCTCTGTTGCCACCATCCTCAGATCGCTCTGTTACCACCATGCTCACATCGTTGTGATGCCACCATGCTCAGGTCGCTCTTTTGCCACAATGCTCAGATCGCTTTGTTGCCACCATGCTCAGATCGCTCTGTTGCCACCATGCTCAGATTGCTCTGTTGCCACCATGCTCAGATCGCTCTGTTGCATCCATGCTCAGATCGCTCTGTTGCCACCATGCTCAGATCACTCTCTTGCCACCATGCTCAGATCTCTCTGTTGCCACCATGCTCAGATCTCTCTGTTGCCACCATGCTCAGATCTCTCTGTTGCCACCATGCTTAGATCGTTATTTCACCACCATGCTCAGACCTCTCTGTTGCCACCATACTCAGGTCGCTCTCTTGCCACCATGCTAAGATCGCTCTGTTACCACCATGCTCAGATCTCTCTCTTGCCACATTGCTCAGGTCGCTCTGTTGCCACCATGCTCAGATCTCTCTGTTGCCACCATGCTCAGATCGCTCTGTTGCCAATATGCTCAGATCGCTCTGTTGCCACCAAGCACAGATCTTTCTCTTGCCAACATGCTTAGATCGCTCTGTTGCCACCATGCTCAGATCGCTCTGTTGCCACCATGCTCAGATCGCTCTGTTGCCACCATGCTCAGATCTCTCTGTTGCCACCATGCTCGGATCGCTCTGTTGCTACCAGGCTCAGATCGCTCTGTTGCCACCATGCTCAGATCTCTCTGTTGCCACCATGCTCAGATCGCTCTGTTGCCACCATGCTCAGATCGCTCTGTTGCCACCATGCTGAGATCAATCTGTTGCCACCATGCTCAGATCGTTCTGTTGCCACCATGCTCAGATCGATCTTTTGCCAACATGCTCAGATCGCTCTGTTGCCACCATGCTCAGATCTCTCTTGTTGCCACCATGCTCAGATCGCTCTGTTGCCACCATGCTCAGACCTCTCTGTTGCCACCATGCTCAGATCGTTCTGTTGCCACCATGCTCAGATCGCTCTGTTGCCACCATGCTCAGATCTCTCTGTTGCCACAATGCTCAGATCGCTCTGTTGCCACCATGCTCAGATCTCTCTGTTGCCACCATGCTCAGGTCTATCTGTTGCCATCATGCTCAGATAGCTCTGTTGCCACCATGCTCAGATCGCTCTGTTGCCAACATGCTCAGATCGCTCTTTTGCCACCATGCTCAGATCTCTCTGTTGCCACAATGCTCAGATCGCCCTGTTGCCAACATGCTCAGATCGCTCTGTTGCCACCATGCTCAGATCGCTCAGTTGCCACCATGCTCAAATCTCTCTGATGCCAACATGCTCAGATCGCTCTGTTGCCACCATGCTCAGATCGCTCTGTTTCCAACATGCTCAGATCGCTCTGTTGCCACCATGCTCAGATCTCTCTGTTGCCACCATGCTCAGTTCCATCTGTTGCCACCATGCTCAGATCGCTCTGTTGCCACCATGCTCAGATCTCTCTGTTGCCACCATGCTCAGATCTCTCTGTTGCCACCATGCTCAGATCGCTCTGTTGCCAACATGCTCAGATCGCTCTGTTGCCACCATGCTCAGATCGCCCTCATGCCACCCAGCTCAAATCGCTCTATTACCAACATGTTCAGACCTCTCTGTTACCACCATGCTCAGGCCGCTCTGTTGCCACCATGCTCAGATCGTTCTGTTGCCACCATGCTCAGATCGCTCTTTTGCCAACATGCTCAGATCGCTCTGTTGCCACCATGCTCAGACCTCTCTGTTGCCACCATGCTCAGGTCGCTCTGTTACCAACATGCTCAGATCGCTCTGTTGCCACCATGCTCAGATCGCTCTGTTGCCACCATGCTCAGATCTCTCTGTTGCCACCATGCTCAGATCGCTCTGTTGCCACCATGCTCAGATCGCTCTGTTGCCACCATGCTCAGATCGCTCTGTTGCCACCATGCTCAGATCTCTCTGTTGCCACCATGCTCAGATCGCTCTTTTGCCACATTGCTCAGATCACTCTGTTGCCACCATGCTCAGATCTCTCTGTTGCCACCATGCTCAGATCTCTCTGTTGCCACCATGCTCAGATCGCTCTGTTTCCAACATGCTCAGATCGCTCTGTTGCCACCATGCTCAGATCTCTCTGTTGCCACCATGCTCAGTTCCATCTGTTGCCACCATGCTCAGATCGCTCTGTTGCCACCATGCTCAGATCTCTCTGTTGCCACCATGCTCAGATCTCTCTGTTGCCACCATGCTCAGATCGCTCTGTTGCCAACATGCTCAGATCGCTCTGTTGCCACCATGCTCAGATCGCCCTCATGCCACCCAGCTCAAATCGTTGTATTACCAACATGTTCAGACCTCTCTGTTGCCACCATGCTCAGGCCGCTCTGTTGCCACCATGCTCAGATTGTTCTGTTGCCACCATGCTCAGATCGCTCTTTTGCCAACATGCTCAGATCGCTCTGTTGCCACCATGCTCAGACCTCTCTGTTGCCACCATGCTCAGGTCGCTCTGTTGCCACCATGCTCAGATCGCTCTGTTGCCACCATGCTCAGATCTCTCTGTTGCCACCATGCTCAGATCTCTCTGTTGCCAACATGCTTAGATCGCTCTTTCACCACCATGCTCAGACCTCTCTGTTGCCACCATGCTCAGGTCGCTCTCTTGCCACCATGCTCAGATCGCTCTGTTACCACCATGCTCAGACCTCTCTCTTGCCACCATGCTCAGGTCGCTCTGTTGCCACCAAGCTCATATCTCTCTGTTGCCACCATGCTCAGATCGCTCTGTTGCCACCAATGTCAGATCGCTCTGTTGCCACCATGCTCAGATCTCTCTGTTGCCAACATGCTCAGATCGCTCTGTTGCCACCATGCTCAGATCGCTCTGTTGCCACCATGCTCAGATCGCTCTGTTGCCACCATGCTCAGATCTCTCTGTTGCCACCATGCTCAGATCGCTCTGTTGCTACCTGGCTCAGATCGCTCTGTTGCCACCTTGCTCAGATCTCTCTGTTGCCACCATGCTCGGATCGCCCTGTTGCCACCATGTTCAGATCGCTCTGTTGCCACCATGCTCAGATCGCTCTGTTGCCACCATGCTCAGATCTCTCTGTTGCCACCATGCTCAGATCGCTCTGTTGCCACCATGCTCCGATCGCTCTGTTTCCAACATGCTCAGATCGCTCTGTTGCCACCATGCTCAGATCTCTCTGTTGCCACCATGCTCAGTTCCATCTGTTGCCACCATGCTCAGATCGCTCTGTTGCCACCATGCTCAGATCTCTCTGTTGCCACCTTGCTCAGATCTCTCTGTTGCCACCATGCTCAGATCGCTCTGTTGCCAACATGCTCAGATCGCTCTGTTGCCACCTTGCTCAGATCGCCCTCTTGCCACCAAGTTCAGATCGCTCTAATACCAACATGTTCAGACCTCTCTGTTGCCACCATGCTCAGGCCGCTCTGTTGCCACCATGCTCAGATAGTTCTGTTGCCACCATGCTCAGATCGCTCTTTTGCCTACATGCTCAGATCGCTCTGTTGCCACCATGCTCAGACCTCTCTGTTGCCACCATGCTCAGGTCGCTCTGTTGCCACCATGCTCAGATCGCTCTGTTGCCACCATGCTCAGATCGCATTGTTGCCACTATGCTCAGATCTCTCTGTTGCCACTATGATCAGATCGCTCTGTTGCCAACATGCTCAGATCGCTCTGTTGCCACCATGCTCAGATCTCTCTGTTGCCACCATGCTCAGATCGCTCTGTTGCCAACATGCTCAGATCGCTCTGTTTCTAACATGCTCAGATCGCTCTGTTGCCACCATGCTCAGATCTCTCTGTTGCCACCATGCTCAGATCAATCTGTTGCCAACATGCTCAGATCGCTCTGTTGCCACCATGCTCAGATCTCTCTGTTGCCACCATGCTCAGATCTCTCTGTTGCCACCATGCTCAGATCTCTCTGTTGCCACCATGCTCAGATCGCTCTGTTGCCACCATCCTCAGATCGCTCTGTTGCCACCATGCTCAGATCGCCCTCTTGCCACCATGCTCAGATCGCTCTATTACCACCATGTTCAGACCTCTCTGTTGCCACCATGCTCAGGCCGCTCTGTTGTCACCATGCTCGGATCGCTCTGTTGAAACCATGCTCAGATCGTTCTGTTGCCACCATGCTTAGATCGCTCTTTTGCCAACATGCTCAGATCGCTCTGTTGCCAACATGCTCAGATCTCTCTGTTGCCACCATGCTCAGAACGCTCTGTTGCCACCATGCTCAGATCTCTCTGTTGCCACCATGCTCAGATCGCTCTGTTGCCACCATGCTCAGATCGCTCTGTTGCCACCATGCTCAGATCTCTCTGTTGCCACCATGCTCAGATCCCTCTGTTGCCACCATGCTCAGATCTCTCTGTTGCCACCATGCTCAGATCTCTCTGTTGCCACCATGCTCAGATCACTCTGTTCCTACCATGCTCAGATATCTCTGTTGCCACCATGCTCAGATCGCTCTGTTGCCACCATGCTCAGTTCGCTCTGTTGCCACCATGCTCAGATCTCTGTGTTGCCACCATGCTCAGATCGCTCTGTTGCCACCATGCTCAGATCGCTCTGTTACCAACATGCTCAGACCTCTCTGTTGCCACCATGCTCAGACCTCTCTGTTGCCACCATGCTCAGATCTCTCTGTTGCCACCATCTTCAGATCGCTCTGTTACCACCATGCTCAGATCGTTCTGTTGCCACCATGCTCAGGTCGCTCTGTTGCCACCATGCTCAGATCGCTCTGTTGCCACCATGCTCAGATCGCTCTGTTGCCACCATGCTCAGATTGATCTGTTGCCACCATGCTCCTAATCGCTCTGTTGCCACCATGCTCAGGTCGCTCTCTTGCCACCATGCTCAGATCTCTCTGTTGCCACCATTCTCAGATCACTCTGTTGCCACCATGCTCAGATCGCTCTGTTGCCACCATGCTCAGATCTCCCTGTTGCCAACATGCTCAGATCAATCTGTTGCCACCATGCTTAAATCGCTCTTTTACCAACATGCTCAGACCTCTCTGTTGCCACCATACTCAGGTCGCTCTCTTGCAACCATGCTCAGATCGCTCTGTTACCACCATGCTCACATCGTTCTGATGCCACCATGCTCAGGTCGCTCTTTTGCCACAATGCTCAAATAGCTCTGTTGCTACCATGCTCAGATCGCTCTGTTGCCACTATGCTCAGATCGCTCTGTTACCACCATGCTCAGATCTCTCTGTTGCCACCATGCTCAGATCGCTCTGTTGCCACCATGCTCAAATCTCTCTGTTGCCACCATGCTCAGATCGCTCTGTTGCCGCCCATTCTCATATCTCTCTGTTGCCTCCCATGCTCGGATCCTTCTGTTGCGCCCATGCTCAGATCCCTCTGTTGCCGCCCATGCTCAGATCCATCTCTTTCTGCCCATGCTCAGTTCACTCTGTTGCTGCCCATGCTCAGATCGCTCTGTTACCGCCAATGCTGAGATCGCTCTGTTACCGCCCATGCTCATATCGCTCTGTTACCGCCAATGCTTAGGACGCTCTGTTTCCGGCCGTGCTCAGATCTGCCTGTTGCCCCCCATGCTCAGATGGCTCTTTTGCTGCCCTTGCTCAAATCGCTCTGTTGGCTCCCATGCTCAGTTCGCTCTGTTGGCGGCCATGCTCATATCGCTCTGGTGTTGGCCATGCTCAGATGGCTCTGGTGCTGCCCATGCTCTGATTGCTCTGTTGGCGCCCATGCTCATATCGCTCTGTTGTTGGCCTCGCTCAAATCGCTCTCGTGGCGCCCATGCTCAGATCGCTCTGTTGGCGCCCATGCTCTGATCTCTCTGTTTCCGCCCATGCTCAGATCGCTCTGTTGCTGTCGATGCTCTGATCTCTCTGTTGCCCCCCATGCTCAGATCACTCTTTTCCCGCCAATACTCATAGCGCTCTCTTGCCGCTCATGCTCAGATCACTCTGTTCCCGCCAATGTTCATAAAAGTCTCCTTTTGCAGCTTCTGCTCATATTTGTCTGCTGTTGCTGCCTATTATCTTATCGCTCTGCTCTTGCTACCCACGGTGATATCGTTTTGTTCTTGCTGCCTATGTTAATGTCTCTGCTCATGTCGCTCTGATAATTCTCCATATGTTGACATCGATATCTTTGAAACAAAGATGTTCTGAATATAGGCCATTCTATTAATATAATAGGTATGCAACGACAAAATTAAATTATTGTGAATAATTTATTTCCAAAAACTAATTACGAGTATTTCAAATTTTTCTCTAATGTAATTAATATTAGATTATACTCCATTATGTCGCATAACAAAAAGGTAGGTTCACTTGCTCACTATTAACAGTTTGAAGAATTAACGGTCAGTGTTTTTAAACCTTAAAGACTGTGGTTACATGAATTTGTCAAAAGGGATTGTGTATTTTTAGTGGGTTATTTAACGACGCTGTATAAACTACTAGGGTATTTAGCATCGATGAGCTTGGTGATAGCGAAATGGTGTTTGGCGAGATGATACAGAGGATTCTCCATAGATTACCAGACTTTGTCCTATGGTGGGGGAAAACCGTGGAATTTACCCAATCAGGTAATCAACTGAAGCGGAAGTTGATCCCGCTGCCGAGCGCAACTCCGAATCGGAAGGCAAGCGCCTTATGGTGCGTGCACACTTAGCGAACGAACAACAAACGAATGATGAAGCGAAACTTCGTTGTTTGTTCGCTGTTTGGAGCAACGTACAAATCATCAGCAAATGGTCAGGAAACATTCTCGTTCGCTGATTATCCGCAATAATGGCAGACGAAAATACACTCAGGGACAAAAAAAAACCGGACACTTTAATATTTGCTGGCACTTTGCAAAACATTATCTTCTCATACAATATTATGGTATCCATCTGTTGTTATGGAGACGTGTATAAATTGTTGATTGTTTTTTGTTTTATAAACACGCCATTACAACCAAATATTCCAATTTTGCTTTCGGAGTCTGAGCTATAACAATTTTGTCTCAACCATTTTGTGCTTCATTATCGTTATCATTCGTTATTTCTTTATTTTTATATATTCTGAATTTAAGTGGGGTTGTAACATTTGTCTTAAAACAAGTTGCGACCTGAAGATGTGGCTCGAGCTGTAGCCCTTTACGATGATGGACCCAATGTACGTTACGTTGCAAATGTTATGAATATGGCTAGAAGCACAACCCATGATGCCATAAAACGGTATAGAGAGACCCTAGAATATACCAGAAGACCAGGTTCGGGTCGTCCAAGAGCTACAAATCCAAATGAAGACAGGTATATGGTGTTGAGAGTTCTTAGGGAGCGCAACCTGCCAGCTACTAGTGTAGCCCAGCAATTTGTTAACATGCATGGACGCCCAATTTCGGCCAAAACAGTTAGAAAGAGGTTGAAAGCAAGTGGACTGATATCAAGTAGACCTGCAACTGGTCCCAGAGTTCTCAGGATGCATCGAGTTGAACGACCGCGTTTTGCAAATGATCACAGGAATTGGAGAAATGGACAGTGGAGCTGTGTTCTGTTCACCGATGAGTCCCGTTTCAATCTGTGCTCACCTGATGGACGTGAAAGAGTTTGGAGAAGGAGGGGTGAACGATTTTCACAGTGTTGCATTTCCGAAAATGTGCAGTATGGAGGTGGTGGAGTGATGGTTTGGGCAGAAGTATGTACGGATGCTCGTACAGAGTTGGTTTTTGTTGAAAATGGAAGACTAACAGCTGATAGGTATATAAATGAATGTTTGGCTGATCATGTTGTGCCATTTGGCCAATTTGTAGGCGATAATGTTGTTTTAATGCATGATAATGCACGGCCGCATATTGCCCATGCGGTCGGAGATTATCTCCAAGAAGTGGGAATCCATGTTCTTCCATGGCCAGCAAGGAGTCCAGACATGAACCCAATTGAACACGTGTGGGACATGCTGGGACGGCGTGTTAAGAATAGACGACCTAGACCAGAACCGTTACAAGAGTTGAGGCGAGCACTTGGCGAAGAATGGGAACTTATTCCTCAAGAAGATATTGCTAACCAAATTGAGAGCATGCCAAGACGTATGGATGCAGTTATTCAAGCCAGAGGGGGTAATACCCGTTACTAAGAAGAGTTTTTAATGTTTAAGGCACCATAAAATGAAAAAACAGTTAGTCCAAACGATGCCATAGTTATACGCCCTTTGTAAATTTTTGTAAATTTTCTCATCAGAGATTTTTTTTTTTTCAAATGTTGTCGTATAAGGTGCTAAATGAAACATTATTTTGCTTAAATGGGTTTTGTTTCATTTTGAAATAATTGGCAACAAAATACAAGCAAATATAGAAGTGTCCGTTTTTTGTTTGTCCCTGAGTGTATAATTATAGCATGTGCAGCCGTTGTTATAATAGGCAGCTTAACAAACAGAAAGTTAAAAGCCAAAAGGCGATGATGGCAGACGCCACTCTACGAAAGTTCCAATCAATATAGAGACACTGACTTGCTTCATAAATTACGTCGAATGGAGTCGGGACAGTTTCACTTCTGTGGCATTTCAGAAACAGACTTCGAAATGAAACTATGGAAAATAGGGCCAAAAATTTCCAAGAAAGACACAGGCTGGCGAGAAGCAATACCTATTCATGAAAGGCTAGCATTTACCTTTCGATATCTCGCTACAGGAGATTCGTACCTATACAAGTTTAATATATTTTTTCAAAGTGTCGAAACAGCTGATTACTAGGATTATTCTAAAAGTATATACTGCTATAATTGAGGAACTGGAAGATTTTAGTAAGATACGACTGCAAGACAGGGGAAAGTTTCAATATACGGATACCTCACTGACAATAATTATCTTAAAATACTAAAAAGAGAGATTAGTCTGTGTTTGCCGAATGCACATAATCCTTACGAAAAGACACTTTTCAGTGCCAATAATTTATTTTGTGTGCACAAGTTTGCAACTTTGTTTTTTCTGGGCGTGAATTTATCCAATAGGATCGACATATGTTTATACTCGAACCAAGTTCCACTTCATCACTCCCCATTCTAGACCTTTTTGCGGACTTCTGTCTTTCCCTCCGGAATGATGTTAGTAGAGACTACATTTTCTTTTTGAGTTCTGCTGCCACATAAAAAAACAAATATGCATCCGCTAAAAATAAATAAACAAAAATAATTTTCAAATTTTGCACAAGTTTGGCTCGCCTACCTTGCAGCTGAACATCTTGCCAATAGCTTCCCAAACATCATGTTTTCTTACTTTATTGTGGTAAGTAGGATACTTGGGATTCCTGCTTCCTAAATGCATTAATAAGATTTATAACAGCGTTTTCTGTCCACTCCAGTTTCGACATCCTATTGGTGAAATTGAACTAAGCGCTGCGTTCTGCTACGAACTACAAACTAGTGGCAAAAACAGTCCACGACGAATACCAACTTCCTTTGATGTACCGACAAGCGATGGATCACTTCTGAAGGCAAACCAAACGATCGGTTTGCCTTTGCTGCGACGTATACACGTTCCGATTTCAATAAGCGAATGCATTCGTTTGTCGTTCGCAAAGTGTGTACGCGCCTTTAGGCGACTGAGATATGACTGTGGCTGAATTTGTCTATTACAAATGATCTGAGTGAGATATTGTACATCTACTTAAACGGTAAAGTAAAGTAATTAAACTAATATCTTACTTTTTGAAATATTATAAGGGTCCCTTTTGTATGTAATCTAGAAAACAAAATATCTTCATAATTTGGAGCAGCGTAAATTATTTTCAAGTTATGTCTTAAGAGCTAATTAAAGAAAGGTATAAAGAATAACATGATTCTTAACAAAATAAGGACAAGATTTATTGCCAAATACATTAATAATATGGGAAAGTATCTGTTTATTATCATATTTATGTCACTCATTTATGTTTCATATTAAGGACTATTCTAATCATCTTATGAATCTATGTATTTCACTAGCATTTATGTAGGCCTACAAGGTGTTAGGTTACAAGGCCTAAAAAGTAAAAGTACAATAGTTTAACTAAGAAAGGAATTATGCTCTTGGAAATTTTTCACATATTTGAAATCCCCATTAAATTTTAAGTAGAAACAATATAACTTTGCCAGAATGTGCTATTTTTAAAAAGGGTTTAGTATCTAAAGGTGCATATTTAGTAATTTTTTCCTTGCTAGTTACTGATAAAATGGTAACAAAAATTGAAGAAATGAAAAGCACTTCACATTGTTTGGGAAAGACACTTTAAAAGAAATCAATCATAACTAAGCAGTATTCCAGTCTCTAACGATACTGTCCACCTCTTTCTCACAGTCACAGTAGTGATCTGTTACATCTTATCTCTTATTCTTTTCTTCAGGTCTGTTAATTCCCCGTTTAAGCCGATACATTCCGCAATTCAGTGAGTCCCATAGAAAGAAATCCAGTGAGTTGAAGTTAGGTATTATCATGTCGAATGAGAAAATAAAAGCTTATTGCATTAACTCACCTTATATAAATAAAACCTTTGTCCTCTTCGCACATAAAATGAATGTAGGCTACTTTCATTCCGCAGGAAGGTTATTTTATGAATCTGTAACATAAAGAAACATTATGGAGACTACACTGAAAAATGTATATATTTAATGTGAACAGTGGCGGAAAATTTCATGAAAACTATACATCCTGTTAGGTTCTGTGATGTCTCAATCGAAAGCTAACAATATTAATATTACGGTAAAATCGAAGTGGTTTGTAGCGAAGTTCACAAAAATAAGTTTTGAAATTAAAAAAAATATGTGCGTACGTCGCAGCAAAGCGCATACCGTAGGGGGTCATTCCGTATCAAATCAACAAGGCGCTCAACCCGACCGACTCAGATTTCTTTCAAAATTTGAGGGTTTGTTTTACCTGCCGCGCTAACTAAAACTGCCGAGTTTCATATGTCCTGTGCTTTTCGTTTTCTGTCAGTGGCGTTTCAAACATGAAGAAAAGTCATACTTTTGTAAGCACGCCGCTTCAATTAAAATTATATATCTCAACAACGTCTCCAGATAAATTTACAAAAATTGGGTGATACATTCTTAATATGTGATAGTTTTTATTGCTTATATCGTTTTCTGCATGTATTCAATTACACTAAAAAAACAAGGTGAAACAATTTTCATATATTCATATTTAAAAATGCGGGGGTTCTATTTTAATGAAAAAAATATATAGTACGCCTCAATTAGTGATATAATGAACTGATAAGTTTCAACGTGGAATCTTCATAGGTTATAAAGATAAAAATTATTATGTCACAGCAAGCGTAAGCTAATCGTATAAGTCGCGATAATTATGTCCCACACATTCGTTGTATTTAATTATATTTGATCCTATTCTTGAATGTCGCTATGTAATTTAACATGTAGTACATAATTCGAATTTTTTAAATTATTACCTGAAATAAATTATTGTCACATGGATTTTGTTAAACCTGAAGTTCTGTAAGAAATGCTTACCTTTCATTGCTGAGATGAAATAGCCTGATCATCTTTCCAGACAGGATACTGCGTTGTTTCAACTGCATTTTAAAACTGCTTAGCAAGTATAATACCCATCCTAAACAGCAGGACTGTATGAAATTTGTGTTCCAGGCACTGCGGTGGATTTTGCAAATCGAAGAGCAAGCATTTTTTCCTCTTCAGTATAGCCTTTTTCAGTCACATAAACGGTATTAATGTTTGGGAGATGATCCCTTGTCCAGTCGTACAATTGCCTAGGTGTAGTTATTTGTTTATCGGATGGTCTCTGCAAACTAGCACAAGCCGCAAACCTTCTAAGTGTCCCACCTACAACGTCGCATGCTCTTTTACCAAGCGATATGCAAAAGTAATGCAATTCTGTTGGAAATCCAAAATCTTCTTCATGTAATGTGAGGTTCAGGAAATTTTTTCCTATTTTTATACTGAGCAGAGAATCCATCGGAGAAATACATAATTTTTGTGGTGAATTACAGATATTTGTTTTAATGACTCCATTAGATATTTTTGAAACAGATGTACAGCTGTAGTGTCATATTTCGGGCAGTGTGAAATTATTACCAGATTTTTAATAGAGACTGTATCGGATGACGATTCGTTATAATATATTACGAATGTATGAATGGTTGGCTGCACATTAGTCCTGTGAGATGACTGAATTTCATCTTGGATTACGAAATAATAGTTTTCAGCGAAGTCGCATAACACAACAAGCTGGCATGGCTGTAGAAATGATTTCATATCACGTAGAAACTTACTTTGTTCAGATGATATAAATGAGTGAGTCAGTAAATCACCAAGTTTCTTCAAGAGACAGTCGAAAAATTTGTCTGTGGGTTTCATTATGGTCTCAAGCGTTGATCGGTCAGTCGTCATCCACTGCTTGTAGGTCACTGATTCACTGAAGTTTTATTCGAAACATTTCTCTAAACCCTCTCTTATTTTGAATGGTTCAGGACATTCTGTACATTTCCTGAACAAGCAATTTATATGAGGAGGATTGCACACCATAGTAGCCAAGAAATTTTGATAAGTTGGAAGGTACACAGAAAAATTTTCTAGAATTCCACGTAGACCTGAAACTTTAATAAATTGCTTCCGGCATAAGTTTTACATTCTGATAAGGACACAAACACAGACAGTATAGTTCCACTAACTCCAGCTAGAATACAATTTCTTGCTCTAAGAGCTGAAAATTTGGAGAATATTACCTTCATTTCAGGGTTAGAATTTTTAAACACTGCATATAATTCATTTCTGCTCATGTGATTTACTCTCTGATTCTTTAATCACAACAAATATTTCTTACCAGGCATCATTCTGCTTATCTCGTCAGGACAACAGAATTCTTTAACTTTACCGGCAACAGCCGCGAGCAAGGGTTTTCCAGGTTTCGGATTTGGTGAACACAAAATTCTCTTTCTCTTTGCCAGGACTTTTGCTTTCCGAATTATATATTCGAAAGCTGAAAGATACTCTTTTTTATATTATTTACGCTCCACCTTTTAGGTAGTAGTGTTAAAATGGTGATTTTCTCACTTTTACCTGAATTTTTTTAATTTTCCTGCAACTGAGACAAAATTTCAGAATCAGAAAGGTCCTGGTTCCTCGGCGTCTTTAATATCGAAGACTTTATCTTTTACAATATTTTCAAATTTCTGTCTCTTATATTTCTCTTGTTGTAGCCTTTTTTGTTTAATAAGGAACACACCTTGGTCAAAAAGACTTGTTTTTAGTGAACTTACATTTGCTGTAGAATCGACGTATTCTTCATTACTAGGGTTATCCTGAGGATTCTGCGTAATAGCATCATATTATATTTTTATTTCTTTGCGACATATAACGCACACCTTTTGTTCCTGTTTTAAATCAGGAAATACATTACGTATCCACGATATAACACTTCTTAAATTGTTCCTCTAATTACAATGCCCTGATTTCTCGAAGGGATTGCAGCAAACATAGGCCTATAACTTAAAACGCGACTCCATTACATCGCACAAATCTACCACATACTACAAAAACTAACGACACTGCACTTGAAACAGATCGCACGTTTTGTATAAATTGAAGACTGTATAAACTGCCACTCATGACGGCCTGACAGATCGACGACGCAGATAATCAGACAAGTACGAACTCGCGCGCATGCAGTGTTGGTGTAAGATGGGTTTAAGTGCTACAAACCAATACATTGATATATTTTTTTTTTTACTGATATTCCTTAAACGTTTCCAAAATTAAACTTACACCAAGGGGAGAATACTCTTACCTCTATAACATACATTTTTCGCGAAATAATTTATGTCCCGCATTTATAGATATTCAGTGTTAAAATGTGTTTCATGTGATCATTCAATAAAGAATTCATTACTTTGATGCAAACCTATTTTTATTGAAACTTATGATCCCTTAGCTTTAAAATAAGCCCACGTTTAAGATTCTACCCCAATTAGGAGAGAAGTTATGAATTGTTTTTGTTGACATAGTATGCGACATTTTTACATTTTTTCTCGTATTGACAGAATTGCTGTATGGATATCGTGCATTATTGAGTGCTAAAATTTTGCATAATTAATTAACTTAAGGTTCTTTACCATCCCACCAAATTTAATGAAAATCTGAGGTGGTCGGGTTGAAAAGTCCACTTTTTTATGTTGATTTGAAATGGAATGGCCCTAGGACATCTTGCAGTTGATTTCGTAGTGTTGTGCAGATGGCCATGGTTCACGTACTGATTTTAAACGTACTTTTTTTTTTTTTAGATATTAATACTCTTTTGCTAGGTTTTGGTAGGTCATGAATGGTGTCAGTAATGTGGGGTTTTGTGTATAGCAGGTATGCGAGAAATCAGACACTAAATGTGCAATTATGTGCACGGATCGCCTGTCTGTGCGGACTGCATGATTCAAGCGTTGCTCTTACCAGTTCTTAGCTGGAGAGGTGTACAATAATCTATTCTGCGCTTCTAGGATTGGATTAGACAGGCATTTGTACATTATAAACACACTTAGCAGAAGGAAAAAAACACAGTTATTATCAATGTCTATATTTGACAGTTGCAACACAAGAAACTTCAGGCTTACTCACTTATACTTCACAAAGTAGTGGTTTGTAAAGCATAATTTATTAATATGATTTTTATACTGTATAGTATTTGAAGAAAAAAATATCGCAGCAATTTCGAAACAAAAAAAAATGAACAAGTATTTCATTTTATGTAGTAGGTACTCATTATTTTAAAGTAATAGACCCTACTCTTTCATTGTTCGTCATGCATTATTATTTATTGGGACCATTGGTACACAAATATTGAAGAAAATATTGTACTCTCAATTAATTGCATGCAGTAGGACACTGTGAAGTTTTTACACTGAAATCATTTCCTTGCTGTATGTCAATATAAATTAACATTAATATAAATAAATAATATAAATTAAGCTTAGAATTTTAATTCACTTATAGTTTACTTGGAAGAAGTTGAGAGCAAGTATCGACAAGTTGGAAGCATTATTGAAAGAAATTAAAAGTGTAATTCACAAGCTGTGAAGCAACGATATTCTTTTTATGTCAGGTTTAAAGATTTATTAATGAGAATATATTAACATAATATATTGACGTGAGATGGAGTATTTGCCATTATATATTTTTCCAGAAAATTTTCCGCCTTGCAAATAGTTCCTTTCTTCGCTCCTCACAACCTCAAGAGCCTCACATATTCCTTACTCTATTCTCATCACTTACCAGCTTATGAAATGAAAGTCATGAGTCGTCTAACCTTTGATGGCTGTGTTAGTACAGACTCCAAAACAACGTCATTCGTTTTGCCGTGAAAGTACTGATTAAGAAATAAGCGCTGGCAATATCGTATTTTGAGAACTTTACTAATCTGATCTAAACTGTCACAACACTATTACCTCGAGATGGGCTGATGAAAGCTTTTCATTTTAAAATAATTATTGTTGGCTGAGAAAAACATTATGACAATTATGTTATATTTCGTAATTTCTCTTCTTCGTTATCAGTGAACTCCCCACTTTATTTATCATAACTCATTCACAGACACAGTCAAAACAGCACCCATACTGAAACTGCGTTACTGAAACAAAAGCTGATATGCTGTTGCAGGTACTGTATAGCCCTGTCGCGTTCCCCTCAAAGGCGATTCACTCCTTCCAGGTAGGGGAATAGAAAGTGTACATCGCACAGAGACAATTGCACAAACCCGATAAATTCGGAATAAAATTCTGGCTGCTTGTAGATGTTGACTCTAAATATCTTTGTAATGGGTTCCGTTATATCGGCAAAGATGAGCAAAGACCAGCTGACGAAACATTTCCGGAGAACGTCAAGAGGTTAGCAGCACCATATCTCAATAAGGGAAGGAACACGACAACAAATAATTTTTTCACTACAGTCAAACTTCAGAATAAACTGAAAGAAAAGGACACTAGTCTTGTTGGTACTATGAAACGTGAGAGATAAGAAATTCCTATCACCGTCAAAACAATGAAAAATCATCTCTACACTTCAATAATCTTGAAGAACGAAGATAGTATCCTCACAGTTTATCATGGGGGGGGGGGAAAAGAAAACAAAACTGTCCTTCTGTACAGTACCATGCATTCCGATGTTGAAGTGGAAGTACTAAACGACATCCTGAGACAATTCATTTCTACAACAGGACTAAATTTAGCGTAGACATTATACACCAGATGACATGGAAATATTCACTTCGTTCTTAGACACGTCGATGGCCAGTAGACTACATGTTTTCCACAACATCATTGATCTAGCTGCAATCAACTCTTGGATTGTTTTCAAGGGTGTGACAGGACATAAGATAAGCCGGAGAAATTTTATTCTGCAACTCGCGGAAGAACTACACGCAGAGTACGTTGAATCCAGAAAACAATCATATAGAACAGAAGATGAAGATGGAATCGAAGAGGTAAAGACTTGCAAATAAAGATAGTCGAAGACAGCAGAGCTAAATGAAGAAATGCCGAAACAAGACAAATGTACATCGCAACAAATGTAGCAAGCGTTTTTGTGGATCCTGCACACAAAAAGTGTTAAAGAAAATAGTTTGTTTCAAATGTAAATAATAGAAAGTTTCCATACCCATGTTACTAAGTTTTATAAGTGCTCATTGCATTGTATTTCATATCATTAATAAATTAATATTTTAAAAAGATCAAGGAGAATATGTCTACAACTACAAACATCAATTTTATGGTTTGGAAATAAAATATTACTATATGCATAGAATTGCATTATTATTACTATTATTATTATTATTATTATTATTATTATTATTATTATTATTATTATTATTTTATTTCTTATTATTATTATTATTATTATTATTATTATTATTATTATTATTATTATTATTATTATTATTACTATTATTATTATTATTATTATTATTATGCGTAATTTCTGTATTAATAGCGTTATTAAAATAGAAATCAACCTTAATAGCATGATATTAGTGTAATAATGTGTCTAAAAATAAAAGCTGTCGAAATGACCGCATCTGTGGTTGTACCTATATAACCAGTTACGGCGGTTCTAGTGTTAACCCGATATATGCCGCAATTCAGTGAGTCCCATAGAAAGAAATCCAGTGAGTTGAAGTTAGGTATTATCATGTCGAATGAGAAAATAAAAGCTCATCGCATTAACTCACCTTACACAAATAAAATCTTTGTTGTCTTCGGACATAAAATGAATATAGGCTACTTTCATTCCGCATGAAGGTTATTTTATTAATCTGTAACATAAAGAAACATTATGGAGACTAAACTGAAAAATGTATATATTTAATGTGAACAGTGGCGGAAAATTTCATGAATACAATACATCCTGTTAGATTCTGTCATGTCTCAATCGAAAGCTAATAATATTAATATTGCGGGAAAATCGAAGTGGTTTATAGCGAAGTTCATAAAATAAGATTATGTTAGGTACCATCATGTCGAATGAGAAAATAAAAGCTCATCGCAATAACTCACCTTACATAAATTAAACCTTTGTCCTCTTCGCACGTAAAATGGATATAGGCTACTTTCATTCCGCATGAAGGTTATTTTATTAATCTGTAACATAAAGAAACATTATGGAGACTACACTGAAAAATGTATATATATAATGTGAACAGTGGCGGAAAATTTCATGAATACTATACATCTTGTTGAGTTCTGTGATGTCTGAATCGAAAACTAATAATATTAATATTGCGGGAAAATCGGAGTGGTTTGTAGCGAAGTTCATAAAAAAGCTTTGAAATTAAATAAACAAATTGTGCGTCCGTCGCAGCAAAGCGTATACCGTAGGACATCTTGCAGTTCATTTCGTAGTGTTGTGCAGATGGCCATGGTTCACGTACTGGTTTTAAATTACTTTATCTTTATTTGAAATATTAATATAGTTGTGTTACGTTTTTGAAGGTCGTGAATGGTGTCAATAATGTGGGGCTTTGTGTATAGGAAAGGCTATGGTTCAAACAACGAAATTTCAAACAATAAAACGATTATTAAATGTAGTTATCGAAGCCTTCTGTACATGTGAAAACTGTCGAGTTCTTTCTCACTGCCACTATATTGATTTATTGAATTTCGTTGTAATTCTTGTACTCCAGTCTATTTTTTTTTTTTTCGTTCAGCTAATACGTCTCGGAATTTAAGTAGCCTATACACAGAAATCAAGGTTAGGTATCATACTACCGAATGAGAATATAAAAACAACGCTTTAACTCATCTTTCATGTATAAATCCTTTGTCCTCTTGACACATAAATGTGAATACCCCTATAATATACAGGGTGATTCACGAGGACTTACCGTCCCTTAAGGAGTTTATTTTCGAAGATATTGTGAGCAAAATTGTCATATAAACATTTGTCCTAAACTCAATATTTTAAAGTTACATTAATTTGAAGTTGTTAGTAAAATACCTTTTTTATTTAGTTTTAAGGGTAAAAAAATATTACAAATAGAGAGTGAAATATTCAGAAGTTTCATTTGTTTAATTGGCTGGTGTTCTTAAGCTAAAAATGTGTTGTAAATTGTATTGCATACATTTTATTTTTCAATTTTTAACTCTAAATGACATCATTCTTCCACAATTACCAAAAAAAAAAAAAATGTTACAAATCATACGACTTTAGAAACTTTATTCTTTACAGTTTATCCTAATGTACAATTTTAAAGAAATTACAAGAGTGGCGTGATTTGTAACAATTGTTGTGACAAATGCGTAAGAAAATGTAATTTTGTAGCTAAAAATCGAAAAAAAAATTCTGTATAAAGCAATTCTGAAATTCACAACGCATTTTTAATTTCAGAATACTAGCTAATTAAAGAAATGGTAGGCCTACTTCTGAATAGTGGATTCTCTATCTGTAATATTATTTTACCCTTAAAACTCAAGAATAATGGTATTTCACAAACAAATTCAAATTAGGTAACTCCGAAAATATTGAGATTACGACAAACATTTATATGCCATTTCTTGTTCAGAAAGTCTTCGTGAATCGCCCTGTATAGGGTACCTGGGTTATCTTATTAATCAGAACAAAAATATAATTTTCGAGACTACGCTGAAGCCATGGAAATATTTAACGTCTAATTAATAACCAAGTACAGTAGTCATTATTTCGCATTATTACAAACTAACTGATATTTGAAGAGAGGACATTTACAGCTAAGTTTTATTCGAGTCTCTCACGATAACTTTTCAATTCTTTCTCAAAGTCACAATGTTGACCTGGTGCACCTCATCTTAAATTTTTTTCAGCATTTATTGTGGTTTTTTTTCTGTGTGCCCTGATATGTTCCGGAATTCAAGAAACCCCATAGAAAGATATTCACTGATTTGAGGTCAGGGATCATTATTCCGATTGAATACATCATGAAGATATCAGTTTAACTCACCTTTTGTACATGAATTCTTTATCCTCTTGGCACATAAATGTGATTGTAATGCATTAGGTTTGTGGGTTAGTTTATTAACCTGTAACATAAAGAAACATTTTGGAGACTGCAATGAAGCCATGTAAATATTTGCCGTTGTTGTAAATTAATACAATTATATCTGTCCATTATGACTATTATTATTATTATTATTATTATTGTTATTATTATTATTATTATTATTAATATTGTCACTAGTATAACAAGCTAACGATTGCTTCAAAAGAGACAACACACATTTATAAGAAATATTCCAGTCTGTCTGGAGATAATGCTTCACTTCTTTCTCACAGTCTTACATCTCATTTCTAATTGTTTCTTTCAGGGTTTATTTTTTTTCCTTTATCCCGATAAATCCTGAAATTCGAGAAGGTCTTAAAAAGAAATCCAGTGAGTTGAGGTCGGGTATTATTATGCCGATTCAGAAAATGAAAACTTATCGCTTTAACTTACCTTTCTCATCAATCCTTTTTTTTTTTTTTTTTTATTTCATATATGTGAATGTGATACATTGGATATCTGGGTTATGGTACTGATCTGAAACATATACAAACATTACTGAGACTACACTGTTGTCGTGAAAACACTTACATCGCTGTTGTAAATTAATAACGTATATTTATTATATTATTATTATTATTATTATTATTATTATTATTATTATTATTATTATAATTATTGCAAACTATCGCACCAAGTCTAGACACTAAGTATTCTATTTGATATACTTTATAGTGTATATATATATATATATATATATATATATATATATATATATATATATATATACACACATATATACATATATATGTATCCCTCTCTCTTTCTTTCTCTCTCTCTCCCCTTCTCTCTCTTTTCTCTCTATCTCTCCCTCTCCCCGTCTCCCTGTACCCCGTTTCTCTCTTTTTCTCTTTGTGTAGTTATTTTTAAATTCTCACATTATGGTAACGTTCAAAAAGTGACGTTATCATTAAGTTTTTCTTTGTTTTTACATAATTTGATACAATAATCGTGTAATCACTTCTAGTATTAGTAGCAATACTAGTGGGTCATAACTTCTGACAGCGCGGAAAATATGCCAACCACTACTGCAGATCGACTGACATCATTTTACCCAGCCGCTAAGTCTCCCAATTCATCGTCATCATTATCATCTTCTTGAATTTCTGTCCGGTGTCTCCAGTGTTGTCATCTACTCTCGATTAGTGATCGACATACCATAGTTTGCACGATTCTTAATGATGATTTCATCAGACGTCGCAACACGGTAACTGACGCAATCATTATAATCGCACTGCAGTTCCAAGTAGCTTGGCACTTCCACGCCCTAGCTGGTAGGTGATAAGTACTGCACTAGCGCTTCATTTTCTAGGTCAAAGCCGCGGATGTTTTGGTAGTACAGTAGTAATTTATTCAACATCAATCGTCATACAGAGTGAAAATTGAACGTGAGCGAAATATCATAGACAAATTTTTCCCGATGACCTCGATCTGCGATAGGTTTATTTCACTTGGTGTAAATGTACGACAAGGACCTTCCAGCTCTAATTTCGTCTCGGAAGAAGCCACGCTAAATGAATTTATCGCCTTCGGTCCGGTTTGAACATGTGCAGCAAGAAACCATGTTTAATATGAGACTCCCGTGGTTGACGACTTCCATAAAAATGATCGTTAAAGCATGATGTCTCAAAACAATGTCACCTGCTACCCGTCAGTTCTACACGTGTAATATAGCAGTAAAGAGTGTGCAGCTGGATAGTATGATATGCATGCAAATATTACCGCAGTTTATCATAGTTGTTAGTACGAGTGTCGTTCATTCCGCAGTAAATTGAGTACCAGGACATTTATTCAAAGTGACTGAACAGCACGTACGTACGAAACCTCCAACAAGATCGAAAAAAGTAAACAAGCCTGTTCCCCCACCTCCGTCTAACACTCTGCTGTCAATCAACCTGTATCTCTTTCATCGGGACCTGAAGTTCCAAGTCTAATTTTCACATTCAATGTCATAAGTTGAATTCCTTCTTCACTGTTAATTTCTGCCATATTACTGTCTTTATTGCTATTGTTATTTCCTCCTTCCGTATTACTGTTTTTTTCCCCCTAACTATTTTCTTCTGCTACTTCACTCTCCTTTCCTGTACATTCCTTTTCGATTTTATTTGCTGACTCTTGTTTTCTCTTCCACTCTCTATCGCATAGCTGTTCAATTGTAACTCGTACGAGGTAACCCCTTGCGTGAGCAACCAGCATCGCATATTCTTTGAGGTCAGTTTTCCTATTTTATATGTAAAGTTATTGACCTTAGCAAAGCATGCTTGACGTGCAGTATCTCCTTGTTCTATAGGCGTTCGGACACCTATGCTCAATCGTATTTCCCTGTGCCTGTGCTTCTCGCGTTCCTCTCCTTGCTCCTATTCATTACCACGTTTTTCTCCTGCCTGTCGAATCGCTGTCATCAATCAGCACCCAGAACTTATTTGCTATCTTTCGGTCCTCCCTGGTTGTAGATATGTTCGTGTGCTACTGATCTCGCATACCGCCCGTAGTTCCATTATTCTTGCATCATCTACAGTACTATACAGGCTTGTTCAGTATGGACATAACGTTTTACAGTCGTCTACCTGCTGCGTGGATCCAACGATGTGTGCAGTTTGAGGAAAGATTTCGACATAGGTAAGATTATTTCGAGTTCCTGGACAGGTCGAGTTGATTTTTACTTTGTTTTACAAGGCGTAGAGGAAGTGTTGTGATGTAGAGTAAACCCGAATTCGATACTGTATTTTAGAAATAATAAACCCAGAATTCCTGATGCCGAAAAATCGTTTTTGGTCCTGCCACATGTCTGTCTGATCTTCCGTCCAGCTGAATGTTTCTGTTCACATGCTGCATGTAGAAGGCAGTTTATCCACGAATAATGAACAGAAAATATATATGTATTAAAAATTAAGATGTTTACGTCAGCCAGAGCACATATTATATAACAGATTGCTCATCCCTATGTTAAAATTGGTACCACTTTGAAGAGAACAACCGCCAGGATCGCCACCCGTCCGCCATAAACGAACACGAGATGGCAGTACAGTCGCTAATGCAATTCAAGTGAGAGTTATGACGTGACTCCTTATGTAACAACTAGATGGCAGCATAGTAAACCTGACAAAAGTTGTTACCGTCAAAGCCTATAAGGCCGAGCAATCTGGGTATATATGATCTAGGACGTGAGGTATAGCGACTTGAAGCGTGAGCCTCATGAAGAACGTTTATTTTGCAATTTTAGGCTGCTGAGAGTTGTAATCTCCATGTGGAGATGTTACGTCCCCATTAAATATGTGTTACTTTTACGATATTGGTGTTTTAAAGATGATAACTCCTGTTTAGGCCTATTGGTACATCGTTGAACCCTACATCGTATAAGGCAGATTTTAACTAGGCCTATAAAACATTAGTACATTATGTAGATTGAGAAAATAAAATTTCTCATTTTAACTTGCCTTGCGTATAAATTCTTTGTCCTCTTTGGCCGAATATATGTGAAAATAATTTAGGCATCTGGCTATTGTATTAATCTGTAACGTGCAGAAAGATTTGGAGATTAAACTGAAGTCATGGCAACATTTATCGTTGTTGTAAATCAATAATATAGTAAATGTTCATTATTATTGCAAACTAACCGACCGAGCCTAGACACGCAATATTTTCTATAATGTGTGTGTCTGTCAACCTCTCTTTTTCTCTCTTTCTCTATTTCCTTATTTATCTCTTTCTAATTGTTTAGCCATTCTCGCAACTTGATGACATGTAATTATGTAAGTCGATATGTGTAATCATGCTGTAACTGCGAAGTATTTTCTAGTATTGGTAGCAGTAGCAGTTTATTCATCGTCAGGCATTATTCAGCGTTGAAATTGAACTTGGGCCAGAAATGACAAACAAATGAAAGCTAGTGTCTGCCCTCTATCAGCCAGATTTAATTCCCTATCGGAAGAAGTCATGCTAAATGGATTTATGTCTTTCGGTTGGGTTTGAACACGTGCAACCCGAATTCTGTAAGATGTATAATAACGAATGTGTCAGTAGCAATCACTGGACTTGCGCTTCGTTATGTACGTTTTCCTAGGGAAGAAAAACGAATAACACTGCGAGAAAGTTTGACGACATCGCAAGATTCTCTTCAGGTAATTATATTTCATGATTTGAATATTGTATGTGAATGCTTTCTTAGAGAAATTTGTACTGTACCGGTACCATATTGGTACAGTAGGCCTATTGTGATATTTCATCATTTTTAGGTTATTGGCGCCATAGATGGCACGCACATACCCATAACAAATGTAGGAGGAGAACTGTCACAAATATATATCAACCGAAAAGGATGGTATTCTCTATTAAACGTTCAGGTACGTACTGTAAATGAAATTACAACCCGTAAGAGGTTATGTAGACCTAGGCTGAAATTTTGGTGAAACTAGCGCTGAGGTAGTTCCGATGATTTCGATACTGAAAATCGTTGAATTTGTGAGATATTTTTTGTAGAGATGCAGTTGGTCATATATGCAAGCCATTATAAAAGCCAAAAATAATCTAACCTAATCTATCACAGATTCGTATATGCAAGGTGTATAAGCAGAGTACGAAGAGAACCACCTCAGTGCTAGTTTAGCTTTTAATAACTTTATTTACATTTTAGATAGTAATGCATTATATTACATTATTTCAGTTAAATGGTACAAGAAAAAGGATTTGTAATTTGTAATTCTCCAGAAAAGCTACACTGAAGAAGACACAATAAAAAATCGCCTCAATGTTGTTGCCCCCCCCTCCTAACTAATTACTAATATAACATGCGAGAAGTCGAGGGAGAATTATTAGAGAAATGGTGTTATATTGGTAATAAATGGGAGTGTGGGAGCTACAACAGTGCATTACAGTATGTAAGTAACAGTACCCAAGTAACTATTAAACGATTTTTATGTTGAAAGCATTTGTGGCTGCTGACTAAAACCACATGTTTATTTGGCCTACTGTATATATGTCACGGAAGTCAGTGAAGCAAATGTCTATTGTTCCTCCTTCAATGTAGCTTTTCTGGAGAATTACTAGAAGGTCAGCTGTTAGCAGCTCTAAATATCAGAATGAAAAAAACTCAAAGAATAAAAACTGTTGCTTAGTTAAAAAACTTGAAATTTTTTACCAAATTGCACAAAAAAGGGATACATTTCACTTATATGAGTGACAAATCACATTCGTAGCTTTCATTTGTGTACCCACATGACAGTTTTTTAACAGTTTTAATTTTTTATAGAAATGTTCTTTATGAAATTGCTAGTTAACACATATATTACCTTATTCATTTAAGGTTATAAGTGATGCAAGTTTCCAAATTCTGGATATAGTGGCACGTTGAAGAGGAAGTGCCCATGACTCTCGCATTTTCAATGAGATTAGAATTAAGAAGCGATTTGAACAGAATGAATTTGGACGCTTCATTTTGTTGGGGGATAGTGGTTATGGTGTACACAAATATTTGTTAATGCTTGTAAAGTGAATTACTCTACTTGCAATGTATTGTGTACTTTTGTATAAGCTTAACTGATGAATTCTATATTTGTTTGATAAAATGTCTAAACTTGTAAATTGAATTAATCTGCTTGCTATATACCTAAATTATTGTGTAGTTCAACTAATTGTTTATGCCTTTAAATTGAATTAATCTGCTTGCTAGGTATTGTCTTAATTCAATTGCCTATGCATGAAAATTTAATTGATCTGCTTGCTATCTTTTTATACCATTTTAATTGTTTTTATACCTATTTGCAGCTGCTCTCGGGCTTGGATTAGATTCCTGCTTGGACTGATTACCTGGATGGATTTTTCAGAGGTTTTCCCCAACATTAAGGCAAATGTTAGGTAATATGTGGCGAATCCTCGGCCTCACCTCATCTTGCCAAGAATTTGTGTAACTCTTGACTTGTTCCATATCTTAAAGCTTCTATGGAACACAATAAATTAAATAAAAAAAAATGAAATACTGTGTTATTATTCTAAATGATCATGGACAGAATCCAATGAAAAGTAAGGGAGAATGTTAAACTTTTGTATACCACGTAATGTAACTGTGTACACCAAGCACACTATTACTTTCTTATATTATATGTTTTTTTTTTATTGTTTAAGTTTGAAAGATTATCATTTTGTTGGAAATTATTTCATTCTAACATCTAAGAAAATATAAGATACTCTAAATTATGTGAACTGACTGCACAAATCACTGGTGTGCACTTTGTATTTTATGTCAATTTTATTTCTTATGAATCACTTATACATTCGTTTCTTGGGTTGCTATACCTGCAATATACACCTCAATTTTTAATATTCTAATTATTATTATTATTATTATTGCAGCAGTCCAGTACCTGTTTGTATCACTGAGCGAGTATCCCCAGCTTAGTTTGTGCAGTTCATTTCTGAAATGTTAAAAAAATGGACTCCAGAGAATTACAATTTACAAAGATAGTTCTCTTCAGCCTTAGCCATCTGCACAAGTTGGGAGATGCAAGATATGTCCGAGAAATAGGGATGGGAAGTGTAGTACAGAATGCCGTGTGAGTGCAATGACCATTCAGACACTACACAGTAAAGGTGTGCATAAATTGTAAAGAAATTATTTAGAAAGAAAAAAGAGAACTGTTAATGATAATTTCTTTATAATATAAACGTTTCCTCGATAAAAGAGCAATAGTACCAATTTTTCATAGGGCATTTTGTAAACCTGTACTCATTTGCAAGCATATTCTGGAGTATACATGTAACCAGATTGGTGTAGGCCTACATTTAGAGGTTGGTATACAGAAGGTTAATATACATACTGTACCGTGTGACAAATTACTTTCTATGCTTCCTTATTTATAGAAGTCACTGAAAATCATTATAGTCCATATATTAACATCTTCGTCAATTCGAAGTAAAACAAAAAGTTGAAGTATGTGTAACGTGGAATGTTGCTAATAAACTTATATTTGAATCAGTAATTTCTGAAAGGGCTTTATTTCAAAATCTCATCTCCATAAAAATCGCCTTACTGCAGGATTAGGGCCCTCTGAGAAGTGCTGTGAATATTGTGAAGCCTGCATAGATCTGAATAAAATACATGGAATAATCCTCATTATCAGAAAGGCGTATTCAAGTGAGAATATGATAGCATTCTAAATTGATTTTAGCAAAAAGATTGGATAAAGTCCTTTTAGAAATGACTGATTTAATTACAGAGTTACTGTCTAATAAAAAAAAAAACTCTCACATAAATTACTCCAAGTATAAATAGTGCATCCAGTGCTAATGCTCACACGTCACTGAAACAGATGGCAGAATGCGATTATTTTTTAATAGGATTTTATGATAATATACCTTTCCATGACGTAGAACAAGTTCAATATAAAAATATTTGATTTTAGGTACTGGCACCATAAATAGCACCTTCTTAAGTCTTGGAGAACTTTCACAAATAAATATCAAAGAAAGGTTAATATTTGAGGAGAAAAATTCGCTCCGGCACCGGGGATCGAACCCGGGTCCTTGATTCTACATACCAAGCGCTCTGACTACTGAGCTACGCTGAATTCAATCCACAGCACCAGATGGAAACCTCCTCCTTCAATGTTTCCCTTTGTGGCCTGACTACAAGTTAGGCATATATGTTGACGTTTATGTCCAATGTCAACTGCCATTATACTAGGAGCGCACTCAGTTGAGTGACTTGTTGGCCGGGAATCCGCAGTTTAGTGCACAGTAAGCTGTACAGAAATATGAACTGCAGCTATGAGAATATTATAGACTTATTAATTGTCACTATTACAGATATTATTCTGTAGGACAAATTAATAAGTTTATAATATCAAAGAAAGGGGTAGTATAATGGAAACTCAGGGGTTCTGTAAATTAAATTAAAACTCGTATGTAGGTTTAAACTTCGCTTCATACAATAATTTTATTCATATTTTGCATATTCACTTATTTCTAAGTTACAAACTATTGTACATTCTAAGGACAAAGGGAGAAAAGCCAAACAAAGCATATCAACATAATACAAGAATAAGCAAACGCCATTACAAAAAAAAAAAAAAAAAAATCGCTTAGCATAGAGTGAGAGTATTAAGAAAATAAATATAGACCTTAATTTTTCTCCTCATTCCTAAGTTCCATATTCATTTCAGGTTGTAAGTGATGCAAATTAGTAACTTCTGAATGAGTTTCATGCAAAAATACAGACAAGTCACCAGTAAAATGATTACAAGAAATGAGTGAAGCATTGCAGATTTAGCCCTGCATTGGAAAGAATCCCGCGACCAGATATTTACTCTAACATACAGGCTACATTTATTCAATTTACCTGAAGGGGTTAGGTACAGCTTACAGTAGTAAAATTTTGCAAATATTCAACATTTTTTCCACCATTACTGTATCTTGTACAATTATGAAAATTAGTACGTGTAAAACACTGTCCTTCTACTATATGAAAAAAATATTTATGTATATATATTTTTTTCTAAATTCAAAATGTTGACAGTTCACTGTGCAGTGATGAAGCATTTCTCTCATAACTAAAAAACTATCCAACATTTTGTGATGAAATTTGTTGTGTATGTATGCATGTCATACCTACAATATGATGCAAAATCACATCTCTACCTTTGATAGACTGTCTGATAAAAAATAAATTCATTTAAAGAAGTGGTGAATATAAGTATTTTTTTCTAACACAAAATAAAATATTATTTATTAAGGAATGTAGTTGAAAGAGCATGATATTGTAAACATGAGTTTCAGCAATGTAATAAAAGAGAGAACATTACACTAAAGTACTACATTTCCAGTTTTTGTCCATTGTGCAACTCAAACCAAGAAATGGATTCGGAACACCTCAAATCTGTGCCTCAGTAGCTGACCATGAGAATACCTTTGAAAAATATTGGAGTGCAAGAGGTCAAATGCCTGGCATTAGAAAACAACATTTTCAGCTTTTCATTAGGCCCTCCCCCTATTCTTTTCTTTCTAATTGTGTTATCTTAACATTTCCATTTCTAATAATAATTTTGCTTTTTTCAATTCATGGATCAATTCATTAGAGACTTCCAAGCCTAAATTAAAGACTCTGAATTAAATTTCTCTACTAATAACACCTTAATTGCATAGTTATAGACATAAGTGTAACTAAATTGCTTTAGGTAGGTACTTAAACCTCCATCAGGGAATATGTTCTAACTCAGGAACTACAGGTTCGATGAATGATGAATCCAGCAAAAACAAAAAAAATAAATAAGTACCGGTAATCTGTCTTATAAATCAGCAAAACTTTTAACCGACATTAAAATAAGAAAAAGGAACACATACATATGTATAGAATTCACGAAACAACAATGTGAAAATAAAAAGTTGAAAACACTACTAGAGCCCAATATACAGTAATACTAATAGTCCTCAATCTGATGCAGTTGCCCCATTCAGCTTAGAAACTGGCCACAACTGTCCAGCAGCATATCTCCATCAAATAAACTTGTTACACTCATAACACTGTGTAGCATGCAACAACACAAATATAATAATGAACAAGGAATACTTACTACTCTACACCAAACTCCAGAAAATGATTGGGACAGAAGAATTTCAAGTTCCTATAAACTGCTGGGAAGCTCGCAAGGAAATGAAGTAGACAAGAACTCAAGAAAATTTCACTACTAGTGCTACTATTACCATCACCACCACCATTACCACTACTACTAAGTTACATCTCTAGTTCTTTGATTTGTCCCAGATAATTTTTAACTTTGCCTTTAATAATATTTTATTTCTAATAACAATTTTGTTTTCTGCAATTCATAGAACTTCTCATCACGTTTAATTTTTGGGCTTCATGCTTAGGAGGAACACTTCTTCATACTCTGTCATTCTCGATGATCTTGCAGCAGAGTCCTATGGAAAGACGAAAAAAATGTTAATCATTTGCATACTACTGTACACAAAAGACACTACTTCTTATCAAAACTGTGAATTTTTTTAATTGTCTAAGTTTGAAAATTTATCAATTGTTTGAAATTATCCATTTGATCCAAACATGCAAGAAAATTTAATTTTCTGCAAAATGTACTATGATTCAAATGCATCCCACTTCATATTCCAGATCATAAATTTTAATTGTTATGAAGCACTTATACATTAATTTGTTGGTTGGGTTGGAATAACTGTCATACAATGTATCACTCAATTTCTAGTATTCAAATTAATGTTCCCTTGTTTAACCGTTTCATATTAGTGATACATTGTAATATTATTGTTGCATTTAATATTTATGTCTTAATACTAACTAAACTGTCCTTCATTAAAGAAAAATAGCCATAATTTTTCATCATGTACACAGTTGTAAAGTCCCATTCTGACCCAATGGACTGCCTTGAAATAATATACAGTACACTGTATGATTATTATAAACCACAAAAAAAGTAAATTAAAATCATCAGTACCAGTTGCAGAAGACACAGCTCTGCTGGATACATTAAGAAGATTGATTGATTGATTGATAATATTGTAATCATAAATAGGCCTAGCAATATTCTTAGGTATGAATGAGATCTTAAACTTACCTGTTGTTGATTACTGTAGAGACTGTTAACGCCCATTCACCTGGGATTGTGGAGACAGGATTTATTGAAGACATACGTGGTATTGATGATGATGATGATGATGATGATGATGATGATGATGATGATGGTGCAATAATGACATCCTGAAATAAGCATGTAAGTTATTAATATTAAATGAAAACGTAAACATAATACTTATTGTATTATATAGATCTTACATCAGCATTACAGCTATGAGATGTGGAACAAGTAAATTAAGCAAATAGCCAAAATATGTTCATTAATACATAGTAAGTATTTAAAACATAATTAAACTATGCATCATTTTGCAAAAATGAATATAAAGCAATTTTGTTAATTCTTTTCTAAATTTTTCCTCTTGACCCATCAAAGCTTTAAGATAATACATAAACAGTGAACGTTTTACAACAGTTGAGATTAATAGAGGTTAAATGGAAATCTAATTTGTCTTGTATTATATACACAGTGTGTTTAATAAATCATAATATTATATTATGGATGTTTTGATTTCTGACATGAAACATCATGTAGGCTACTCAAAGAAAGCCTAAGGTGGAAAATATTTCTTGCACTCCTGTCATTATTCTTAGGGCTTTCTATTGTAACACAATAAGAGGTAATCTATGTTTACATCACCACAACTACAGATTATATAGGCGTATGAGGTTTTGTCTTTTCAGTGCTGTAATAAATATGAGTTTGATATATATTTTATAAATCACTTACTAGCGTTCTATAAACACACAAGATAATGAAATGTTATAGCTGACCATCAATATGGATTCTACAAATTTCTTATGCTTATGTAGGTAATTCTAACCTCAAATAATGCTATTTCTTTTGACAAAGTAGAGAAAAGGATATCTCAGAAATCTCTAGGCGTTCCTACTGCCCTTTAAAATAAGGTCTCAGTTTTGATAATTCTTGTACACAAGATATTAGGCCTACGTTAAGGTATGATTGATAATTGTGTGGGTTGACATCAGATGTTTGTGGCCCAATCCCCTATAGGTATTTACAAAGCCATATTATCCAAACTGCATTTATGGTAGTTGAGTATAGGCATAGCTTGCATTCTCACGATTGTTGTGAATTACATTTTACTAGCATTATCAGCTATAAGTTATTCCTACAAGATATATTATTTACGTTATATTAATTAGGCTACCAAGTACCTATTCAGAGTAGCCTTAGGTGACATAATCATACCAGAGCCACATTAAACATTTACCATGAAGTAATAGGCCTATCTTACTTACAAAAACATGTCCTAAGAACCAAAAACACATACTTCATATGTTAACATTCCATATCGTTTAGTAGGCCTACGTCATCAATTTCGGGAGCAGGACATCCTCCACCAGTTGTTTTTAGTTATTTCTTCAACTAAAAGTAAATAAATATATACTGAATTAGAATAATTCACTCTTTGAAGTCCAATATTTCATAATAGTTACGTCTAGGCCTAACCTAAAAATATTACGTATAATATTATAACATTTCTACTTACATTTTCGACCTTTCTTCTTGTGTAGTCGAATTCCCGCACGCTGCCATGTATATTTCTTGCTTTTTTTTTTACCACAGAAGAAAAAACAAATAGTTTAGTGTAGTTTAATATCGCCAATAACCTCACAAATAAACAGAAACGATTCGGAATCGCTTGCGTCTGAGCATGACAATTGCCAGTCTGCACATGCGCAGTAGCATTTTCAGCATCGTGTAACAGTTTCCAAAGCTAATACGCCGACTAATGTCGTCTCTGAATCCTGTAAAAGTAACCTGGCTATAACCGGGGCTAGTTTAGAACGCTCGTAGCATGGGCTAGCGCGATGTCTATGAATAGGGCCCATATAGATTACTGTAATATTTGTTTAGTTTTTGGAGGTGACTGTTCAGAGTTCATAAATACTCGGGCATGCATGTTTACTCTTATGTCCTACCCATTCCACTGCGACAGAGATAACAGCCGATCTTGCAGCGGTGAGGAACTCGCTCTCCAGTTCACATTAAGAAAATCCATCTGCCAAAATCCCTGGCGCGACCTATACATACTGTATGTCAGTTGAAAAACCTATTCCATCCTCCTTAACAATTTCAAGCTATGAATATACATACGTCGGGCAAGAAAAAACTTATTACCAATGTAGCAGTGTTTCACATGTTCGTTCTCATTGCCCACAACGTATTTTCCATCAGGCCGTTACTGTAACTCCAAGACAGAAGCCTACCTTCAGTGATGTACTTCAATCGCGAAGGTCAGCAGATGAGATACTCGGTAATTCTATCGAGAATGAACCACACGGACAGGCGACTGCCCCATTGCCTTCTACCTCCACTGTAAACAAATCTAATAACCTCGTGATGTCAACAACGCAACGGGAAGGAATATCGGACAGCCACATAGACACAACAGCTGATTGTACCGACAAGATAGACGTACTTCGGAACACTCAACCAAGTATACATGACGGAGATTCTAATATACAGAACGGGTCTGAAACTGATTCGGCTGACGAAAACGACATCGAACTAGTTAATGATAATAATTCAATTGAAAATGAAGATGAGATTCCTGATGATAAACGTCGTAAGAAAGCGCCTTCTGAGCAAACTTCCATGCATACAAAAAGTAGTTCACAAGAAACAAGAGATAGATCTAATATGATTCCACCTCATGCGATAAGTGAAATTCTCAACCCACAACCAATGATTAAAGATACAGGAGCTGCTCCAAGTGAAGATGAGGGGAAGATCCTTTCTTCTCAACCGGTATGCACCCAGGATCCCAGACTACAAACATTGACAGCGACGAAAAAAGGCTCATTCACAATGAAAATTAAACATAACGTAAGCGTTAACTTCAGAATGTAAACGTTTCGGTAAAATCAAGAGATCATACCATTATTCACGATGGGGACATAAACATAACAGCAAACATACTTGGTAACCATGGAAACATAACTACGACGCCATTTCCTCATATTCTGTCGTATACTTCAGCGCTCCACTATTGTGTTCTGTTTGCAAATCACGTAAGCATAAGCATGAAAGTTTGGAGTTTGCAAACTCCCGCTCCGAAGGAGTGCGCGCGCTCGTTGAGCGCTATTTGTGCAGATATGGTTTAGTATATAGAGTCACGAAGCTCAATACGTAGGGAATATGCATCCATAGATAGTTGGGTCATTCCATGCAAAAAAAAAAAAAGTATGTTTTTGAACCATGATGTCTCAAAAGTTAAAAATATTGTAGTAGGTTATTTTATGTGTTCTAAATATCAATTTCAAACAATACCGGTACTATATTTATATCTTTCATAGTTTGGCAGTAATCAGAATTTATAATATTGGTTTAACAAAGAAGACGGTTTCATTCATTGAAGTTTTCTCACTATGTAAAGGAAGATGGATAACTAATTTCAATGCAATTCGAAAAAGGAGAACCTTGTTTATAAATGCCCTTAAAATGAAAAAATATATCCTTTTTTAAATAGTTACCCACCGTAAAATAATTAAAAAAAATAGAACACAAAATGCAATTCTTTTTTACAGACGAAAAACCATGTGTTTAATTCTTTAGGGTATATTGATTCCACTGTGAAAATTTCAGAATGTTGACTTAAATATGTCAGTTTTTAATAAAAATAATTCACGGGAACAAAGAAGCTCAGCAGGTAGGCTCCCCCGTAGTACAAAATGTTGAGCGATCAAAGTCAGGGAGACGGATGTTTGAGATTATTCATCGTTACGAAATTTCGCGAACGCTGCGACCGCCACATATAGTAAGCGATTTTCAACCGTTGGAACAAAAATTAATAATTTTATTAATTTAATTATTCACAGGTTTTTTGAGATAAAGTCATAAAACTTGGGAGATGGATTAGGAATAAGGTTTTCTTTAATACGAATGAAATTCGGATGAATTAAATTTTTTGCATTCGAATATAAAACTATTGCTTTTCTTCAATAAGGTTTTTTATGAGCATGCCTTAATATTATTCGGAATAGTCTTTAGGGGCCGTATTCATAGACATTCTTAGCGCGGGCTTCCGGTGGATGATCAGCGAACTAACGTTTTTCGTATTCATAAACCAGTGTTAGCCATATGATATGATATGAATCCTGTACAAGTAATCAGTCGATTGCCGGGGCTAGTTTAGCAGGCTCGTAGCGCGGGCTAGCGAAATGTCTATGAATAGCACCCTAAGGTATTAAAATATGGTTATTCAGGTTTGCAATGGCGTCTGCTTAGTATCGGTGACACTTCATATATGAAGGGTGTCTAGAATATTTTAAATGATGGATAACATGTAACTGACACCCATTTTTCAGTCATCCATATGACTAAAATATTAATGATATGGCGGTCATAGTTGACAGTTTAATTTATTTTCATAATAACATTATTATATTAAAAGCCTTAAAAAATCATGGCATCGCTGGAATATTCTTAAAATTTTGTATGGAATGACATAGTTGCTAACCACTAGGATCGCTACTATCGCCTCATTACAGACAATGCGAAATAGTACCGGCACAGTCTATTGTTCCTACTATCCTCACAACTCAATCTTCGTATTTGTATATACTAGACCAGTGGTCGTCAGCACTCGCTGCGGCGGGTAGAGTGATGGAGGGTAAGGAACTCTGCTCCTTCGTGCACAAGGAATAGAGAGACAGCATATCCGCTAGCAGCGACGATTGCACGCTAGGGCAGTGTCTTGTCCGCGGGTAAGGGACGCTAGCCCGAGCGTGCAGTGTTTTGATGACCGCTGTACTAGACTGTGGTAGTACTCCCTCCACGGTGTAGTGTAGACAGCCGGTGTTTGTTGAGAATGACACCAGATCTAGGGTTTGCACAAGAGATCTTCTAGGCCGCAGTACTGGGTCGTACTTCCTCCCCTCCTTAACTTCAGTAAAGTATTACTGTTGTTCATTGTTCTCTAATGAAAGTCATGTTAGTAAATGATCTCCTTCTTTGATACCTTTTTATTTATCTTGGAACTCGTTTTGTTTATTTGTGATTTTAAATTGAGAACGCTGTAATAAATGAATTCTTCTTATTTTGTATTTCAGAACTGTGGTTCACTCCGGCATGACGGTGCTAAAGGAAGGCTCCTTGCAGCATTACAGGGACACCCTCAGAGAAATGTAAGTCTACCAGGATTTAAAGCTGTATGATTTATGTGTAGTTGTTGTGTCTCATAAAGCCGACGTGTGCATACATGAATCTTTCACTTTTATTGTCCCGGTGGAGGTAATACACTCACAAAATATAAGTTCGCTTTATGTCTTTTCAGGAAACACTAATACGTATAATTTAAATGTTATGAGCAGAGAACACATTTATATGTGCTACAAATGTATAAAATATATAAATATTTATTTAGTTATTTTTATCTGAATATATAATAATCCGTGGCGCTACAGCCCGTGAAGGGCTTAGACCGACCAGCCGGCTGCTGGCCTCACGCCCACATGCCGAAGCAGAGATCTGAATATATACTTTAATTAAATATGCATTAACAATTACCAAAAATGGCATCTCATTTAATTAAAATATATAATGCCTACTTCTCATTGTCGCTTTGGGTGGCGCAGTCGGGATAGTGCTGGACTTCTGTGGCCGAAGTTGCGGGTTCAATCCCGGCCCAGGTCGATGACATTTAAGTGTGCTTAAATGCAACAGGCTCATGTCAGTAGATTTACTGGCATGTAAAAGAACTCCTGCGGGACAAAATTCCGACGCACCGGCGAGCGTCATTAAATAAAATATAATTTAATTTAATTTACTTCCCATTCTTTAATCATTATTTTAATATGAAATTCAAATAACATACATTTTATTTCCTCTTACCAAAACAATGGATTACGAAAGTAAATACTCGTATTTAGTTTTTTTAATCTGAATGTGTAATATTTAAAAATTATCATAATTGATCATTTCTATTTAATTATTTGATGTATACACTGCTTTAGGCTACTTCGCATTCATTAAATATGAAATTCAATTTGATAAATTTTTATTCTCTGCCACAAAAAAAGATATTACGAAAATTTCTTTGGAGTGATTGAAAATGAATATTCTCCTGTTGTCTCACGTGATGTAATAGGACTTTATTTCAAATTCACAATGTATGCTGGACTTAAGTCCAAAGTTATCTCAACACATTATTGTAGCATTTCGTATTTCTTCATATCCAGAGTGTTTTTCTTTTAATACAGTGTTCACCTTCACTTTTAGTGCTTCTGCAACTTCACCTGAGCCAAGTTACAGGTGATCCACAGTATGGGGTAAATAATGACAGCATTTTACCGTCACAGCTTCAAACTGTAATAGCTCTGGAAAAATAGATGTGACAGATAATGGCGATTTTGCCACAATGTGATTTAATTTAGAATACATTTCGCCCTGCACACAGCCAGGTTTCTCTCTGTAGAATATCTTTCCATGTGGCGCATATAAACAATCTGTAAGATATAATCTACAATAAAAAATTAAAGTAAAATTAACAAGATAAAAAGAAACGTAGGCTACACATAAGAAATGGCTAGTAATTTATTTTAGTTGTATGTGCTTTTGGTTATTGCTGAAACTGTCTCGAGGAGTCAATTGTATCCCGTTTGTTGTCCGTTCTCTTTCATCTTCAGTTATAGAAGCTGTACTTTTCACATTAATTGAACCTTAATCGACGACACATTCTGGAATTCTTATGATGTGAATGAAGCATGACACGGACCTCCACCTAAGGAAACACAGGCCACTCTATTGACAACAGACAATTAGGGATTACCCATTCATGTCCTTGGAGAGATACCAATCAACGATTAAGTTGCACGGAATGTTAAAGCTTCAATCTTAGCAGTTGTGAATAGAGGAAAGTGCCCAAAACCGGACCCCCATTTTGTTTTTTATTTTTTAAAAATATAAAACAGTAAAAAATTATGTTTTAAAAGCATGTAAAATTTACTTTATAATGTTATGCACCATTTACATTTTACTTTTAGAAAATATAATTAAAAATTGGTATGAAAAAAGTTATTTTCAATAACCTTACACTTTGGCGATTTGGAAAATAGTTGCCGAAATCGGACCCCTTGTAAAATTAAACAAAATAACACTAAACAAATTTGGAAAAAGGTATTAAATAAGAGAAAACATAATCTAGTTTCAAAGTATAAGCATTATATTACAATTACAGGTTTTAGTTTTTAAAAAGAGATATAGGATGTATTCAAAAAAAAGATACACAAAACGTACAACAGAATTAAATCGTTTAGCGACAAAAATCGCAGATATTCATGTCCTTTTCAGTCCCAGCACGTAAAGAAAATGACCCAAAGTTCCCCTTTAGAATCCTCCGAAAATTTTCTGTCACAAAAAACACATACCAAGCATCATCTTTGGATGGGAAAACTTTCGAGAAGAGATCCAATTCAGATATTCCAGAGGTCACGTTGTTTTCATCTTCAGTGCTTGATTCTCACATTTTTCACAAAATTTAGACGAGTTTTCACGAACCCTTTCCCTTTTTTTTAAGGCTGTACTTCTGAACCACTTCCCTGGTCGCGATTGCTTTTGCGTCCTTGAGCACGATTCCGTGCTTGTTGTTCAGCTTCCATTGCTTCTTTAGCTTTCTTAGCTTCCACCAATTGGGCTTCATGAGACGTAGATGTGATGATCGTAGAAATGCAGATCTTTCGCCCCCTATTCGAGAACCTCTTTTTAAATTTTGGAATGGAAGTGATGTCAAACGGTTTGTCTTAGAAGATGTGGAACCCTGAGGATCCTCAAGTGTAGCTGATGACAGAGGAACACCCTGACCTGCCGAAGATGTTGATCGTTGATTTGGGTCAAACTCTACAATAACTTGTGTTTCGTTCACATCACATTCTTCTCCGTTCTCTGGAAAGCTCTGATTTTCTGCTGTTCGTTTCTTTAACACAAATTCATAGAAAGAGAACTCTCGTTTTTTGTTTGCCTCTTCAATGAATTCGGCATCTGAAAACAGCTTCTTGTTCAAGGGTTGCTTTAAATCCATTGATTGCTATTTGAGCTGTTTGGCATCTAATATAGGCTTTGCCAAACAAGTCCATTGCATCAAAAGCACTGACAGCACGTTCATTGTGCCTTAACCACGGCCTGATTTCCTTGCTGTAGTGAACTTTCAGGGGAACTACGAAAGTTTTGTCCAAAGATTGTAGTTTGTGTGAAGAGTGAGGTGGCAGCGACACAATGGTAACATGATTTGTTTTTTGCCAAGTTGATCAGATCAATATTCTGTGTGTGGCTAAAGTGGCCATTCAAGAGCAACAGCACAGGTTTTTCCTTTGTAGGATTGACAAACTCGATGAAGTATCGAAACCACTGAGTGAAGGAGTTCATTTGGATCCACCTTGAATGGTACGCTGTAAAGATTGTTCCTTCCTTCCCCATTATTCTCTTGAAATTTGGAACAGAATTCCAAAAGAATAAGAGTGTGTACAAATACAGGTAGACTTTAAACATGAAAAAATAAGGGGTCCGGAGTAGGTAACTGAAGGGGGTCCGGTTTACGCGACTATAGCCAACACTTTGTTAACTCAATAGATTTTTAACCAAACATCTAAATTAAACGGTTTAATGACAAGCAGTAACCTTAAACCTTACAATTTAAGGATATGTATATATATATATATATATATATATATATATATATATATAGATCGAATGGCTTACCTGCCAATATCTAGGAGAAAAAAAAAACAAAAACAAAAAATGTAGCACAGTGTAAAAACTTTTTCCACTTTCAAAACACGTAATTGCAAACTGATAAGCAACAAGTGAAGCGGGCGACGTGTGTGCTCCGCTACAGACTGGTAGAAGCCTAAACTACTATTTACACTTAGTTCTGCTAGAGTTCAAGAGAATGCAGAGCCAGGAGACTGTGGGTCCACTTTAGGGGTAGGAGTCCGGTTTAGGGCACTTTCCTGTACTGATATCTATCATTTTAAGTTGTTCACCAGGTGATTCATTTTATTTACAGCAACATTCTTCCTTTTATGCGGCCGGGTAGATCAGTTGGTAGAGTAACTGGCAACGGACTAGAAGATCTAGTTCAACCTCAGGTGGTAATGGGTTAATATCACTTCAAAACGGTTCCAAGGTTAACTCAGCATCCTATCACATGAAGTACTGGGCATTTCCGGGGGTATAAAGTTGGTCGTAGCATGGTGTTTACCACACTACATCATTCTAGTGCCGAAATCATGAAAGCATGGAGCTTCATCTCCATTTCCCTCAAGCATCTTCATAGTGTATGAAGGGGTGCCTTTAATTTCCATTTCCTTTCGCTGCTGCCGTTTTGCGTCCCTCTGCGGTCGAATAGTGAACGACTTGATTCCCGCTTTCGATAAATTCGTCTAACAATGACATCCGTGTTGATTCAACACAAACCGGCGGGGGGAGGGAGATTTTTTTTATTTCTGAACGAATCTGAGAAGGATATTGTGAACTTCTTATGCCAAAGCAATTAAAATTTTCTGGAAGATTCCAGAACTTTATTTATAGATGGGACCTTCAAGACCTGCTCTAAGCTGTTCGACCAAATATTTATAATTCATGGTGTATATGAATAAACAAAAAGCTACGAGGGAGGATCGAACAGTAATGCACAACAACTTTTTGTGGCAACGTATTTAACAGGTAAGCAAAAAGAAATAATGCAGAAAGAGCTATAGGGCCGTATTCATAGCCATTTTTAGCGCGGGCTTTCGGTGGATTATCAGCGTTTTTCGTATTCATAAACCAGTGTTAGCGATAGGATTTGATTTGAATTCTTTACTAGTAACCAGTGTAACCAGTAGATAGCCGGGGCTAGCTTAGTACGCTCGTAGAGCGTGCTGCGAAATGTCTATGAATACCACCCATAGATTTTAGGAAGCGCAAAGAAAGCTTGCCCATTTGACTGATGCGCAGAGAACGATATATATTCGGTCCTCGTGCCGTCATGCTCGTTACAGGGCTTCTATGAATCACGTAATGCTGATTACAGGGCGCATTCGAAAGCGCGGTCTTGAGCTGTTCGTATCGTGAAATGTATTGTGCAGAGCGGGTAGAAGCCAGCGTATGCGTTACTGTACAGCTGTCAAAAGAAAAAGTGGCCGCTCTCCTGGAACAAAGTTCCCTTCGGGTATCTTCGCTACAAGTCGGAGACAGGCGATGTTACATGTTGTTGGACCACGTTGCCTGATATCTACAGTTATAATTGAAGTATTCTGTGTGTTATCGATAGCATAATGGTAGCGTTCAGGCCTCTTATTCATGAGGTCCTGCGTTCGACTACAACCACGTGCTTTTTATGTTCTTTTTTGTTCTGTTTTTGAGAGAGACAAACTATACATAATGGCTCCTTTTTCTTTTACGATTATTTTAGTAATTAACATCAGGTTCATTAATATATTATGTCATGACTTTATCATTATGATATTGTGGCTGCAAATGGAAAGAAAAAAGATTTTATTCTCAATAAAAATATCTTTCGTGGCATAAACAAAACAAATTTACTGGCGTCGGCCTTAAAACATTCAAACAATTAAGCGTTCAAAAAACAAAACAAAAAGCCATAATTCAATATTTAGTCTATCTTCCTCTTATCTCGATCATCTTGCAGTCGAGTGGGCATGGAATTGACTACCTAGTCTATGCAAATAGCGACTTTTTTTAGACACGATATTCCAGGCATTCTGAACATACATACATAAGTGTTCTGTCCATGGGCAGGTCTTTCATTGCAAACCCAGCAATCTCCAATCTTTCCTATTTTCTGCCTTCCTCTTAGTCTCCGCATATGATCCACATATCCTAATGTCGTCTATTATTCTTTTCAACCAGAGACCCAACCAGTTACTTTTTATCTTTCTAATCAGTTTCAGCAGCATTCTTTCTTCACTCACTTTTTCAAACACAATTTTATTTCTTATTCTATCTGTCCACTTCACACGCACCGTTCTTCTCCACATCCACATTTCAAATGCTTCAATTCGTTTCTCTTCATTTCGTCGTAATGTCCATGTTCCTTCCCCATACAATTCCACACTCCACACAAAGCATTTCACTAGTCTCTTCCTCAGTTCTTTTTCCAGAGGTCCGCAGAAGATGCTTCTTCTTCTATTTAAAGCTTCCTTTGTTCATGTTTGAAGTTTTTCTTGGGAAGGATAGGCCTAAATGCGGTAACATCCCGTTGCTTTCCGCACACCACTATCTCTTTCGCATCTTATTAAATTCCAGGGGGCCCAAGCGTGGAGATGAGGAGAGTGGATTTGACTAATTGGGCCCCCCGGACTTCACCGAAAGTCACGGCAAGAGTTAAATATTAATTCTATCAGGATGTTTGACCCTATCAGAGATCGGGAAATCTCAATTAGCCTTTGCCCCCCGCATCCTGGACTAGCTTCTACGAATCATCAGAAAATCTTAGAGTGTGCTTGGGCCAATTTTTCCGAAAATGTTTCCACGCTTTTGCCCTCGTAGCTCAGCGGACGAACGTCGGAATTTAGATGTCAACGTCTCAGGTTCAATTCCTCGTTACTCCTTTTCATTTTATTGTGGTTCAAGATAGTATAATGTAATAATACAAAAAGAAAAACTAATAGCAGTATTATGCAACTGGATTTTTCCAAACCTAATATTAAATTTATGTTATTTATATCGCTAAAGAACGATTACAATATAAATAACTTGAATATTATTTATACAGTATAACTAAAGAACAATAACACAATATAAATGATAAATATCGATTTGTTTAATTAATATAAGATATTATATAATACGTGTTTAATTATCTAAATAAAGTAACCTATTTTACAAAGAAAGGTGTTTATTTGTGTTATAATAATTACCTACATAAAATACAGATTATTTATATTGCGAAAGAACAATAACAATATAAATAACTTGAATATTATTTTATAATGCTAATGAAGGAAAACAGAATATAGGGTAAATGATAACTTGAATATTATTTATATCGCTAAAGAACGATAACAATATAAAAAACGTGAATATTATTCATATCGGAATTTCACAGATTTATTACAGATGTATTTAAGAAATTGTAGAAGAGTGGTAATTAGTAACAGTGTCCTATTTATTCTTCTTGGAGCCAAATTTGTAACTTTTAAAAGTGTGGTTACTATGTTGAAGTGTATGTGTTGCAACGGATGCTTGATTTGTTATGTATGTGAGTCAGTTATGGGATGCTTGATGTCGTCGCAATGTCGTAATTATAGTTTGATTGTGTTTGTGTGACTATTGTGTATTAATTTATGATGTATGGTATGGAAAGCTGCATATTTGTGTTATAGAAGTGTTACGTATGTGTGTTGTTAATGTTTTTGTATGTTTCAAATTGATAACTGATATTTGTTTTGCAATCGCAATGCCTAATTTACGGATTGTTTATGTTTTGTTTACATCGCGTAAGCTAATTTAATTTTCTTTTCCATTTCTCTTTATGCTTATCTGTTTTGTGTATAAAACTATAGCCCTAACATACATATGTAAAATAGGGCTAACCCCCACTGGAGATACAATAATAATAATAATAATAATAATAATAATAATAATAATAATAATAATAATAATAATAATAATAATTATTATTATTATTATTATTATTATTATTATTATTATTATTCATATCGTTATAAAACGATAACAGAATACAAATGATGACTTGAATTTTATTCATATCCCTAAAGAACGATAACAAAATATAAATAACGTGATATCCATCAAGAACGATAACTGGATATAAATGATAATTTGAATATCATTTACATCGCTAAAGAACGATTAAAAAATAAAATGAAAACTTGAAGAAGGCGCGAACCCACAACCTTTGAATCATTAAACAAGCACTCTACCGCTGGTCTGCGAGGAGCAGATATGGAACACTTCCATAGTTCCGGAACTGCTTGTACAAGCACATGCATCGTGTAACATCGCCGCGACCCGAAGTGGACTTTGAAAATATTCGCGGCCACTTTTTTTTTTTTTTGACAGCTGTACATATTCTGCGTTTTATCCCCATATTATGATTTTTTATAGAGTTCAAAGTGTGTTTGTAAAATAACAGAGTTCTGTATAACATTCTATGTACTTAACAATGCTCCCCGTTGGCTCTAAATTAGGAAGTGCTAATGAAACGTTACACAATCAAACTAGGGAATTATTTATAACGTTTATAAATGTATGAAAAACGAAACAGGCTCCGCTCGTAACGTAAGGAGTATATACAGATTAAAATAAATCGACAATAGTACCACGCTAGTTATCGTAACATTTCAATAAAATCACATAGTATTAGTTATTAGTATTTCATTACAATGTCAAATATCAATTATTATACGATCACATATTTCTTATAACATCTTTGTAATTTCATTCAGTGATTTTATACGTAAAAGAATTCGTGCTTCTGTATTTTCAACAATGTTATGTTATTAGTTACTCTTCAAAAGGTTTAGGTTCCGTTACATGCGCTGTGATAAATATCACTCGAAACATCAAGCCAGCAGACGACTGAGAACTGACGACAGTTTGCCAATGGAATCGAATCGAAGCGAGGTCGAGTGCACCCGAACGTTTCCGAAAGTTCGCGCAGCTTTCCGTGGCAAGCTCTTCTTGCGTTTACTTTTTCAATACAGGAACCAAGTCTCTCGACACATGTCTCCTATCGTGACACCAGATTCAGTACACCTCGTTCATAAAACTCCGTTTTCTGGGCGTAAAACCACCTGCGCACGACTGATTTCACTTCTTCATCCCAACCAAAGCGTTGTCCTCCTAGGAATTTTTGGTCCGAAGAGGTGAAACTCAGATAGTACGAGGTCTGGGCTGTAGGGTGGATGACTGCCACCTCAATGCCTCTGACATTATGCCCGTTATAAATGGGTTTCGAAAGTGCAAAACCCAACAAATTGAACCATTTCCTGGTACAAGAGAAATTATTAGACATTGAACATTTAATCGTGCCATTAAGAAATAAACTATTGCAAATATGTTGTGACACACGAACTTTTCTGTCATGATGGCTACTAATTGTTTTAAATACACTGTAATACATCACTTCTTGCGAAAGACTTATACGCTATGCCTACAGTTCTTATTATACAGAACAACACTTGATTACACTAAAATATATTTTGGAACTACCTCCCTAACAGCTTCCTTCAAATCTTCAATTGCCTGGTATCGATGTTTCGAGACATGCTGTTTAATTATTCCCCACAGGGAAATTCACACCGCCTTTGCTGCGGAAAATTTCACATAGGACATGGCGCCGCATCATTTTGTGCCGCGACAATGATGGTCCCAAACTGATGTTCTGGATCACTGAACAAGCTGGAATGTGAAGTATCAACTATCGTCTGCTATTACATGTTCAAAATGGATGCACATCAACATAAAACGGGGGGGGGGGGGTTGTGACAAGACTTTCGGATCTTATTGTAGATGCAAGCACTGTGGTCATGTTCTGCGCACCATTTCACCGCTTCCTTTGATAGCTTAAAGTTCCGCCTGAAAAGCTGTGTTGATGGGAGATAGACGGATGAGTTTTGTATGCACCTCTATGCCCTCACAATAGATGACTAATGCACAGCCAACGCATTCATTAATTCTCCATCCGTCTGTGTAAATTTCATACATTTGCATATCGGTACAGTTATGAGATTGATGGTTGTTATTTCACCTGTTAGAGACAGAAAGGGTGTTCAAACTGAAACTTACGATAAAATGAGAAGCGAGAAGAAAACTACTCCCAAAAATATGAGGGACAAAAAAAAACTACATAAAAGAACAAATGAAAAAGCTATCTGATTCAACCATTATCCGGTATGAATATCTTCAAAAAATCTGTTACAAGTTTTTCCCGTCTACATAATTTTATTACTTAGGGGAGAGTTGGGTAGTACCGGACATCGGGTAATATCGGACAGTGAGTTTCTTTCATCTACCACCAGATGGTAGGCCTAGTACATGAATAACATGCTTACGTTTCTGTATGCGACATCACAGAAACATAACCATGTCATTCAGGTACTATCATCTGATGGTAGATGAAAGAAACTCACTGTCCGATATTACCCGATGTCCGATATTACCCAACTCTCCCCTATGCTTGGCAATTGCAACTTTACATGCACATTATGAGAATAACAAAAAGCCAAATATTTTTAATATTAATATTAGAGGAGAAAAATTCGCTCCGGCGTCAGGGATCGAACCCGGATCCTTGGTTCAACATACCAAGCGCTCTCAGCATTGACCTACCCCGAAATTCAATCCACAGCACCGGATCGAACCCCCCTCCTCCAGTGTTTTTCCCGTTGTGACCTGACTCCAAGTTGGACATGTATGCTGACATTTTATATTAAGTCAACTGCCATTATACAAGGAGCGCACTCAGTAGAGTGATTTGGTGGCCGAGATTCCACAGTAATATGCACAGTAATCTGTACAGTAATATGGACAGTTGCTCGAATCTACCTAAAGGTTATTTTACTTTTTCAGATGTATTCTGTAGGACCAAAAAAAAAATATTTACGTAGATACAAACATTTTTAACCATACCTACTGCATATAGACAGTCCTAAGTATGTGTAAAATGGAAAGGGCAATGTTATGGCACTGTTGTCAGCTGATGAGAACACGTACGCTATGAGAGAAATAAGGTGGCAGCTGATGGGAATCAACACGTCCCCTATCGGATAAATACGGTGACAGCTAATGGGAATAAAGTACATTTAGGAATCAATTCGGGGTCAGCCCTTCCTTTTGTTAGACATTTAGGTTCATGAAAGAGTATAATTATTGTTTTATCAAACGTAATCACTTTTATCGTTTTTTTTTTCAGTTTGATTTTATTCGATTTTGCATCTCCCATTAGCACTATTGTTTTATTATTCACTGAATTCTTTCTTTTAATATAAGCAGCCGTGAAAACAGCTGCCAGAATTCTAAATATTCGCCATTACATTCGAGTGTACGTGAAATTATTGTCAATGGTCGCATTTAAATTCCCGGTTGTTAGCTTTCAAGTCTGCATTGTGCATGAGCGCAACACCTGCAAAACAGAATCGTTGTGTTAGATATTGTGTACGCCAACATCCCGTTATAGATGGGTTTCGGGAGTGCAAATCCCAACAAATTGAACCATTTCCTAGTACAAGAGAAATGATTAGATATTGAACATTTCATCATGTGCATTTACTGGAAATTTTTAGTGATGACAAAGTTCGCAAATAGTATTCATGTAGGCAATTCCAGGAAATAGCCTGGCATATAGGACAAGAGCACAATATTATATTCGGTGATGAAAACTAATGCGGTGTTGACGTGAAAGGGATCGTACGGATCTGTTATGGGCATTTAGATGGGAATTACTTTAACCTGGAAGTTTATAAAATGTTCTAAATTAGAGTCAAAACATTTATCAAAACACTTAAAAATCAGCCGATAAATATAGACCTAGGTATAAATTCTTTCTGTGTCACTTAGATCTACAGATAAAATTTAAACTGTATAAAAGTGTACGATTGATAAAATAATATCAACTTATAATTTAGGCCTCAATGTGTTATGCTCTACCGCGCTTTTTTTTTCTGTGCAATCAACATAGACGATATTACAACATTTGGTCTGTATAAATTATTTTCTAGCTAGTAGTAATTAAATCGTAACCATGAAACTAATAATTTTTCTTCTTCTTATTCTCTCAAGTTAAATTTGCGATAATGTATCAGCCTCCTCCTGACCTTCATACAATGGCAAAGAGAAGACAATTTTAGTGTACCGAAATTATACGTATTATAGGAGTACTTTGAAGTAACAGAATATGTAGACCAGAATGCTGCAGAACAGCGCTTGCAACCGGTTTATATTCGACCGGTTGCAGATCAACCGGCGAGGTTGGACATTCGTTCGAATATCCGGCCTTGAAGCGGTTGCTCCTGGCTAGACACAACCACAGATATAGAGGACAGAATACCAAGCGCATTTCATCATACAGGAACTCTGATGACATTTTGTAACTACACAATTGGAGTAATTTAAGAAATTTACTTTCCCTAATTAAAAAGGGTTAGCTTGAAATTCTTATGAAAATATTTGGGACTAAGAGGGACAAAGTTACAGGAGAATGGAGAAAGTTACAAACGCCGATGCACGCATTCTATTCTTCACCTGACATAATTAGGAATATTAAATCGAGACATTTGAGATGGACAGGGCATGTAACACGTATGGGCGAATCCAGAAATGCATATAGAGTGTTAGTTGGGAGGCCGGAGGGAAGAAGACCTTTGAGTGAAGTGGGATATGATGATAGATACTGGATTAATCTTGCACAGGATAGGGACCGATGGCGGGCTTATGTGAGGGCGGCAATGAACCGACGGGTTCCTTAGAAATAGGGTTTATAATTGATTGGACACTTTGGTACATTTATCTTCATAACTAATATATAAATCAACTAATGGACACCAGTAACAGCAAAGGAAATAAGCGTAATGCATAGATGAAATCTGACGTGTAAGCAAATGCAAGGATAATATAAATTACAATTACTTATATATATATTCAGGGTTTGTCAGGAGGAAAGGTACATGCTGTGAGGGGTGATAATATTGGTGATTCTGAACGAAAAAGTTTAAATGAAGATATGTCCTCTTCTTAACAGTATCTGACATACAGCTTTTTGAAAATCACGGGTATGAGTCTCATGTCCTTCATCAGCACTCACATGCGGACGCAACCAAACCGACATCAGGTTGTAGTAGGATCAATGAAACTAATTCTTCGCATTGGATCGGTCGTATTGGAGTAATTTCTTGGCCACCGATGTCACCCGACCTTACTCCATTGGATTACTATATGTAGGGTTAGCTTGAGAGTGAAGTCTACAGGCGCAAAATGGACATATGGGAGGACTTCTCGCTCCCATTTTACATGTTTGTGTTCAAGTAAAGGAATGTCCGAATCAGCTCAGATCAGCGACACAGCAGCTGTCTACAAGAGCTGCAAAGTGCATTGAACTTGACGGCGGACTTTTTGAACATGTTCTGTGAAGAAAAGTACACAATTAAACAGAACATAAGTGACAATGTTTTAATTTACTATCACCTGCACTTTTCCCGCCTCGTGGTTTTCATTAGTTTTCTCCAAAACTATCAAGGACAGGACATATGTTCATATACACGTTTTTGTTCAGACTCACCAATATTATTACCCATCATGCCATGTACCTTTCATCCTAACTCAACCTGTATATACAGGGAGATTCACGAGGATTTACAGTCTCTTACGGAACTTATTTTCGAAGACATTCTGAGCAAAAATTGTCATATAAACATTTGTCCTAATCTCAATATTTTCAGAATTACATTAATTTGAAGTTATTTGTAAAATACTACTCCCTCTGTCCCATAATAATTGTCCGGTACGCCGAAATGGTATTACAGTAATTACAGACGACGGGGAAAACGAGAAGTGCACGCATGAAGAAGCGCAGTAGATCAGTGCACAAGGTTATGCAGAGCAATAATGTGATCTTATTGAGACAAGCAACACACATCACCCAGAAGATTACCGAAAGTGGGTATTGGTTTGCAACTCACCGGTGTGGCACTATATACAAACCAGTGTAGCAAAGCAAGCTGGAAATCGTTAGTAGAGCATACTCCTGCAGTGAGTACGTACGTTTGAACAGACATGGACATCCTGGGAACACAACTGGCGGTAGTGAGTGACAGGGGTAGCAAGAACCTTACAGACAGTGAACGGAGGCGGTATAGGAGTTTTTGTTGAAAAACATTACGGCTGACGTAGTGAAGGAAGGTGCCATAACAGGTGCGGCCGAGAAATTTCATGTCAGTAAAAGAACAGCACGCTGCATTTGGCAACGGGGGCGGCAATCTTTGGAAAGTGGATCCATGCTAATCACCAAATTAATCCCAGCAATAAATGCAAAATGGCCTCCTGAACCGCGCACAGGGATAATTCAGGTGTCAGTTCAGCAGGACAATGCGCGTCCGCATATCGCTCCCAATGACCGCACCTGGATGGATGCTGCAGCAGCCAGTGGAATCACTTTGGAACTCGTGTGCCAACCGCCAAACAGTCCGGATATGAATGTTTTAGATCTGGGGTACTTCCGAGCAATTCAGTCTCTCCAGTATCAGGCAGCTCCACAAAGTATTGAGGAGTTGATCGCCGCCATTGAAACAGCTTTCTCTCAGCTGACACGCAACAAGCTCAAGAATGTCTTCCTCACTTTGCAGTCCCATCTCATTGAAATAATAAAAGTCAATGACGGAAACAACAACAAGATTCCCCATATGCAAAAATGGCACCTGGACCACCTCAATATCCTGCCATCTCGCTTCGAGTGTCCTCGGATCATTTACTACGACGCTACAGTAGCACTGCAGCAGTAGATCTATGGTTCTAGGCAAACTGTTAGAATGAAAACCTTCCCGGTCTAACAGGCAGTTTTTTCGTCTTTACTTGTAGGAGAATGTTTTTCTTTCTTTCACTTCTTGGTAAATTTGTACTACTCCTGCAGTTAATAAAGTTGCACTCCTAGGATTACTTATTTTCGGCTCAATGACTAGCCAATTTGTACTGATCCTGGAGTCATAAATTTGTGCAAGTAGTATTCAGGTTCTTTTTTTTGGGGGGGGGGTCAATGATTGGCCTATTTATACAGATCCCGGATTAATAATTTTTTTCTTTTGCTAATTGAGTGACAATTTTGTACTGATTCTGTAGTAATACAGTTGTATTACTCATTCATGTGTTTCATTTTGCTCCTATGTAAACGCCAGTGTAAAATTATGGATATCGGACAATTATTATGGGACAAGAAATAAAAGCGTACCGGACAATTATTATGGGACAGAGGGAGTATTATTCTTGGGTGTGAAAGGTAAAAGAGTATTACAGATAAAGAATGAATTATTCATAAGTATCATTTCTTTAATTGGCTAGTATTCTGAAGCTAAAAATGTGTTTCGAATTCCATAGTTGCTTTTACAGATTTTTTCGATTTTTTAAACTACAAAATTACGTTTTATTACGCATTTATCACAGTTGTTACAAATCACGCCTCTCTTGTAAATTTTTTTAAGACTGTACATCAAGATGCATAATTAAACTGTAAAGAATCAAGTTACTAAAGTCGTACGATTTGTAACAATTGTTGTGATAAGTGCGTAAGAATCGTGTCATTTTTAGTTAAAAATTGGAAAACAAAATCTGTACAAAGCAATTAACAACACATTTTTAGCTCCAGACACCAGCCAATTAAAGAAATGACACTTCTTAAAACAAAAGAAAAAAGGTTTTTTACTAACAATTTCAAATTAGTGTAACTCTGAAAATACTGAGATTAGGACAAAATATGTTTATATGGCATTTTTTTCTCAGAAAGTCTTCGGAAATAAGCTCCGTAAGTGACGGTAAATCCTCATGAACCACCCTGTATACACATATGTATATACATATCTACGTATGTAAGATCAACTAGTAATTAGGAAAAAATGATCTAATAAATTACCACTACAATAAAGCAATAAAAGAAAAGGCACAAAATTAACATGAGAATGAAAGGAACATGTAATTGAAAGGTCACTTTACAAACTGATGGATAAGGCCTATACTAACCTAGAAATAACAAATACCTGACACAGTTGTAAAAGGGACGCACTCTAATATTATCCGTATAGTCAAAACCACAAATTAGTAGACCTACTCATTTATGCCGAAATCAGAAAATCGAAAATTGTATGTCCAACTAAAAGAACAAACTGGTGAAGCAAATGGAATATTACTGTTTACTTGTAGCATGCGACGTGCACAGTGTGCAATTTGCGCGACCTAGCTGGACAAAAATCAAGATTCAACTCGCAGCGGAGGATCGGAATTTTTATTCGGTAAAATATAGTTTATCTTATTTTCAGCCAAAGTAAGGAATTAATCACTAATGGCCATGTTCTTTAGAATTAAGCAGTATGGATGTAATTAAAATAGTACATGAAGTGACTAAGCGATTCTAATTGCTTTATGGTATTTTAGTAAATTAAGTTGATATTTTAAATTAGCACATTCCAATACGTATTAGTCTCCATTCATAGTGTTCTGCCCAACGGCATGTCTTTCACAGCAAACCCAGAATTATCCAATCTCCTATTTTCCTCCTTCCTCTTAGTCTCCACGTATATGATCCATGTATCTTAATGTTGTCTGTATTCTGATATATTCTTTTGCTGCGAAGTTTTCTCCCGTTCACCATTCCTTTCAGTGCATAGTTTCTTCTTTTTTTTTTCTTGTTAGGAGGAAGGGAATATCCCACGCACTACGACCTGAGGTCTATTGTACACCCTCCCATATGGGATGAATTGCAAATGGGAAAGTGAATGGTCAACTACTTCCAAAGCTACTCTAACCAAGGAGTTCTTCCCTAATGTCCAAGATAGATTGAAATTAAAGATAGAAATAACTCCAAAATTGACGACACTGTTGACCGGACACGGAAGACTCAACGCATATTTTCATCGCTTTAAAATCAAGAATAGTGCGACATGTGTCTGTGGAGATGGGAATCAGACAATGGACCATATTATTTATGACTGCACGAAATTAGGAAAGGAAAGAGGAACACTAATCCAGTCTATACATAAATGTGGTGGGAAGTGGCCTGTGGACAAGACAAAATTAGTGAAAAGTTATGTAAAATATTTTATAAAGTTTGCTAATAGTATAGACTTTGAACAATTACAATAGGCTGGATAGTATATAAGAATAAGTTATTTGGGAAGATAAAGAAGTTAAAAGTCAGAATTAAGTGATAAGGGCCGAAAATAAGTTACTTGTATTCTATAATAAGCTAGAATATTAGAGGATATAATTTATTTGAAAATAGGCTCGTCAAAAGATAGTAAATATGTAAATACTGTGAATATTTAAATGCTAGAATGTGTAAATATATTCTAGTACTTCATAGGTTAGGAATAGGAAAATAAGTTAGACTAAGAGGTAACAATATTATCTTGACAGTTACACATCGTAGATGAACTACACTATTCCATACTTAACCTAAAATAGCGACATAATAATATATAATGTAAATCGATAATGTACTTGAAGGTAAACCTAGGCATGTAGTATTACTTCACATTTGCAATGGAACATGCTGCTCAAAAAAAGGTACATACATACATACATACATGGGATGAATTGCGTGCCCACCGATCCTCTACGCGCACCGACCTAACCACTTGACCCTCTTAATGACCGATCCCTACAGCCAACAGAGTCCATGTACCACTCCTTATTCGGCAACCCCCCACCAAATCTCCTTTAACGGTCCGAGGCGGAAGTCCTCCCCCGAGAAAGTTTGCCCCGGATTCCGTTGCAGAAGCTATCCATCATCACATGACTACAATCCACGGAGGCCGGGCGAGAGAGCCAGCAGCTTCGGAGGGCCGTCTGTAGAGTGATCTGAAAACCAGAAGAAGTAACGGGATGATGTATGAAAAGATGATAGGGGAGGAAAGGAAGTGGCGAAGATGAGTGGGGTTCCAATCGCCTGATATTACCTGATATTCATTCATAGGAATGAGGGTAAAACCCCTAAAAAAAAAACCTTACCCAGGCAGCTCTCCTCGACCGGGAATCGAACCCGGGTCCGCTGGGTTCGGAATTAGATTCGCTAACCCTCGACCACAACGGTGGACTACAGTTTGTTCTTAGTCAGTGGCCCTGCCAATTTCATTTTCTCTTCCTGATCAGTTTCATCATTATTTTTTCTTCCTCGCTTTTTCTCTTTAATTTCTTAGTCTGTCCATTTTACACGCTCCCTTCTTCTCCATATCCACATTTCAAATACTTTTAGTCGTTTCTCTTCACTTTGTCCTAATTGTCCATGTTCCTGTCCCCATACAATGCCCATTCCACATTCGTGGCCACCTCCTCCCACGCAGATCTGTTACGAACACATTTTGGTAAATATAATGATCTCCAGAAGGAACAGTTTCCTTCTAGCAGAATAACATCCGGTACACACCGTCAATCGGATTCAAAAATGGTTTACGAGAAGCCCTGATGTTGGCCTGGTCGACCGGCTTCCAAATTCATCTCGTATGAATCCGATTGAAAATTTGTGGGCTAGAGTTAAAGGGATGCTACGCTTTAATTGGGCACAACAACCACCCATTCGGACAGCTGGCAAATTTTGGGACAGAATTCTAGATGGAGGAGATTGCCACATGTTCCTCAATCTTGTTGACTTCATACCGCACAGAATGAGGACAGTTGTTAGTGTAGGTAGTATATGGACGTCCCTACTACAGATCTGTTTCGCCTACGTATTTGTTTGTTTGTTTATTTATTTATTTATTTATTTATTTAATTATTTATTTATTTATTTATTTCTGTTATGCTTCCGGTTTTTGTAGGAAGTGAAACAAGTTATTATTGTACTTTAATAAAGGCCAGATTTCTTTTATTAATTGTCCACAGATGTTACTCGTAAAGAATGGAGGGCACTTCACTTTATTATAAGAATCTTGAAAAGGGCTAGCCCCAAATCGAGGGAAATAGCATTTCTAACGTTAGTGCGACCGTTAATGGAATATGGTTCTATATGTTGAGATCCCTATAGAATATATCAGATAAATTCCTTACAAAGAATCCAGTATAGGGCAGCTAAATTTGTTAAAGGTAAAAGAGAAGACGGAAATGATACGATAAAATGTTATGTTTTATTTAACGACGCTCGCAACTGCAGAGGTTATATCAGCGTCGCCGGGTGTGCCGGAATTTTGTCCCGCAGGAGTTCTTTAACATGCCAGTAAATCTACTGACATGAGTCTGTCGCATTTAAGCACACTTAAATACCATCGACCTGGCCCGGGAGCGAACCCGCAACCTTGGGCATAGAAGGCCAGCACTATACCAACTCGCCAACCTGATCGACTGATACGATAAAAGAACTTAAATGGGAAACATTGGAAAACAAACGAAGAAAAACTAGAATAACATCATTGTATAGAGCACATCTAGGTCAGAAAGCATGGGTACACATAACGGCTCTGTTAGAGAAGCCAACGCACTATGGTAGGAACGATCATGATTTTAAAATCAAATGTAGGAAACAGAAAACGGATGTAGGTAAATTCCCATTTTTAAATCAAACTATAAATGAATGAAATGACCTACCTGCAGCTGTCTTTGAGGGCTGTCATTCCTGAAGGAGATTCAAGAATAACTTACAAGATGTGTATAAAGTGTGAATTAAAATTAAGGTGGCGTGTATATTTTAAGGTGACATGTATTTACTTGGCCTGAGGAGTTATTCCCTTGGTTAGAATAGTAAATTATTTAAAAATAGCTTGTAAGAGGTCTCAGACTAGAAATGTTTAGTTTAAATGTAGTTCTGTTTATAAATATGAATAAGGATGTAATCGTTTGTCTTATTTCAACTATTGTATCAGTGAAGCGTGATGAGTCAGTGAAGTTATGGTTTTACAATGCAGTGAAACATTATTTTTATTTTAGTAGGTTATTTTACGACGCTTTATCAACATCTTAGGTTACTTAGCGTCTGAATGAGATGAAGGTGATAATGCCGGTGAAATGAGTCCGGAATCCAGCACCGAAAGTTACCCAGAATTTGCTCAGATTGGGTTGAGGGAAAACCCTGGAAAAAACCTCAACCAGGTAACTTGCTCCGACCGGGAATCGAACCCGGGTCACCTGGTTTTGCGGCCAGACGCTCTGACCTTTACTCCACAGGTGTGGACTCAGTGAAATATTTTATATACCGGCAGTGTAAGTGAAATGTGTTCTAAAGTGCCAGTGAAATGTGTCATAGTGCCAGTACAGTGAGTGAGATGAGAGTAAAGTGAAATATTATTATCAGTACCAATGTGGGCCTATACATATATAGGTTGTAATGTAAAATTAGGCTCACTTATTAATTAGGTAATTTGATGTATTATTGTTATTGTAATTATTGTGTATTAATTATATTGTGTATTGTTTTTATTGTGTGTGGGAAATAATACAGGCGTAACGAAGTTTATTAACAAATGTCATTTTACATAAATTAAAAACCAAAATAAAAAAAACGCTAAACTGGAGAATTAGCACTGTAGCTTTGAACCGTGCTGTTACATTTATCACCAAATATAATTAAATACACAATGTCGCCAACATAAGAACATGACGTTGGTGTGTGGCTTCGTTAGAAAGAGAAATTTGTTTTTTTTTTCTCTCTGTCTACCTCCTTCGTTCTGAACATTATTGAGAGATAGCACCACTGTTAGCGACAAGGTGTATTTGCGTAAATATTGGGAGTAGATTAGGTCTATGTGGCTTAGATGAAAGGGTTAGGACAGAAACAGTTTTGCTGTAGCGCATGCGCGGACCTCTGATGCAGTGGGAGCGTGATCCTTACTTGAATATATTTTCGTGTGTACATTGCAGATCAAATGAAGATCCCTTCTTGCTCCGGTTACACACCTTGCATATATGAAGGTTAGGTTTGGTTAGTTTAGGTTTTATTAACAAATTCCGCGCATGCGCAGACAGCAAGAATTGTACCTTTTTGTCATTTCCTTGTCGAAACGTTTCACTGTGTCTTGTGAAGTGTCCATTTTATCTCGAACTAAAATATCTGTCGCATCATTTCCTTTTGTTTCATCACGATCGAATTGGTTTATCTCTTTGGTATCAATGTTTCTGGTCGGTCATGGCCTTTATGACAGTTTTTGCTTCGTAATATTGATAAACAATAATATAATGAAAGCGGTGAATAATTTCATGGCCCCTAAAATTTCTTTTTCGTAAAAGGCTGGGTATTTTTCTCTAGGCCACAAATAAAACGGCAACGCGGTCATAATTACGCACTTAACGCTTTGGCGAACATTAACCGGAAATTTACATTCCGTCATTTGAATGATATTCCGTGAAACAGACCTGTTTTCCTCTTCATTTCGTTGTGATAACCTACTTTAAGATCTTACTACATCTGTATTTTCTTTTAATGCATTCAAAACACTGCCATTATACTACATAAACCTTGCACTTGTGCCTAATGAAGTGAACTATTTAAGAATATAGTCGCGAATTTCACTACCACCATTTCGATTGTCTTTTGTTTGACACGGCTCGGTACGGTCTGGTGACTAGTGGCCAGCTAGTAAAGTGGACTACCGACATTACTCTACCGTGCGTATTATCCAGTTATGTCTAAAAAAAATAATCTTACTTTACCGAGAGGAGAACTCGCAATGTATGGCATGAAAAACAGACATCTTATTCCTACGCCACACACAACTCGTAAGGTTAAGTTATAGGGGTGTAGACGGACGACTTTCAATTAACACACATCACAACAATGCCTTCAAGTGCAGTTCGTTTACACGTGTGAGCCGGGATAGAACTTCGTATTTCTAACGACCAAGACTCGGTGCAATCTTTTTGCCGCGAAGTCCTCGTGGAATCGGGATTGAGGAACCACGCTGATGCCTAAGTGGAAAGGTAAAGAGATTCTGTAGGCTGTAAAAGAGTTCGGGAACGACCCGTAGGGGATCTGTAGAGCGGGAGGGCCTTGGGGCATGCACATGAGCACATCAATCCATCCCGGGTAACACAATATATTCAACCAAGCGACCTAGGTGTGAGTGTAGTCCAAGCTCGAGCCCCTCCCTGTAAGAGGGCCTAGTATACTATATGAGAACATGCTTCCCCCAGGAATAACGGAACCGACGCTCACTCCGTAAAGGCTGGTCCATAATAAACCGGGAACGGAAACGACAACGGGGACGGAAATATTGTTAAAATGTACTTAAATGTGAGCATTTTCATTTAATTTTCACGTTCTCGTTCCCGGATTCCGGTAAGCTTCTCGTTAATTGTGAATGCCCACATTTAAATATATTTATTTTAACAATATTTTCTTCCTCGTTTTCGTTTCCGGTTTATTGTGGATCAGCCTTAACTCGAGTCTACGCATGATACCTTAGACCTCGACTCTACTGCAGCGCGGTACTAGAAGTAGGCATAGAAGTAACAATTACAATGGTGATGGTGGTGATTACTGAGGCTGGTGGTTTTGTCTCTCTTTTCAGTGTCCTCAACAACGTTCGTCTGCTCCACAGCATCGAAGACCGCGCGTTCCATAACCTCACAGAGCTGCGCACTATGTAAGTATGCTCACATTATTATACTACCCGTACATTGTAAATTGACTGGTGTTTATCCCACGAACTAGAAGAATGCGTCATACTGCTCCACGAATGCTTTGATTCTCTCAATGTCACGCGCTCCATAATCGCCTACGTTGTCTTGTACACAACGACAGTAGGACTCAGCAGTCGTGCAACATGGGACGTTGTACCATGGTTGTACTTTAGTGCGACACGTTGGGCAAAAAACTCTGTGTTCATGCAATAGTTACGTGACTAGCCAAAGGCGAAGCTACTGTATAGTATCTGGCCTTCTTCTTCCTCTTCCCTAACAAGAAACAGACCTACCGAAGCTAATCTTCGTTCATTACTTCTCCGTCCCAAAAGTTTGTATATTAATAATGCTTTCCTGGAGAATCTCGAAGGCTCTATTCTTTGAACGTGCTCTTTCCACTTTCTTTGAAAAGCTCTGTATTTCTTCTATTATAATACATTCTCCTTCTAGTTGTTCCTTTAGACGTATATCTACATTCCGAAGTCGATCTTCTCTTGCTACACACCAAGTATATGAATCTGTCCACTTGTTTCATTGCCTCATTTAGAATTCGCATGTTTACCTTCTTTATATTTCTTCCGATAACCATGGTTTTCAGTCTTGTTTGCATTTATCTTCATACCATAATGCTCATAGCTGTCATTTAGCTTCAGTAGCATATCCCTTAATATCATCTCCTCTTCTGTTAACAATGGAATATCGTCAAATCTTATGCACCTTATTTTTATGGGATTTCATGAAGTCGATCCTAAGTACCCCTTTTATACATGAGTCATTCCCAATGATCACATGGGTTCGCTCCCGTCCATGTGTAAATATTTTCCTTCCCATTTTAGGCAGACTTAAAAGTTTTCTTGTTGCAGAGTCACTTCGTCAAAAAAAAAAAAAAAAAAAAAAAAAAAAAAAAAAAAAAAAAAAAAAAAAAAAAAAAAGTATGGTAAAATCTAAAAACGTAATCGTTTAAAAGCAACGCTTCTAATAAAGTCTTATCTTGTTATTCATTGTGTTTTACATTCTATCATTTTATGCGAGATGAACGTTTTTTTTTTCGTGGGCTTTATTACTCTGCCTTTCCGTTTTTTTATCTGATTGAAAGGTGCGTGTCATTTTGTTCTTTAAAACTTAGATTAATTGAAAAATATGTGGGGCGGCTTGTAGAATAGTCCATTCAACTTAGGATGGAACGCTTCGCAGTAATTTGTGTTATGAACAGAGCTTTCTGAGAATTGTGCCCACATTGCTGGAGGGAAAGTATTGTTTTCATCTATGTCATTTTGTAATACGTAGTCCACGACCTTCTATGGGAAGGGGGTTGGAGCGAGTTCATAAACAGTGTAGGACGCCTCAAGAAGGTAAATATTACTCGACGAATGTGAGTGGAAAAGCGGGCGTAATGTGAACTGTCGCGATGCGGTATTACGAACGCAGGAGCAATAGCACCACGGCTCCGGGCTGCAGGACTCAACTGGCCTTGGTCAAGTAATAACTTCCGTGCAGGAGCGACTTCAGTTATCGTTCCTTTCTTACCACCCCTGAATTGGAACGACTTCGTTAGCAGCCATTTTTATTCCTCCTGTTATCACCCCTCATATGTTCTGAAAACGTTCGCTAAATCCTCCAAGTAGAAATTGAATAGGGTAGGTGATAAAGGGCATCCATGTCGTACCTCTCTCCCTATTTCACTTTCCTCTCATAACACGTAACTATTAGTAATTGAACATACAAAACCGTTACTTTTCCAATTACAATAAATATAATTAATGATATTTTTCTGTACAAGCAAATCTTTATTTTAGAAATTTAATAATCTTCATTAATGATGTATGTCTGTATACAAATAATACATTCTTAATACAGTATACTCGCTAGGAAATTGTGGTACCCGGCCCCGGAACAATTTTTCCCTCGAAATTATTCAAATTAACTTCACAGGGAGTTATTCCTGAAAGCTTAATTTGCATAATACACGTCACTGTACGTAACAGAAAACCACAATTTAAAGTCACACAGAGTTAGTGTGCATTCAAATGTTGGTCGCTTGACGGTTGTCAGCCCACTTTGAGGTCTGTGGATATAGAGGAAAAATTGGATCGGTGTCGGGTAGAGTTCCCGGGTAGCTCAGTGGGAGAGCGTTGGTACGTTTAACCAAAGGTCCCGGGTTCGATACCCGGCCCCGGAACAATTTTTCCCTTGAAATTATTCAAACTAAGTATGATGTATGTTTTGTGTTCTTGTGTTTGTGTTGTATTACTATGATTATTGTAATTCTGGTTTTGTCTTTTTTATTATGTTGTCTATTATGTTAGAGTTGCATTCGTTTTGTTGTGCTGTGTATTTGATTGCGTTTAGCTCTTCTTTGTAGTCTTGTTGGCTCGTTGTATGTTGAGTAGTCTGTGTACCATTGCTCGAAATGCAGATTGTGTTGTATAGCTATGTGCGTTGTTGAAGTGGCTTTTCTGTAGATTTTGAATGTATGTTTGTTGTCATCTTTTGTTATTGTGATGTCTAGGAAGTTTATGGATTTGTAGCTTTCGATTTCTAATGTGTAGTGTAACTTTGGGTGTATTTTATTTATGTGTTGATGTAGATTTTGAATCTGTCTTTTCTTTCTTTTGTGTAGTATCAGTATGCCGTCTACGTATCTGTGCCACAATAGGCCTATGATGTCTGCGTATTTGTTGTTGTCTTTGTTAGACGGCCTTATCTCTACCAGGTTAAATAAATAAATAAATAAATAAATAAATAAATAAATATTACTCGTTGCACGAATGATTGCCGACGGCCAGTAGGCGAACTAAAGCATAAACACTGCGTAGGAGATGGATCGTATCGCATGACGCAGCGCCAATGCCTCTCTCGAAATCGGCAATCATTCGTGCAACGAGTAATATGTCTGTTCTATGTTGTGTAAGAATATTTCTGCTAGTATGATGGAAATGGGTGATCGCATGGGTAAGCCTTAGGGATCCAAATCCAAATAGAACTGAATGATTTTACTTATTCTGTACAGGCAAGGAATAAGTTGCGCAAATGCCTTTATAACGTGTGTATATCACAATGCATTGGTTGCTTTAAAATGGCATCAAATTTCCAATTAAAACATTTTGTATAGGTTGGAAGTGAAATAACCTTGTACATTTTCACAACGAGTAGCTCATGTTGTATGTAGTAAAAAGTGTAATACCATATTGGTGGAAAGTTCATAGTTTTTTCAGCCTCTTATTCTGTAACTATTGCAAGTAGGATCGTCATTTATGCTCATATCGATAGAAAATCTAATAAGAAGTCATTTATTTCTCTAGCGTATTTCAATAGCGTGGACGGTGTTCTTGTAAATTTAATTAAAAACCACTAATTTCAAGCCACTGAAAGATGCGAGCATATTGCAACGCCACAGCCAGAGAGGGAAATTTGATGTACAGTTGATCTAGGGAGATAGATCTGAGTTCGTTAACCTCTTACATCTGTATTACGAGAAAAGAGGAGAGTGTGTTAGCAGCGTTGTTGTCAGACAGTTGAAACTTCCTACTTAATTTTCTAATTAACAGTGCACAAAAATAATATAGGTTTTCTATTCATTTAAATGTACCCTGTCGTCCCTTTCAATCTGCAGGATTATTTTACTTCCACTCTGTACTACAGTAGAGCATCGATTATCCCGAAACAATTGGGGACGGGGGTGTTCGGATAATTGGTTTTTCGGATAACCGATCATTTACGAAATCAAATTGTACCGGTGTCATAGGAGCAGTATAAAACAAAGAAACACAGACATTAAACACAAAACTGTATATACAATATATATTTTGTATCACATGTCTTACAAATAACACAGAGAACTGACTAGCTTAGTTTGATAAGTTCAAAATGGTCATTAAAGTAGCCTACAGAGTTTAGTAAAAGAAGTCCAACTTTTTTTTTTTTTTGCTTCAGAGCTGAGATTTTTTTTTTTTTTTTTTTTTTGCCGCTAAATCTCTCAAATAGTACTACCAAATTTCTACATGGCCCGCGCGCAAATTTGAATTTGCCGACTAGAACGCTTACGGTTAATCGATGTTTCGGTTGATCGGTATTCGGATAGTCGATGCTTCACTGTATATTTAAAGCTAAGCTATCATTAGAATATCATTTGCGCACAATTTAACGAACTTATTGTTGACCTATTGACAATAGAAAATTATTTTCGATGGGATAGATAGTAAACGTGCAAATAACAATATCGAAAGCAAATTTTATATGCTTTTAATCAAAAGGAAAGGAACACAGGCTGCTTTAATTCGTCTGCATGAAATAGCTTGAAATACGTCAAATTAAATTAATATTTAATTGTAATCTTTCTCCCATGTCCTAATGTTTTAATTGAGTTAATATTCACCTTTTATATTAGACCTAATACCGATACATTTCTCACGGAATGCATATATAAACTGCTGTTTCATTCCAGATACATAAACCACGCACCGCTACTACAAAGGATACCGGATAGCATCTTCGACCTCCACTTACCCAGTCTCAGGATTTTGTAAGTAATTAAAGACAGTTTTTCACCAAATTTCCTCAAAATCTTCTTCTATTTTGTTGCTCGCTTTGCCGTCAAGTGTCGGCGTCCTTACAAAAATATTAGTAGTACTTACCGTCGGCTTACAAGTAAAAGATATTAAGTCAAAAAAATATTACCTCTCAGAAAAAGACGTTTTGAATGCTCTCAGCAAAACCCAATCCTCAAAATATTATTTTTATTAAGTTGTTTCTGTTTAAGTGTATTTAGTTTTCCAATTCTAAGTTTACACACATACATTACGTACATTGTATACACCTTTTTCTCAGAAGTAATATTTTTTACTTAATGTGTTTGCTTGCAGACCGACGAAATTAGATACTGAATAATTTCTAAAGGTTAATTATACAGGCTCTCATTTCAAAACTTCCCAGTCTAAATAACTAATTATTTAAATTGAATTCAATTTAAACAAAAAAACACGTAAATTTAGATTTGAAGAGGAAGCCTGAAACCAGGCTTTATTGCATTTTAGATTTCACCCCTCCTCCCCAGCCACCCCTCTTTAGAAATTTCAAATGGAATCCCTAAATTTTATACTTAATGCGTTGCTTAATTTTTACTTAAACGAGAATGCGGATGCTTTAGCAAAGAAGGACAGCATTGCTACTTACAGACCTGTTACTAAATCTACGTATTACTCTGTGAAAACATTTATTAAATCTACATACTTAGACTTCAACAAACAAAATTTGATAACACAATCTCAAGGGAAAAAATGGAACTCTCTGCATCATAATCCATAGTTAATTCCAGATTTACCACGAAAATCGTCTGTAGCTGCATTTAGATTGTCAACAGGCCATGGTTGTTTGGCCAAACACCTGCATAGAATTGGAATATATCAGTCCCCTAACTGCCCATTGTGCAACTCAAAGCAAGAAATGGATTCGGAACACCTCAAAATCTGTGCTTCAGTGGCTAGCCATGATAATATCTTTGAAAAATATTGGAGTGCAAGAGGTCAAATTACTTTATTGTCAAACGCCTGGCATTATAAAACAACAACAACATATTTTATACTTAGATAATGAAATAGCATTCAAATGTTTATACACTTCATTCATTTATTTGACATCTTTTGTTTTATATCTTTGCCTGGCAACCTCGATTGTTCTAACTGTTGATTATAAAGCTGAAGCTACGAACAAAACAATACCTTACTATAATACGAGTAATACCGGACAGCTGTATACTAGCATCATTGACGTGAGTGCGAAATGTCGCGAAGGTGACATTAGCGGAGAGGTGTGGTATTTCGACCACAAATACAAATATTAACATAGCGGGAATCGGACTGTTGTTTACAACGTGAGGTACTAATGTGGAATAATATATAAGTACTTACTTACTTACTTACTTACAAATGGCTTTTAAGGAACCCGAAGGTTCATTGCCGCCCTCACATAAGCCCGCCATCGGTCCCTATCCTGTGCAAGAGGAATAATATATAAGCAGACATCGGATTCCAGGGCAAATGCCTATTTTGTTTCTTTAGGAGAAAAGTAAAAATAATTATTAATATTTGTGTTTCATGGAAATTGAAAGGTATTCAAAGAGTTTTATAGTGCCCTAAAACGGTTATTAGAGCCTAATTTGTTAATATTCGCCTAAAAATGCCTAACTCACTGTAAAGTTTCGCATTTTACTCTTACTTTTTATAATTTATACATGCATTCACTGCGAAATTTAAGGCATTTAAAAAGTGGAAAGTTTGCTTCACACCGGCCAAAACAAAATGTTTTGAATCTCACGACACTCGCAATAGATTTCACCGAATTTAACATGTTTGGAGGCATAAATGCCGACAAAGAACCAACCTTAATTTTGAAGCAGGCAACAATCACAACATGTGCTGCTACCGATTCAGAGATATACTGTACTATAAAAATGACTGTTTTCGGTCTGAAACCGATTAGCTGTACTGCCCTTCAGAGTGTCATAAAATCACAATTTTTGGAGAAAGAGTGTTTTTGAAATATTTATGAAAAGTCGTAAAACTGCGAATTAGTAGGGTAAACCGTTACAAAATATTTAAAAGAATGGCCCTCCTAGTGTTAACACTACCAGGAAATGCAACAATATCTGGAAATTTGTATTTTTGTCCAATTGAATCTCAATAACAACGGTTCATTTGAATGCTCGTTAACAGTTGCTCTTTCCCTCACCTTATTTGTGTTGAGAAGTTTTGAGCGGTAGGATGTTTTCCTGTGAAGTTTAACGCGATAATGCCGAAAAATATTAGTGCAAAATCTACATTGATCCGGCAATGGCTAACAGAATATTCAGAATTCACTTATGATGAAAAAATAATATTCTGCAAGATTTGTAGCAAACAGGTATGCAACAGTAGTTGAAATATATAAATTCTATTAATTTTAATGAGTAGACCTATAATATTTATACATTGACTGAGCTATCCTGAGGTATAATTCTTTTTAAGACCACTACACTTTAACCTTTTAAATTCCGATAGTTAAAGTATTTGCAGGTCATTAAAATTTTGATTGTTCGAACCCACTAACTTTGTGATAGAAATACGGCAATACAACAATTAGGATTTTATTTTAATTCAGTTTACTTTACATTTTTAGATTTCGCAAGAAAAGAAGTGCCACCTAAAGCAGCATGTGCAAGGAGCGGCTCATAAGGCTAAAGCTCAGCAGAAAAATCAACTGCAACAAACTTTACTAACACAGTCTACTTCATCCAATCTCAGCAGCAATTTCTATGCTGATTTAACCAGAGCGTTTGTTGCTGCTAACATTCCCTGGAATGCAATTGAAAATCCGGTTTTAAGACAGTTTTAGAAAAATATTGCAAACAAAATATCCCATCTGAGTCGATCCTAAGAAAAAATTACTTAGACAGAATATACAATGATACTTTAGCTTCCATTCGGGAGGATATAGGTGATTCTTACATATGGGTCTCTGTGGATGAAACCTCAGATCCTATGAATAGGTATATAGCAAATATGGTAGTAGGAAAACTTAGTCCTGATGGACCTTCGATTCCACACCTCGTATGTGTTAAGGAACTTTCGAAAGTGAATAGCCAAGCCATTGCTTATTTTGTAAATAAAGGCCTACAGTCTTTATACTCAGGTAATATAGACGATTCTAAAGTTCTGTTGTTTTGTACTGATGCTGCCTCATACATGGTTGCTGTAGCTCCACTTCTTAAAACATTTTATCCTAACCTCACGCATGTAACCTGTCTAGCACATGGCCTTCACAGGGTTTCTGAAACAATCCGGAATGAATTTCCTCTTGTCAATTCGTTTATTTCTAACACAAAAAAAGTTTTTGTAAAGCCCCATCCAGGATTTCAATATTCAGAGAGAACTTTCCAGATATCCCACTCCCACCTCAGCCGGTTGTTACACGATGGGGAACCTGGATTCAGTCAGTGGTGTATTATTCTAAGTATTTTAAAGAAGTGGTCACAGTTATTGATAAATTAGCCTACCTGAAACTGATAGTGCAGCGTGTGTGAAAGCAGTGAAAGATTATCTGAATGACTGACGAGTGAAAAACGACATTGCCTACATAACATCAAACTTTTCTTTCATACCTGCAAGCATTGAACAATTAGAACGTGAAAAACAATCTCTTTGTAGCCAAATAGCAATAGTAAAGGAAGCTCAAGTGAACATACATTCTGCTTTGGGCGAAACTGGGAAAAAAGTTAAAAATAAGTGGGACAACGTATTAAATAAGAATGTAGGATTTTCATTGTTGGAAAAAGTATCAAGAGTGATATCGGGGGAAAGTGTAAATGTTCCAGTAAGTATTAATGTTTCTATTGTACCTAATTTAAAATTTGCGCCTCTCACATCAGTTTCGGTTGAAAGAAGTTTTTCTGCTTTCAAAATGATTCTCAGTGACAAAAGGCAAAGGTTAACTGTGGAGAATTTAGAAAAAATTCTGGTGGTGTACTGTGCAGATAATTATAATAAAGTCTGAGCATGGAACTGAATTTCAATAACTTAAAATGAGTAATCTTGGTATCAATAATCATTATTTCATTAGTTTCAATATATTAAATTTGTGCAGCTGTGTTTATAAATATAATATAGTATTCATTTTTAATGTTTAAACATACTTTTTTGTGCGTATTTTAGTGTATAACTAAAAATTTCAGTGAAAGAAATAAGTATGATACCTTGATGTGCCTAAAATGCCTATTTTCATTAAAATAGAGCCTAATTTTACAAATTTTGAGCTTATTTTAGGCGCCTAAAACTGCAATTTTTACTGCCTAAAAATCCGATGTCTATATATAAGACACTAAGAAATGTTGAATAGTATTTAATGTAACATTATTATTTTATATCAGAGCTACATATTATAATAAATATTGCTTACTTCGGTAATTGTTTTCTTTGCTTTAGTGAGACAAAATTAATTCTGACATTAAGAATGAATTTACAATAACGCTTCATATACCCATTGCTGACAGCTGCAAAGATAAAAGTGGTAATAATCTGATGCTTGTAATAATTAGTAAAGACATGTGGACAACAATAAAACTTAATTTGATAAAACCTTAAAATTTCCAATACAGTTTAAGTTCTATTCATTTATTAGGCCAAAATAAAAAAGCTAATTTTTATTGTTCTATCAACACAGAGACGAAGGCATACTAAAGAATTTTGTCGAGCCACGTTTTATGATCCCTCGGAAATCGAATGTACGATTTGGAGCAGTTTGTAATGCTGTAATTTTAGCAGTTCACAGCACTAATTAATAATACTATTTACTAGTTCAGCAACAATCTACATTGTAGTAGATTATAGTTTGCTTCGCGGGTTTCAGCACTCCCTGCCGCCTAGGTAGCAGCACCTGCGCCGTTCGCACGCAGAACTGCTAGCTGTCCGGAATTATTATAGTAAGATATTTGCTACAAATACCACTGAACATTTCTTGTAATAGTTGTGTTCGTGTATTAAATTATTGTAAAATGGTGTATACCTTTCAAGAGAGAACATAAGTCATGTTTATTTACGGAACTGAAAACCGTTGTGCTCGTAGAACTGCTGTAGTTTTCAACGAGAGGCATCCTGAGGAAAACATAAGTCACCGATATGTCACAGATCTAATGCGCAAATTTAAAGAAACTGGTTCTGTGTGCAATAAAGCAATGGCCAACCTCGATGAAGCCTCGCAGTTAGAAATACTAAGTCATTTCATTAATGAACCCACCACCTCCATTCCAAAAGTAGCTTCTGTAGCAAACATTTCGATTGGTTCCATACATAAAGTGCTGAAAATGAACAAATTTTCCCCTACAAAATACAAAGATGATTTTGATACAAGTGTAGAATTTTTGTAATTGCGGGAACGCCGCTTTGGGGTTCAGTTTTTTTGACAGATTGGGAGACTGCTTACAGAAGTTATCACTGTTATCAGTAATATTTATGTTTATCTGAAATATTTATTTAGAGATAATTTCACATGCATAATTCTTTATGTCATTTCAAACATGTTGATATTTAACGAAAAATACGTTATATATTATATTACGAATTTACTGCACCTTTCGAGAACCTCATTGTCTTGGAGTGATTAGACATACTGTAACTATGTGTTTAGTTGCCTACAGATACCAAAAAAAAAATGCTTGTATCTGGTTGCAAAAGCAACTACGATTCAAATAAAACCACTGGTTATGTCAGTGTATTTAGATTTTCTTCAGACGAGGAAACAAAAAAAAATATGGCTCATAGCCTATATATATCGCGTGCTGAATGGATTCCCTCTAAAGACAGTATTGTATATGAAAATCGTTTCGATGAAACTTATGATGAAACATTTTCTGATAATATATCTTCAAATGGTAATAACGACATCGGTCTTAATCTAGAACAGTGCTCTAGTATTTTAATTGACATGGGCTATATTAATAGTCTGTGCATTTGGATGAAAATGTATCGCTACTAATTTACACTACTGGTTATTCAACTCACAAAGCTGTAAAATAATTGAATTGCGAATTGTGCGTAGCATTTATCACTGGTGACCATCTGAATGATGAATACTTCAATAATCTTAATCGAGGTGGGTTAACTTCGTCCTCAGACTTTGTGTTGTACTGGATGAACAGTATAGATCAGAACAGGTTTCACGGCCGGCCGACTATGCGCACAGAGGTGGGGGACTCAAGGCCGCGCAAGGTCGTGAAACCTGTTTTCCTCTATACTGTTCACCCAGAATTTAGGTTTGTTTGTGTGTGCTATTATGCAGAAATTAGTGTCTCAAGAACATGAGATTATGTTCCTTTGTTACGGCAGTCAAAAATTACTGTTCAGAAAATTGATGCAAAAAAAAAATACCACGTGAGGATGACAAACTTAGTATATTCGTTTCAGATGTCTGCCCTCGTGGAAAACTAGTGTTTGATATTTGTAAACAAATTGTATCTACCTTGTCTAACATACTACTCAACAATTTTACTGTAAAATTAAAAATGATCTTCCAAGTACTAGCAGCTCTGGCAATAAGAGGAAATTATAAACAATGTGTAGAATAAATTCTATGAACCCTACTGAATAAAAATTTAAGAATTACGAGTAATGCTATTCATTTTAATTAAATGAACGTGACTTCAAGTTCAGTCTGCAGGCCTGCCCCGAGAAGATTTCGAGAACAAAATGGCATGTGTTACCTCAATTTTGTATTTTTAATTATTATTATTATTATTATTATTATTATTATTATTATTATTATTATTATTATCATAGTTGTTGTTTGTACAGTTCATAACGAAATTATTTCGAATATTAATAGTGAAGAGTAATATTATCGAGCCTATATGGCGTTAAAAATTGAATTATTTCCTAATTGTGAGATAATAAGTAGGCTGTCTGCTGGAATCGTCTTTAATTCGCTCACAGATACAACATGGTTAAAGTTTTTATGAATAAGTATCCAACAAAATTTGAGAATCTGCTTTTATATTATGGTAGAATTTATAAACATTTTACATCCAAGCAGATTAACGTAACAAATGTCGGCTTCCACAAATGCATTGTAGCGGTGTTGCCACATTCAGTGCGGTGGCCTTCTTTAAGTAGGCCGTGGATATTTAAGGAGGACATAATAGACTATGCAGTTGTACTTTGTTAAGATTTAAACACTTTGACGTCTTTAGCTAAACAGCAACTCATCAACATTACGTGTCACATTATTTACAAATCTTCGTGTTTTAACAAATAACCCCTCACAGATATTTAATAACATTCAATCTTCCTCAAGTTGGTGAGGTTGCCAAAGATGTGACATTAAAAATGTCTTACAAGAAATTTGTTTACAATAAACTAAAATTTACAGAAGATAATATTTCACATAATGAAAATTTGCAGTAAAATAAAAAATACAGATAAAAAAAAAATAGAATGAGAAAATTCAACTGTAAATTGAATGGAAATACAAGTGTCGCTGTAAAATCTCCAGAGAACCCTTCAAAACTATAATAGAAATTTCCTTAATTGTTGTTGTTGGGACTCCAAATTTATGGCAGACTGAGACGAATTGTTTTGTTATGGTTCCTCTAGCGCCCACCATTAATCCGATGACTTCTATATCCCTGAGTTTATATGATGTTTTGTAATAAGGGATTGTTGGTTCATAAATTGTCCTTTTCTCTAGATTAACCTCTTCGGGTTGATTCTGATTCGTCTCGAATCTGATGGTCGGATCCAAAACAAAACCTTTTGTCTCTCCAGATTTAAATGTTATAATACCAATACGCCGATGACTTCCAGTATCCGCTATTCCATGGACTTCTTCATAAGTAGTGTAGCTATTGGACTTAAGTCATGTTGCGATTACAGACCTGATCTTGTGATGTCTGCCGTTACGAAGAGTTTCGCCAAATGGGCATGAACCCAAGATATGAGCCAAGAAGATAGAGATACCAGAATAGTCAGAAAAACCAGATGCTATATCAGGTTATAATGATTGTTGGTTCCGGAATATAATACATTTTATAAGTTCAATAAAATAAATATTTTACTTTCGTTATTATGATTATTCCCAGAAGAAGATTAATTTCTTTCTAGGGTAGGAAATTCTCCTTCTAAAAGCTACACCTTCATTTCATATATCCCGGCATCGAACTTCACACTTGTCAGTGATACTCTCCTAAATTAAATATGCCTATAGATTCTACTTAATGTCATTTGTGGTGCCTGTGAACCAATACACTTGATGTGAATCTGTTGAAATGTAACTTTCTTTGCAGGCGCATCGTGCACACGGGTTTGGAGTTCATACCTCAGTTGCGGAACCTCAGTGTCGACTCCATCCTACATATGGTGTGAGTATGACACGATCATATAGGCCTAATAAATTCTATTACAGGCCATTCGTTACCTTGTGAAACCAAACTGCGCGTGAGGGGAAGAACAAAGTGGACTGGGAAGCTTCCCTCCCTACCAACGCTTTCACTTGCAGCTAACTAGCAAACCAACCCCATCATAAGGTTCATACTACAAGCTACGGCGTACGTATATATTTGGTTTCACGAGATGAAAATGACCACAGTATGCTTACATGCGGTGTAGTCTTTACTACATAAGCTACAAGTGTCCTGATATTAGATTTTAACTATTTTTTACGGAAATTTGTGCATTTCAGATTACAATATAATATTAGAATTGGTTTCATATTTCGTAGTTATTTATGAACTAGTGGTTACTCCCGTAGGACCGTATTAATAGACATTCTTAGCGAGGGATTTCGGTGGATGATCAGCGAACTAACGTTTTTCGTATTCATAAACCAGTGTTAGCGATATGATATTATATGAATCCTTTTAGCACGCTCGTAACGCGGGCTAGCGAAATGTCTATGAATAGCACCCCTAGTCTCTAAATCCAAGGATGGTGAATTCAAACCAGGTGACGAATTGTAATGGATAATATAAATCCTTAACAAGGCTTTATTGTAGCTTTATGGCACGCAAAACTCTAATCTAAATGAACAAAAGAAAATTATTAGTAAACCATTTTCGGATCCTCGTGTTCTCTTGTTTGCAGATAGATATACCTACTGGTCAGTGTTTCCATTCTGCAGAACATCGCCTCGTAAAACCGCACTTAAACATTCGAATCAGTGGCTATAAAGGCTATAATTCCGAAAGACCAAAGTTTTGATAAACTAAAAAAAAAAAAACTGTTATACGAAGTTTTAGCTTTAGTGTAATGACAATTTTTTTGGCTATTTCCTATTATAAATCTGCATTTTATGCTAAAGTTTTAGCTTTTTAACTCATACGGTAAGCCCGTAAAAAAGTTTGAAATGAGTGGACTGATGCCTTTTTCAAAACTTTCAAAATGAAAGCATAAATGCTTTGTTCATTTTTTTTCATAAAAATATTGAACATTGAATGAACAGAACATGTAGCATCTTAAAAGTTTCTGAAATGAAATTACTTCAAAATATGATATATAAAAAATGAAAAGTTACTTAATTTTATTTTAACAAAAACTTCATTCAATATCTTTCCCATCCTTGGTTGACCAAGCGCTTATCTCGTCATAGAAGGATAAGTGCTCATCTGGGATGCATTTTTTGAGTTGAACGATGTCCCCAATTTTCTTTTTGTTTATTGGATACTTGTCGTTGTATGCCTTTTCAGTTGGTAAATATATGACGTCCTGTTTAGCTAGTTTAAAGTGATGGAACGTCGGTCCGTCAATAAATTCATTGGTCTTCAATACGCCTTCATTACCTTTCTCGCATTCAAACATAGAGTACTTCGAAATCTGAAATTCTATTTTATCCTTTTGGGGTGGGGGAGAACTTTCTTCCATAGGATTCTGTGGCTATAACTTTTTTCTTGTACAAATTTCCCACCAAGCTTTATAGTCAACAGTAAAGCTTTCTTCATGTAATAGACTAGTAAATTTGCCATGTGGAACTGTGGAAACTGGTAGTGGTTTACTATAAGACCGCCATGTAGTGCCAGCCATTTGTTTTGAAGAGGTCAGAGGTCAGAAACACAATATTCAACCACATACTAAAACCATAGTGAACCTTGGACTAGTGCCTTTTGCATATAAAATGGTAGGTCTAGGCTTATCGAATGCAAAAATAACATATTTCATTTTCTGATAAAGTGTGACTGATGCTCTTTTCAAAACCACTGATTCAATTGAGACCCGGAATCCAAGAGTGGCCCAACTCCATTCCATATCGAAATCGAGTTAGATACACGATTGCATTGATTTCGTTACTGGGCATCTGTATATCTAAAATAGAGGCCCAACTCCAGCATTTAACCATGCTAAAGTGACGTGGAATATCTATCGGAACAAAAGCGAGACCCAACTCCAGGCACTTGGGCCTCTCTTGTATGCCTTTAGGCAGTTGCCGCATTTTGTCGCTAGATGACACGCTAGGGGACACATTCAAAATAACAAAGTGTTGGGAAATCGCAAAGAAACCATAACAGACTTAAAAAGTTGAAATGTTCATGGATCCTGAATGTATGTACCCATAGTGATCTAATTAGAAAAAAATATATGAACATTTTAATTTGTTAACTTTGTTGCAGTTTTTGCGATTTTCCAACACTTTGTTATTTTGGACATGTCCCCTTTTGCAAATCGACGACAGATTTATAGACGAGTTTCCTTCCGTATTCATTATTGTACCAATATCTATCTAGGCTCATAAACATTATATAATTACCACTATGGGCAGCTACAATTGGTACCATAAACATTGATTACAGCTGAACTTTCCATCATACTTGATTTTATACCATTATCAGTCAGGCACTTCGCGAATGTACCTTGTAAGACGTCCTTCATCGAATCCTCCAAGGAAATACGGAGTAAGTGGCACCTTTATAAACTTCAGTTCATACAAGAGTTGGGTGGAAATGACTTTCAGACCAGAGTAACCTAATGCAATGAAATGGTACGATTTCTCCAACAACAATCGGATTTCATTATAGAAGGTCAGATGAAAGTACCTTCACCAACACTGTAGTCGTATTCCTGCACAACATGGTTTGTTGTGCAGATCACAATCATCGTTGGATTGAGGGTCATACCCAGATTCGGTGTGATGCGATGTGGTAATAAACAATTTTGTACATTACTAGAAACATTTGACACAGTTTCAATTCCATACAAGGTCTACACTTAATTACCATAATTTAATAGCACTTAATGACCACATCCATTAGCAGCAGAAAATGTTATGACGAAAATATTACACTAAACATAAAAGAAAATGAACCTTAATTGTGTATAACAAGAAACCCTATCCGAACTAGTTTCGGTTAGTATAAATGTGCTTAGTATGTTTGTGTTTCAATTGGATTTCTTTGTTGCTGTTATTTTTACTCGCTTTAACATCTCTGGTCATATCGATAGTTAATCCTTTTGGGTGAAATCCGAAGGCCTATGTACTATTGTCGTGAACTAGATGGCGCCTGTAATGTATTACTGATTTGTCATGAATATGATTTTGGTGATGAATGAAGCCAGTAATATTCAGGAATATTGTGGCCCGAAATTCCTGGCATTTGCCTTACGGTTGATGGATAACCCTGAAAAACCTCAACCTGGAAATTCAACTCGACCGGGAATCGAACCCGGGCCCTCTGCGTAAGAGACCAGCATTCTGAGCACTAACCACAGAGGTGGTCAATTGAATTTTATTTCGACAGTCCCTGATATTAACAGGTAGCGAAATCCAGTCTCGATAGGGCTATTGTGAAAGAATATTAGTGTCTATGATGAGAAGAGGAAATAAATGTAAATTTCCTCTGGTATACAGTTTATGACAAGCTATTGCTTCCAGGGATGAAACAACTGTACTCCATTTACAAACCTTGCATGCAAAAGGTACACACATATTATGAGCATGTTGCAGTTTTATTTTGCTATCACTGGAAAGGACGGTCAATAAAAAAAATATTAGTATACTCAAATACTCAAAATAGGGAAATACAAGAATCAGTACAAAGGACTTTTTTTTACAAACAGAAACATGAATAACTCCAGGGATGAGGTAATATGATCCCATTTGCGAATCTTGGATGCAAAACGTACAAACAAATTATGAGCGTGCTGCAGTTTTATTTTGCTGTCACTGGAAAGTTCCGTCAGTAAAATGTGTGTGTATCTAATGCCTACCCACTTCACTTGCGTGATTGAGATTCCGCATACTGCGGATGGATGACAGAACTGTGACTCATTTTCAAGTTGCACACCACTTCGGCGAGCCACGTTATGCATGATGTGTATCTGCGAGAGTTAAGTCGTGTTCGTGTAAGTGTAATGTAGGAAATGAGTGAGGATGATGATGGTGTGGAATAAAGAAAGGGAAACCCGGTGCCGGCACGTAACCTACTGTGGAATAGCACCAAGGAGTCAAGGAGGCCGCCAAGCTTAACATACTCATCCGACGGACGAATCACTGCCTTCCCTTCATATGCACTGCGGAGAGATTTAACCCAGGCATATTGGTGCGCAATTTAGGGCCGTATTCATAGACATTCTTAGCGCGAGCTTTCGGTGGATGATCAGCGAACTAACGATTTTCGTATTCATAAACCAGTGTTAGCTATATGATATGAATCCTGTTTAGCACGCTCGTAGCGCGGGCTAGCGAAATGTCTATGAATAGCACCCTTAGTGATTAGAATTTGTGCACCGCCATCTCTCCTAGTGCCGAAGTAGAAATTTTAAATCAGCTAACTCGGCGAACTGTCAGTAAAATATCAGAATACTCAAAATAGGACAATACAAGTGTCTGTAGACGGGATTTTTTTCTGTTAAAGCAGGGAGATGTTAGCACATGAGTATGTGAAAATCCATTTAAAAAATGATAACTTCTTTAAATATTGTCAGTCATAAAGTTTTGAACGTTTGGTATGTTGTGTGTGTGTGCGTGCGCGCGCGCGCGAGTATGCAAGGTGTATATAAACACACACGCACGCGTTGTTTAGTAAAGCACAAAGTTACGAATCGATAGAACTTGTAAGAAAATTAAAGTTATGCTGCAATATCAAATATGAATCCCACTTAATTCTGTACGAAGTTAATATATGAAAGAAAAAAGAGAATACTTTGAATTCACTCTTGCCGCAGAACAAAAACTTTACAAAAACTTCTCTCGCACTAAAATGTACACCATATTATAATATATATTTTGTAGAATCTCAGAATAATCGTGGCTTCCGGACAAGGTCGAGCCTTGTGAAAAATTGTGAGCTCCATTTCTTTTGTAGGCTTGTTTGACACGCAGTGCAATCCCTTGGTTGTAATGCGAATGT